>NC_136908.1:49409596-49528128 GCF_949606895.1 Notothenia rossii | reverse complement strand
CAACAGTCAAATATTGTCACCATATAAAGTTGTTGATGTGAATATGCTGGCAAACTTTTTCTCATTTTCACATCCACCATACATATACTAACATATGCGGACTAATCACTATGTCCCTGTGGTGGCAATTGTATTCATCAAATGTGGATGAAGATGAACCCATTCAGCTCTCTTTGATTTGCATATTGACTACAGATGGAGGAGAGAGGGAGGGGGGGGCGGTCAAGCTTGGCGATAATGTAAAGGGCATTCTGGCTAACATAGAGATTAGCTTTAGCACGTAAGAATCACACAATGAGATTATTATAGTAAGTGAGTCAAATACTTTTCTGTTACAGTCCCCAATTTGGCATCTTCACTGCAGTTACATATTTTAGGAGTGCACTTCAGCAAAATATAGGTAAACCATAACATCTAAATGTAATAGAATTATGAATTAAGTTGAACAATCACTGTTTTTATAGCTTTTTCTGTTCTGTTGTGACAAAACAATCTGTATCTTTGACACCTATGTCTTTCTTTGATCCGAAACATTGAGTTAAATAAGGCAAAAAAGCCTCATAGTTCATTGGAGACTGCAGAGTAAGGTGATATTTGTATTTATCACAACAAACGTCACCCCTCCTTAACCGTTACGCAATTAAATGTTCCTATTCTTCCTGATAACATCTATTCTCTTATAAGCCATTTAAACTGCTCTTAATGTGGCTTTTTCATCAATGCTCCTCTGTGTCTGTGTTCAGTGAAAGAGACGGACACTCACAAGCTGTGGAGAAACATCGAGCCTCATCTGAAAAAAGCCATGCAGACTGTTTACCTGCGGGAAGTGTCCAGGTCTGTCGCCTTTACATCGATCTGCTAATGAACCATGTCACTTTCTGATCTATCGGCTCGTTCTAGTTCTGCTGCTTGTTTGCTGCCTCCTGGTGAACAACCTGAATCAGCGTATTTACTGCTGCTGTGGTTTGTGTTCATAATTCCCTGTTCTCTGTTCTCTTTTCAGCCTGCAGTGGGAGCGGATGCAGCAAATGGAGGAGAAGGAGAATGGAGCAGTGAGAGGTACCGACAGACACTTAGCGCTGTTGAATCTAATGACGTAATACGCTTGCAGAGCAGATGTTAAACTGCTAAAGCATTGACATTCTGCATTAATGCTCAAATTGGTAACGGCATAAAAATGAATCCCACTGTATGAATCAATGTACTGTATGACTAAATGTAGGGCTGCTGAGCATCATGATGTACTGTAGGAAAGTCTTTTTACACACTGCACAGTACACCGGACTCATTCCTTTATTTCCCTTCAGGTTTGTCCGCTCACACTCATGTTGAGCTGCCTTATTACTCCAAGTTCCTTTTGATTGCTGCCTACCTGGCATCCTTCAACCCTGCCCGCACAGACAAACGCTTCTTTGTAAAGGTACAGCAGTTTCATATGATAAATATTGGTATCTTGTACAGATTGTAAAGCCCTTTAAGTGTTATTGTGTGAGTTTAATGTTGCTCTGTTATCCCCCAACAGCACCACGGTAAAATAAAGAAAACAAACTTCTTGAAGAAAAATGAAAAGGTGATCATCTTAACATAACACTCCACATTTAAGCTAAACTGTTATATAATCTTAATATGTTCCGTCTCTGTTTTCTAGACTAGTAACCACCTTCTAGGGCCAAAGCCGTTTCCTCTGGATCGCCTACTCGCCATTTTCTACAGCGTGGTGGACAGCAGAGTGGCCCCCACTGCCAGCATCTTCTCCCAGGTCAGGGTCGAGACAATTTCAGACGCAAAAAAAGATTACCGTAAATGAATAATGATCGTTTTTTTTTGGGCACGTTCTATCACATTCCATTTGTTCTATGTTTCTGCATAATATCAATTGATTCTCTTTGGCATCTCAGAAGTGATTCATAGCTTTTTAGCCGTGCTAGTGGTACAGTACGGCTGTAGAGATGGAAATGTCTGAGAGTGTGTTGGTTTGCCATTTCTCTACAGCCTGAAATACCAACTTCTGGATGGACATTTTGATGTCCTCATGTCCTAATCTGTTAACCTGAGCTCTGTAGTGGGATGATTTTGTATTTTATTTGGCCCTACAGTGCCTTCAATCTTTCTCTATGATTGTGACTTTGAAAGTCAACTTTAGGAATACTCCTGGGTCTGTGAAGTAGCTTCTACAGAATATTTAAAAAATAACGTCGTGCTTGTTTCCCCATTTTCCAGTTAAGCAAATTAAATGAGAACATACAGTCATTTTAACAGGATTTTAAATTGTAATTTTTCCCATTTCTGGGAGCAAATGACACACTATGTTATGTTAAATCAAATTTAATGGCCACAGTGTCTCAGATGAGAGTTGTCTACCCATATGGTCATGAGTTTTGTATCTGAAGCCAAATGCTGATCTATTTATGGCCCGAGCATGAAATGGTTTTAGGAAATTAGGCTCAAACCATATCTGTGCTACTGGCTGTCATTTAGTGCTTCAAAGTGAGGCAAAGCTGTTTAAAGAAGTGGAACGGAGAGGCATTTCATGTTTCCCTCGATTCTCCGTCAGATCTCCTCTCTGGTGACCCTGCAGCTGTTGACGCAGGTCAGTCATGGCGACCAGATCGATGCCCCAAAATACAAATGTGCCGTTTCTATGGACTTCATCTGTGCCATCTCCAGGTGTGTGTGTGCATGTCTGCTAATACACATTTGACTGAAAATGAAAACAAATTACGAGTTTTTTCACAGAGGATATGCTTTGTCTGTTTTATCTTCCAGAACTGTGAATTTTGAGATTATCAAATACCTTTATGACTTCCTGTGAGCCCCTGAGGAAAAGAAAGAGGCAAGACACGGTGACAGAAAGACAAAAGAGGGTAATACACATCTGAAGATAAGCAGTATCAGGAGATGGACTGTTGTTGGGATTTTCTGTGTAAGAAAATAATCCAATGATGTCGCTGCCCCCTTGTGGTTAAAGAATAACCCTGTTTTCCTTGTCTCATGACTGTTAATAATAATGTTTAATATTTGCATTTGTATAAAATAAAAGCCATTTTTGCAAGTTTGCTTTACACTTGTTTGAGTTTTTCTGTGTTTTTACAGGATATATCAAGAGTAATACTATAGTTTACATTCCTTTTTCTTTTTTATTACAAAAGGAAGAGAGCCAGTAGATAATCCTGTTTAAAATAATGGGAGAAAAAGATGAACACTATGAAGGTTAAGCATGTGTGCCTTACATGGAGCGACCTTGGCACCGTGCAGGAAAATCATCGTGCTTGTTTAAAGGGAGGGTTCACTTTCCACAACGTGTCACATTTGTTGATCCTGTTGTTTGAGGTTGTATACTGAAGTCATGGGGTTTCCTGAACAGGCAGTAAGTTATTAAGCTAATACACACACCCACACCTCAATGCCACACAATCACAAGCTGCTATTTTGTCTTCTGCTTCAGCTTTATTTAAAAAAAAAAAAAGGATACAAAAGGTAAACATGGGCTTAATCTCTTCAGACACTTTAACCTGTTTGTGTACTTTACGCTGCAAAGTCTCCTCCTGTTAACCCAACGGGCAAGAACAAGTAAAAACTCACTCAAGTATTTTGATGTAGACTCCCAGAAAATACAGATTTGGTGCATATAACTGCCACTCGGCTCCACTTTCTCCCTGTTTAATCCCTGAGGGTATCTGTGGGTAAGTGGACCGTCTGAGAGATTATCCCTCGTGCCAAAGTGTCCTTGGGAGAGCTCAGCGACGATAAACAAAGACAAGTACCACTTTGCAAAGGTTGACTGAGTCATCTAAATGCATATGTGATTCTTTTAGAGGTTAGAAATAAGATATGTCAGAGTTTGCAGCAGAATTACAATAACCTGGTTTAAATCTTTATAGAAATCTTAGTCTATGAAAGACCTTTTCTTCAGAGGCCGTGTACTGAACTCTCAGGTTGAATTGTGTATAAGGATAAAGTCATCGGGGCAGGCACTAAACGCTGTGCCTCCTGTTGTGGATCATCGTCATGATGTGGGTCAGGTCCAGGCTTTTTATCATCACCTCCATGAAATCATCATCACCTCGAGCACCAGCCACAAACTCCTCCAAGGAGAGCTCACCTGTTAGAGGGAAAAGACGTTAAAAACATGCAGTTTTCTCCCAAATTAAGTCAAGTAAAAAAAGTCCCACACCCCCCGTTTTAAAATTGCATTTCATGTATTACATTGTACTTGTTGAATTAACCTCCTTTGGTAACGATTTAAGGATTGTTGGAAGTTCAACAGCCATCAACATAATATTGTGTTGTTGTGATTGTCTAGTTTTCTACAGAAGAGAATTAGTGCCTACCATGAGAAAAAATGAATATGAACATTTATTATTCATTATGTTTTTTTTATTCAGTTGCATTTTGTGTAAGAACCATTTAATCGATAATAATTCATTCAAATTCTTAAATTACTGAAAATGAACTTGACATTTTAGGATTAAAGTTGAATTTCTGAGAATAAAATCAATTCTACGGTTAAAAATAAAGGAAATTGCACCAACTTTTTTTTATTTTTTTTATGTCTGGCCTTCCATAGATTTTAGCCTCAAGACGGCCTCAGAGCTGATAAATATCTCAACACTGTCCACCCAATGTTCTAAATCTCACACACTCACCATCTCCGTTTATATCAATCCTGTCAAACACGCGGTTAGTGAAATCCTCAGCGGAATCTTCCTGACTTTCATTCCCATTGATAGCACGGATAGCCTGCAGGAACAGAGTATATCAGTATGCCATGATGAGACCATGAGTTGCTATACAACAGAGAGTGCAGTATATGCTGTACCTTTATGATGTTGAGGAGCTCATGCCGGTCAATGCAACCGTTACCATCCACATCATAGAGTTTGAAATACCAGCGCAGCTTGTGCTCCATCTTCCCTCTCATCACCAGACTGAGAGCAGCCACATACTCTATGAAGTCTATGTAGCCGTCCTGCAAAAACAAGTGGGGCAAAACATCAATTAATTATTATACATCACCGTCTGATTAATATTAAACTATTTTCACACATTCAAAGAGGAAAATCACTGACGACGGCCCCTTAATTTCAAATTCTATCTGTGTGAAATAAAGTGTGCCACAGGGTCATCTCCAGGGTCTGTTCAAACAACATCAACAATCTCACAGATAATGCCATAGTTGAAATCATGCAGAGAGATTAATGTGAGCTGAAGGGGGCCTAAATATAGCGATGACCCTGTTCATGCTCCGAGACAATCTTAATAAACATGATCCGGGGTTTACATGCGTGTAGCTGGGAGATAACTGAACCGCTTGTTTGAGTAACAATTGTTATATTCAGTGTAGATAATAAAGACAGCATAACTCACTGATGCACACAAATTTAAGTCTTTCTTCATCTCATGTCAATAACGTCTTTGTCCACATGGTATTTATTTAGTTTGTCTCTTTAAAAGGGAGTAGAAAGAAATGCAAAACGTGACGCAAACTAGAAACCCCACATATACCTAGAGGTGGGACGTCGTGGAGTACAAATACTTTGTTACTGTACTTAAGTACATTTTTATGGTATCAGTACTTTACTCCACTCTTTATTTTTCTGACGAATTTTTACTTTCTACTTCTTACATTTTCAAAACAGATTTACTTTAGTTTTAATCTGTGTTTGGTGGCGTGATCATTATTATTTAGAGTCATTGCATGTATCCGTCATTTCCTGGTCTTCTCTAAAGAAGAGGGACCAATGAAAACGTTGTAATTTTGCCGTTGTTCAGCATCGAAACATTCCTTAGCTAACAATGACATTATTGTTCTATTAATATAAAGGGAGGTCAAATACTCTTTAAAACAGCTGGTAGCTATGGGTACTATTTTTACTTAAGTACAGTTTGAAGCCCATTCTTCTTTACTTTTACTTGAGTAAAAAGTTTAGTCAGTACTTCTACTTTTACCAGAGTAATTTTAAACACGAGTATCTGTACTTCTACTTGAGTAAAGGATGTGTGTACTTATCTCTGCATATACCATCAAATCCTGACCCTCTCAGATAAAAAAAAACGTTCTTTCTCTGCAACCAAAGTCTAAACCCTCTTGAACTTTGTATTTCAATGTAAAGAATCTTACTTTGTTCATGTCAAACGTGCGGAACATCTGCTCGATGTAGGTGTTGGCCTCCTGGTCCAGGCCACGCAGGCCGAAGAACTGCTTGAACTCGTGCAGGGTGAGCTGACCCGAGGGACACTCCGTCATGAACTTCTTGTACCAGAGGTGCATCTCCACCGCCTGCAGGTCGTCCACGGTGCTTGAGGATGAGTTACCCATTCCTCTTTGACACCTGAGTGTGTAGGGAGAAGATACCTTGAACCTTTTTTCTGCAGCTGCTGGTCTACTGTGAAGGGGATGTTATCCCTCGTCACAGTCACACAACAACAGGGCTAAGGGGGAGAGCAGCAGCTGATGGGGGGGCCTTTTGTAGCTGGGGACGTCCTCCTTGGGTCTAATCCATAGACTGTGTATATAAAGATCTAATCACTGTCTGTAAGCCGGACAGAGGCAGATGATCAGCATAATCGGCCCATTGAAAGGCCAGGTGGACTTCTCCATCCATATTTACCACGAGAACTGCTGACACACAAGATGCAGCTTTCATCTGTGACGTGGAGACGAGGGACATCCATCACATAATGCATCTGAACTGAGGACTCCAGTATGAGTGGAGCAGGTGTTGTGTTCTTGTTTTACACTATGCACATTAAAAAACACACTACTCAGCAGATTGAGAATTCATAAAAAATGATCTTTAGTTGCTGCTCTATTTCTGAGATTTGCAGAATCAAATCAAATCAAAATCATGTCTCAAAACATATCTTGCACCTTGATGCTTTTTTCCCCAGTATTTTCCGTTTTAGCCTATTTTTCGGGTTATATGCAGTACTACGTCTATAACACTGTCTTACCACATCACACCAACATTTCTATTTTTCTATATTTAAACTGAAAAACCTAAGTATTATTACTTAGTCACAGGGAAAATTATTCAGTTTTATGCCTACAATGTTAACATGCGACTTCCTATTATAATCATACCATCTCACTTTACCAAATAACTTTGAAATGTGATAATTACCCTTGCATAGTTCATGTATCTTATGTTAGTTTTTGTTTAACCATGTGAGGCACTTTGTAACTTTTTTCTTAAAAGGTGCTGTAAATGAAAACATTACTATATATTCGATAGAGAATTTTATTGCGATACCACAGTTTAAAAACAAGAAGGCATGGCTGATTGTTACAGTGATTAAACATAACAGTTAGCGTCATTACTTTAAAAACAATGCAAAAAGCTTTTTGATCTCAGTGACGATACCAGAAACAAGTAAAAATAATAAATCCATCATGTCTTAGTGCTTCTGTATGAAATGAAGTCTCACTTCCTAAATATAAATTTCTTCATATCTTCCTAAGCAGTATTGTGTTAGTGGTATTTAGCAGATAAGTGCAGTTAGTGTTTCCAACAATCCTTTCTTAAAACTTCATTAGTCATTAAAAGAGACAAATAACACAGATATATACATGTTAGTGTATAAACTGGAAGCTAAATGAGCTATAAAAAATGTGATATGAAAATATATGCACTAATACAAAACAAAAAATAAAGTAAATTAGTAAATCATTAGTAAATGCAGCTTTGGGTCCTTTTAAAGCAACATTTCACTTCCAATTTTGTAATTTCTCACATCGACATTTAAAGAATGGTTTCATTCATAGTAGTTGCCTCTGGAATACATTCAGGAGCAGCGTAACTGGCCATAACACTTGCAAAGTAGGATAAGAGTTTCAGATTATGACAGGAAAACCACAGGAAGCATAATCTTCACAGGAAGCTCATTGTTCATTCAAGGATTTGCATTACTAATAACACATAAGAATTGGCTGCTCGACAAAAACAATATATTTTGCAGCAAAATTAAATATGCTTCAGAGAGGCACCGATTTAAGAAAATCTACATTTGGCTGGTAGCTTTCAATGAAAAATCCTACACCTGCTGTAGTGCAATAATGAGGCAACACATTTTACTCTAGTTTGCATTACCCTGTAGCCCATTTGCATTAACAGCAGATATGAGTGACGAAACGCAGCAACAATTTTACCTCACAAATAGAGCAATATTTTCCAACATTTTGGAAGAGCTTTAAGACAAATTCGAATGATGGAATACACATATTATGTAACCACATATAACAAATAGCTATATTTAGAAGCTTAAAAAAGTAAACAGCTATATATTTTCAGTAAGGCCTCATTATCCTTCTTCATATTCAGTGGCCTTAGGTGTAGACAACACATTTAAATAAGTTTAGTCAACGTTGATGATCCATGTCAGAGCTCGGACAGATATCTCTGGCACCTCCACCAGCGACATTTATCCTCTTTCCCCAGTGCAGATATTTGTAGATGGAGTCAAACACTGACACCGTGTGGCGTGCAAACAGGCTGGTCCACTTCACTGCGTCCACCATCCACTGCACTGTGCGCCCCACAAAGGCCACAAACACTGTGGTGTAGTGAAACAGCAGCAGCAGACTCCTCCCAAGCTGCTTGCCATGGTTGATGATCATGATCAAACTTTGTTCATGTCCTGCCATCATTATACTGTTTGGAAGTTAATTTAATGTTTAAAAAAAAAAAGTATATTAAATGCAGATACTCCCTAGAAAGTACACGCCTGTCAATTTGCAGACAGTCCCTTATACACGCATATCGCGGCTGTCCAATCAGAACACAGGAAATGTTGTTTCCGGGAATGTTTGGTGATGTGGCTATGCTCTGACATCCATCCGAGGAAATATATCACATAAAAAGCAGATACATTCACCTGGAAAGCACTCGAACAGGTGAGTCAAAATGTCCTTCTTTTAAAAAAAAAAAAGCTCCACCAGTCAGGCTGCAAAGTAGAGCTGTCATCCGTCAAGGAGAAAAACTCAGCAGTGCATTTTTTAAGAAGCTGTCCTTATTTACCAGCGTTAGATAGCATTAAGTAGCATTAGCTTACTTACTGTAATTGTGCAAACTACAGCCAGAGTAAACACCGGGTGTCTTGGCACAGTGTCCCCTTCACACTGCTGTTTCTTAATTTTAAGATGTGTCTTCTAATTTTTAAAGACACCGTTGTCCAGTCTCTTGCAAAGTTTGCCGTCCATTTTTGCGTTAGCTAGCTATAATCGTTGCTGTTCACAAAAAGAGTGACGCAGCCGCAGTGGAAAGTCAGGCTGGTTCGGAGGAAGTCGACTTTGTTCGATCCAACTCGGAGAAGATAGGTCGGGGATCTCTGCCAATGTGTTGCTTTGCACATATTTGCGTGAGGGGGAAAGGCAAATAATTACAAAATATGGGAAAATGTTAGCACAGAATAAGTTGAATAGTTATTTCTGTAAGCATGGTTCTGCAAAATGCCTTGTTCTGAAAATAACAAAATATAGAAAATAATGTAATATTCATGTTCATTCTAAGTTGTTAATATTTGTACACAATTGTAACGGCACTAAATTCCTACGCACAGTTAAAGAAGGAGCCATGAACATGGAATTTTTTATCACACTTATTGACTAAATGTAAACAGGAATGAATGTTTTAGAAGCAGATAAGGAAATATTTGACCATATTTACTGATGTTATATTGTTCCCCCTCACAGTGGCATCTTTATGTTCAGCCGTCTGGCCACAGTCCTCCAGGAGCTCTCTGGAGAGGAGGGCCAAGATGGAGACCCACAGGTAAGAAAGCAACAGTACAATATGAAAAATCCTTATGAAGGGTTTTGCTCAATGTCGTTTACTTTTCAGCTAAATATGTAATAATATCTGGTCCAATTTCAGCTGTTTTTACCTGTTCGTTTTACAAAGTTAACCATAACAAATAAACTGAACTTCTCTCTTTCCTTGAGCAGGGCATGCTGGTGCACCAGCTTCCCGCCGGTGAGGGCCAGGCTCCAGGGGAGTCAGAGGCCCCTGAGGAGGCCTTTGAGAGGCTGGCTCATCTGGAACAACTGGTGGTCCAGCTGAAGGAGCTCATCCGAGAAAAAGACACTGAGCTGTCTGACAAAGATGCAAAGCTCAAGGTAAATAAGCTGTGTGTGTGAGTCTGCTATCGAGAGTCCAAAAGTCTCCTAATCCTATTCTTTGTGCCAATGTCTTTTATCAATTAGCGCTTATGTTTTTTTGCTTTATATCCACAGAATGAGAAAGACGAAGCTGAGGCCCGCTTCACCAAACTCAAACTGCAGGCCAAAGCCAAGATGGCTTCCCTCAGCAAACAGATCACTGAGCTGAAAGGACAAGGAGGGGCACCGGTGCGTTTGAATAAGGCTTAATACAGGGTGCCTACTAGGGCTGCACGATATTGGAAAAAACTGACTTTGCAATTTTTCTTCCCCTGCGATATATATTGCGATATGAAAACATATTTCATGTGGAGAAACACATGAAACTACCTTATTCAGTGTTTTTACCTTTAATCACCGGGTCCGTTTGCTTTGGAGATTTGATTATGATTGGTGGCTTGCTGTGCATGCAGAGCCTGCATGTCACTCACTCAAGTACCCCTGACATGAGAACCGCGCAAGTTTTCCTTTTGTAGCAAGCAGCAAAAGAATTGTAACATGACGTGTTTGAGTTAGTTTGCCTACTTAATATAGCACGTCCACGCGATGTGAATATTGCGCATGTGCATATCGCGATTATCGTCACGATATATCGTGCAGCCCTAGTGCCTACCATGTCGAGTGTAATCCTTGAAAATTGAAAAAAGTACAAAGAGTGCTTTAAAGTCCTGTAATTTCTTCTTTAAATATGTGTATAAATAAACACTTAAAATGGTCATGGTTGTATGATAGTAGCAAAACATCCTCCAGTATCCTGTATAGTTCCTATAGTTCAGTTCCTATATAGACTGAGATATGCCTCTTGTTCACTAAAAACCAACAATAAGACTCAATGCTTTTATCTGATTCCAACATCTGCTTTGTCTACAGCAGAGTCCAGATAGCTCTTTCACTGGAGCCGGTCCTGCAGTCGAGGAGGAGCTCCAAGAACTGAGGAACAGGCTGAGGGAGGAGGAGGCGAACAGCAGAGAGCTGCAGGAGCGACTCCGGACCACAGAGAAAACCCTTCAGGACAAGGAATGTGCCCACGCTGAACAGGTGACATAGCTGTGTTTATAGCAACATATAGACATATTGTGTTAAACAATTACAGAGTTCATTCATGATTCTGCTTTCTAAATGAATTCTTGTGCTTTTGTTTTCAGTTGCAGAAACTGCAGGCTGTGGTCTGTGAGAAGGACGTGCGTTTCCAGGAACAGATCCAGAAACATGAAGAAGAGCTGCTGGGGGTCACAGCACAGTCTCAGAGTGACGGCCAGCTTCAGCAGGTACAACACCCAAGAGTGCTTTAAATAACTTACATTCAAAGTGAGGATTATATATTTATCAACCCATTTAACCCCTACTCCAAGAATTTGTTTGGTTTTCCTTCTCTTTCTATTCTCTTTTTGTTGATTTGTATAGCTACAACTTACTAATATGGTGATTATCAATCAGTCTGCTTGTTATTACCGCAAATAAACATAGGTTAATGAAATGCCAATTTTGTTAAGTCCGTTTTTTTTTTGACAGTACAATTTCTGCAACATACAGTATAACACCTTCTAGTCCTAACATAGCCGATGAACACGAGCTAATCACTTTACTCTGAAGGAAACGGATAACTGGCAAATCACTGGAATTTGCTTCTGATCATCTTAAGGGGTGAACACAACAAGCAATGTCTTTTTAGCTTGTAAAATAGAAAATGATGTCCACACATCACAGATTCATTCACCATTAATACAGTCATTTGGTCACTATGTTGTTCTGCTCTCCCAGGCCCTGAATGCAGCACAGAGGCGCTGTGAGGAGCTCGAGGAGGCCTTCAACTCTCGATCCCAAGTGCTGGAAATGCTGCAGCAGGAAGTGAGCAGCGCTGATCAACAGAAACAGGTACGGAGATGGATTTAGTGCATGTGGACTGTTCTGCACACTGTTATTCTTGCTCCTGCTAGATGAAAAGAAAACTGTTCAAACAGACACACCCTCATCTTGATGGCACAACATTATTATGCATTGTTTGGCGTAGCCACACAAAACACACCCACTCAAGTCCTGCTTCTCTCTTGTCTAATTTCTGCACAGATCCTGACGGCTCAGTTCCGGCAGATGGAGCAGGAGCTGGCCGAGGCCGCCCTGCAGCGGGAGGAGGACAGGCAGCAGTGGAGCGGACAGGCCAGCAGGGCCGATGCAGAAGTGGCAGCCCTCAGATCCAGCCTGGAGGACTTGGAAAGGGACAGGGCGGAGCTGTTGAGGCAAGATGGTGAGCTGGCTCCTTTGAGAGAGGCAGAGCATGGGAATGTGGAAGCTCTGGAGAGGGAGAGGATGGAATTCGCCAGATTGGAGAGAGAGCTGTCTCTGATGAAAGAGGCTGAATTCGCAGCTGTACAAGCCAGCCATGATGCTTCAGAGAGCGACAGGGCGGAAATACTGCGGCTTGAAAGCGAGCTTGCATCCCTGAGAGAGGCTGTTGTTCATTCCAGCGAGGACGCTTCAGAGAGGGAGCAATCAGAAGTAGATAAGCTGCAGCAGGAGCTGGCCTCACTGAAGGAGGAACATGAAGATGCCCAGAAGAAGGGGGAGGTCTTGGCTGAGATTTGGAAACATCTTCGCTTTTTGGCTGTCGAGGATGAGCAAGCAGCGGAGGAAGTCCCCGTCCCTTCTGACCTCTCCCTGTTCCTGGACACTGTGCAGACTATTGAGACACAACTGACCAGGCTGAGAGAGGAACGCAGTGAGAGCGAGGAACGCTGTGCACATCTCACCCACACCATGGAAACCCTTCACGGTAACATCATGTGTTTATGAAGTTATGTGTGTTTGTGTCAAGCCTTGTTATTAAGATGCTATAACATGAATCTTCAATTTTCAGATCAACTCGACAGAAATACCACAGAACATGAGGAAACCGCTGCCAGGGTACAACAGCTGGAGCATAACATTATAACAGTGAGTGCTAAGACAATGTAACTTCTTTACATATGATCTGTGGCTGGATGCATTATCCGAGTCATGGCAGGCTTTTGCATTTATACCTTGTATTTAATCGTTTTCCTTCGATTTCCTTCTAAACAAATTTAGAAATATACTCATCATTTATTGTTACAATTACACTATTGAACTATAACGACTCTCAGTCCTACATTGCGATGGAGTTTATAAGACTGTCCATACTGAAATGGAAAGTTTTGTTTTTCAATCTTTTTTACTGACTTACAGTTGGACATGTTTCTTCAATCTAATGGTACTTTGTGTGTGAACGTCATTTCTGTACAAAGTGAGAACATTTATAGGTACATATTAGTAATTAAGTCAGATTTATCTTATTCGGCCGATAGGAAGAGTTTGGTGACCTGTCAACTCGCTGGGGAGGTTTTCTTCTTTAAATTGTGGTCATGCTGCACGGATCACAGTCACACATTCTGAGGAACGATCACAATGCGAGCCTGGCCACCTAAAAATGTGGTCTATCCGGTTTTGTCACATTCCAAACAGAGCATTTTGCATGCACTCACACCAGCTATGATTTATAAACATCATGCTAATGCTAGGCTGAAGAAGAAGCAACTTGTTTTGTATACAATGTAAACTTGTAAATAAGCTCTGTGAGGCTCTGCACATGTTTTAACTTCAAAAAAATGTTATTGTGGGACTAAAAGCTTGGTATAGACTGAGGTGTAAAAAGTAGTTCTTAATATCTACAATGTCAGACAGCTGTGTCATTGTATTTTCCTCTTTCATTGATATACCGTTTGCACAGTCGGCTTTTATTTAGCGAGTAAAGGGCAAGCTGACTGCTCTTATCCTCTGAAATGAAATGTCCCTTATCCCCTCTGCACTGATCAACTGTTATTCCTTACTGTCTTATCCCGTCTTCACTTAAGGCCATAGATAGTGCTCACATAGATTTAAGGACAATGATAGAAACCATGTCAAGCTTTTTAAAGGGTTTCTTTAGTATATGTTTTAATAATAAGGTCAACAAAAATGTAATTCTGCAATTTCAAATGTGTTTGTTTCAGACACCTGAAAGAGATGATGTGACTGAACCATCGGGCCAAGATTCAACTGAAGCTAAGCATGGTACACAAATTGAATTTGTCTTTCCAAAATAAAACTAAAACATTAAATGGGAGCATACATACAGTCAAACAATAAAGAGCTCTTGGTGGCTAGGCCACTTTAAAAAAAAGAAAAAGATTTGAGCTATAACTTGTGTCAGCCAGTGATGTTTTGCTACATTATACTTCTACTCCACAACCTTTATTTTACAACTATAGTGATTTGCTACTACTACTGCTGTAGATTTTGAGTTCTTTATTTTGTGACAGCAGTTATATAAAATAACAAAATCAGTGTGCCATTCAATTACATTGTGAGAATTCAAGAAGTAACAGAAATGCTAAATCCCATCTCCTGTTATTGTCTTTCACAGAGCACATACTGGAACTAGAGCAGCAGCTTTTAGAAAGAGACAATGAGCTGCTGGCCTTGCGAGAGTCCCTCAGACAGGCCACTGAGCAGAGCGCCAGTGGGGTTGCATCGTCTGAAAACTACGAACAGACCCCAGATCAGGGTCAGGATGCAGATACGCCCCCCCATGACAGTTCTGCAGCTCTTTCTGGCTTCATGGAGGATTCACGTGACGACGAAACCACCTTAGTTGCCGAAGACACGTCAGTCTTCTCCATGTCTGCTGGTACTGAGAGCAGCCCAGAGCTCATCGGAGACCAGTCTGAGTCCCCGGAAGAATCCAAAGGAGCCTCCTCAGATGAGATGGTGGCCAGTAGTGATTCAGAGGTGGCCCACAGCAGCTGGACCCTCCTGGAAGCTTTGAATCAAGATGGAGGCCAAGAGTGGCCGTCCAACCTGCAGGACTTTAGCCAGCTGCAGTCCTGGGAGGCGACGAGCATGGAGCAGGAAACCTCCACAGTTCAAGTAGAGTCCTCCTCTGTCATTATCAGAGAGACGGTTCAAGTTCACGTGACTCAGCAGAGTTCTTCCACCACAGAGGACAGCATATCCTCTGGTCAGGTCTTTGCTCAGGCTTTAGCAGAGGAGCTTCAGAAGAGGTACGGTGAGATTCTGGCTGAGCTTCAGGGGCTCAGAGAGGCAGCTGCAGAGTCACAGGAGAACATCAAGAGCTTGGAAGAAGAGACACAGTATCTCACTGCTGCCAAAGAAGAAGCAGAATCCCAGTCCAATCGTTTTGAAGAGGAACTTCAGTCCACCAGAGAGGAGATGGAAAAGCTCTCTCAGAACAGCAGCTCTGGGGTGGAGAAATACGGTGTTGAAATGCAGCTTCTAGAAGAACAGATAGACATTTTGAGCAGTGGAAGTAAAACTAAGGAAGAGAGGATCCAGGCCCTGCAGGCAGATCTGGAAACAGCTCAACAAGCTTTCTCAGAGCAGGAGGGGCATGTCAGGATGCTCAGTGCTCAGCTGGAGGACAGGGAGCTCCTCTCCTCTGAGCTCCAAAGGAGACTCCAAGAGATGGAAAACAGCATGTTGGAATACTCTCAGACATCAGAGCTCAACAATGACACTCTATCAAAGAAGGACACGGAGATCAGCGAGCTGCAACTCCTTCTCGGACAAAAGGAGCAAGAAGCGACGGAGCTCAATGACAGTATGTCAGCAAAACTCCTCCAAGCAGAGGAAGAGAAGTTCCAGAGAAATGGTGAAGTGAAATCGCTGAAGGAGCAGATAGTAGACTTTGAGAAGATCAGAGACGAGAAACAGAAAGAGAGTTCTGAAGACTCAGGCGCTCAGGTAGATGATGAACTCACTAGTGTGCGAAAGGAGAAAGAAGTGCTGGAGACCCAACTGATGACCACAAAGAAGAAGTTGCAGGCTGCACTTGTGCAACGCAAAGAGCTCATGAAGAAGGTTGCTGATTTCGATGTAGAAGTGAAGACATTGAAAGAGCGAGAGGTTGAAACTCCTGCAGACATCCCAGAGGCAGAGCAATCCAGAGGGCAGGAGATCCAGGAAATGGAGGCCAAACTCCTCGAACTCCAACAAACTTTGAGAACCAAAGAAGAGGCGGTCGAGGCCCTCGATCTGAAGATGACTCAACAGGATCAAGTTCTCACTGAAACACTGGCTGTGAATAAAAAGCTAATTGAAGAAGCTGAAAACTCTCAGCAGGCTGACGGTCCCCCTGAAATAACTGCGTTACAGTCCCAAGTGGCCTCTCTTGAAGCAGAGTGCGAAACCCTTCAGAAGAAAGTTCAGGAGGCTCAAGAATCTCGCAAGGAAACCATCCGCAAAGCCAAAGAGAAAGACAGGCACCACCGGGAACAGCTGAAGCAGCAGAAAGAAGAATACAACGAGCTCGTAGAACGATGTGAGGAGCAGAGCGCGGAGAGAGAAGTGCTTCTGACTAAGTTGAGAGAATTAGAAGAACAAATAAGCACTGAACCTCCCAAAGAGGCCAAGCAACTGGCTGAACACATGGAAAAGCAAGCAACAAGTGATTGGGTCCAGGAGGAATGGGTGGATTTTGCCACGTCAGAGACAGATTCATCACAGCCACAAGCCAGTCATCCGGTCCAGCAACCTGCAGAGCAGTCGCTCTTTTCTGAACAAATGAATGAGTCTTTGCAAGCCCTCAGAGCAGAAATCCAGAGCGTGCGGACGGCTAACGCAGAGCTAGAGAAGCAGCTGCTGGAAACCCACACCAGTTTGTCAATGAAGGAGGCTGAATTATTGGAGTTGGGCGAAGAGCTGCAGGCACTACGAGAAAAGGAAAGACAGATTGATGCACTCTCAGAGGAAGTGAATGACCTCAGAGAAAGGTTTCACCAAGCTGAGGCTTACGCTGAAACCCTGAAAGCAGAGATGGAAATTGCAGCAAAAGCAACCTCTGAAGATTCTACATCCTCCATCACAACTCTTCAGGCCGAGGTGGAGGACTTCAAGGAGTTCCTCGACAATAAGAACCTTGAGATCATGGAGCTAGGTCAGCAGCTTAGCGAGCAGAAGTCTCTCATACACTCCATGCAGGACACGGTGTCTCAGAAGGATCAGCTGATAGTTTCTTTGCAGGAAGAACTGAATGCTGAGCAAGAAAAATCCCAAAGGTTAGAAGTCGAGGTTCCACAGAAGCAAGAGGAAGGAAAAGACAGCGAGGCAAAGGTCCAGCAGCTCCAAAGGAAACTTCAGGCTGCTTTGATTTCTCGCAAAGAGGTCTTAAAAGAAAACAAAACCAAAAAGGAACAGCTGGCTGAAACTGAGAAGCTCATTAAAAAGCTGAAGGACAAAATGGAGTCTGCTGAAAATGAGCTGGAGAAGCTGAGAGCGGAAAGAGTCAGACTGATTGATGAAGTTGACCGGACATTAGTGGAAAACCAAAGCTTAGGATCGACCTGCGAGAGCCTCAAGCTGGCCATGGAGGGCGTAGTGAGTGAGAAAGACGCCTGTAAGAGGGAAGTGGAGCTGGCCAAAGAAGAGGCCGCCAAAGCCTGCAGAGAATGGGAGGAGAAGGTTCAAGGCATGAAGGACGAGTACGAGACTCTGCTCAAGTCGTACGAAAACGTGAGCGACGAGGCCGAGCGAGTGAGGCGAGTCCTGGAAGCCGCCCGGCAGGAGAGGAAGGACCTCGCGACCAAGGTGAGGGCGCACGAGGCCGGGAGGCAGGAAGCTGAGAGGCAAGGAGAAGAGGCACAGAAAGAGGTGGATTTGGTGAAAGACAAAATGAGAAAGTTTGCCAAAGGAAAGCAGCAGAAAATAATGGAGTTGGAGGAAGAGAATGAGAGACTCAGAGAGATGCAGGACAAGACCGTGGTAAAGCGAGAGGGAAGGACTCTCAAAGCAGAGGCTGAAAGACTTCAGGATGAGCTGGGGGCTTTGAAAGCTGACTTGGATTCTACTGTGGCAGAAAGAGACTCGTTAGGGCAGCAGATTGAGGAACTGAAGGAACAGCTTGCCCAAACAGGACCGACAGAGGACACTATAACTAATGCAGCTGTTGAAGAAGAGGTAGTCACTGCCCAGCAATCAGATATAACCATGACCACAGCAGAGCCTGTTGAGAGTCAGAATGAAGACAAAGAAACACAAGCTGAACAAATAGCTGCAGCGCCTGCACCAGAAACACACTCTGAGGAAAAAGCAGAAATGACTGAAAGTGTTTTATTAGAGGAGAAAATGAGGGAGATGGAAGCAGCTGTCAATTCAGAGAGGGAACTGTGGCAGGAACAGGAAGCTAGACTCAAAGCGGAGCTGGCCTCTCTTGAGCGAGATCTCCAGGAGAGTAAAGAGAAGGAGAGCCTGGTGGCCTCTCTGGAGAAGTGCCTCCAAGAGGGCAAAGAGAGAGAAAGGAGCCTGGTGGAGGAGGGGGCCAAGAGGGAGGCGCAGTTCAAAGAGCTGCTCAGGAGCCTGGAAGCCGAGAAGGACAACCTGGAGGAGCGTCTGATGAACCAGCTGGCCCAGCTCAACGGCAGCATCGCAGACTACCAGCAGGAGGCGGCGGACAACCGGGAGCATTTGACCGAGCTGCAGCGGGAGGTGGAGCGGTTGGCGAGGGAGCGGGCCGAGTTGGAGGCCGAGGCGCAGAGCGAGAGCGACCGGGCCGCCAGGCTGGAGGAGGACATGAGGCAAGCACAGAGAGAGAGAGCCGAAGCAGAAGCAGAGTCTGGTAAGCAGAGGGAGCTGGAGCAGCAGCTGAGGTCCGCTCAGAGGGTCAGGGAAGGCAGCCAGAGCAGAGCGCGGCAGCTGGAGGAGCTGCTGAGGGAGAAGCAGCTGGAGGTCCGGCAGCTGCAGAGGGACTGCATCAAGTACCAGGAGAGGATCAGCGAGATGGGTAGAGACGCTAAGGCGCTGCAGCAAGGTTACAACGAGCTCCACAATAAGTTAGAACAATCCCAACTGGAGACTTTGACAACTCTAGAAGACCTGAAAAGGACAGAAGCAGAGAGTGATAGCTGTAAATCTCAGCTGGATGAGGCCCAGGAGCAGGCACGCGTAGCTATAGCGGAGAGGAGTACCATGGAGCAGACCGCCCAACACAGAGAGGCCTCGATGAAGGCAGAGGCGGAGCAGACCCTGGACTCTGTGAGGTTCAGACTCGGAGGCGAACTGAAGGAGATGGAGCTGAGACTGGACGAGGTGGACAGAGAGCGGGACAAGGAAGAGGAAGCGACCCTCGAGGCCAGAGAGGTCGCAAGAGCAGCCGAGAGACGAGCCCAGGAGCTGCAAGCCCGTCTGGACGAGTCTCTGGCCAGGTTAGCTGCCTTCTCGCGCTGCATGTCCTCACTGCAGGACGACCGAGACAGAGTTTTGGACGAGACCAAACAATGGGAGACTCGCTTCAGTGACTCTCTGCAGGGTAAAGAGGCCGAGGTGCGGGAAGCTGAGACACGAGCAAAGGATCTGACAGAACAGCTCCAGAGAGAATCTGCTCTGAAGCTGCAACTTCAGCTATCAGTTGACAGGTAAAAACGTCCTCTTCCATTTTTCCTTGATTGTATTTTTGCTTTTTAGCTTAAAACTTACAAGATTTGTTTTCTTCTTTAAGGCTGGAGAAGGCAGAGAAAGATTTGAAGCTGAAACTGGAAGGGGAGGAAAAGAAAGTGTCAGAGAGCCAAGCCGCCCTAGAGGAGGTGAAAAACAAGCTGCAGCAAACCACCTCCGAGCTGCAGGCTGCACAAAATGAAGCTCACGCTCTGACAAGAGAGGCGGAGAGTCTCAACCAGAGGGCCAGAGCTCTGGAGGAGGCTGTCGGGCGGCTGCAGGGTGAAGTGGACCAAGCCAGGACAGAGCTGAGTGAGCGGGAGGCCGAAGAGAGGCGGCTGTGTCTGAACGTGGAGCAACTAGAGACAGACCTGCGCTCCTCTAAAGCCCTGACAGAGAGTCTGCAGACTGAGTTAAATGAGAAGGAAAGGAGAGAAGTGGAAATGCTGGGAGAGAAGGAGCATGCTGTTGCTCAGGTATTTATAGGCTTTTATCTCCAGCATTCCCCATATATTGTTGACATTGTTCACTTCTCATGGTTGTTTTTGTTCCCCAGGCTGCAGAGGAGGCTAGAAAGGAGGCCGACAGCAGGGCAAAGGAAGCTGAGGAGGAGCTGGAGCAGAGGAGAGGGGAGCTGAGGGATCTGGAAGAAAAACTGCGAAAGGCTGAAGAGGAGAGCAACAACAGAAAAACCAAACTGGACTCTTTCATGAAGGCCATGGGCTCCCTGCAGGATGACAGAGACCGAGTGCTCAACATGTACAAACAGCTGGAGGAGAAACACCTGCAGGTAACACACACAAACCTAAAGCTTAGAGTATTGGTAGTAGAGGAAATAATGTTTATTTTCAATGTAATACTTCACAGGAACTGGAAAGAATTGCTCAAAGCTGTTAGTTCCCGAGCACTCTTAACAAACTCCTTGTTTAAGAAGCAATAATGAAACCCAGCAAAAGGAAAATGATTCTCTGAGTTACACATTAGTGCATACCTTTTCTTTTCTGTATTAGAAAGATCCTGACATCCTGAAGTGTTGGAACTTGACTAGGGCTTGACTAGATATGTTTTATTTTAATCTTAAATACTCCAAACATAGTCTCAAAAATAATCCTGCAAAAAATGTTGTAACTTTAAGTATTATTAGAACATATGGCTTAATTCTTATGAAGCTAAAGGCACATTTCTGCAAACCTTTTAGACAACCTTCCTTTTTTAAGAAAGTGCCAAAAATGTCAGGCACAGAGAGCTTGTAATGGTGCTTTTGATAGACCCTCTCATTCATATTTTCTGTGAGTTGTATGCCCAGCTGATGATATAGGAATGTTGTTGTGTGTGTCAGGTGATGCTGGAGAAGGACGGTCTGATCCAAGAGGCGGCAGGGGAGAACAACAGCCTGAAAGAAGAGCTGCGCTCTCTGCTGGTCCAGAGAGACGACCTGTATGCTGAAAGGTCTCAGCTGTCCGCTCAGCTCCACGGCTACCGCGATGAACTGAACCAAGTCCTGAGCATGAAGGACTCGCAGCACAAGCAGCTTCTGGCGGCTCAGAGAGCGCGCATTGCGGAATTAGAAAGTCAGGTAAAGAGTGTAATCAGAGCCGAAGAGACGGGAGCGGAAGCAGTGAAAGTGGAAAGGGAGTCTCTAAGCCAGGCTGCACCACAGGTGATAGATGCTCCCGGTGCAGAGGTGGAGAAGCTAAGGGAGCAGCTGCAAGCAGCCAGAGAGCAAGTGGAGGCTTTGGAGGAGAGATTACAGACGGAGAGACAGGAGCAGCAGGGCAGGAGCAAAGAGCTGTCAGAGCTGCGATGGGAGGGGGGGGTGATGCGGACAGAGTCAGAGAACGCTCAGGAGAGGGTGGCGGAGCTGGCCAGAGACCTGCTGGCTGTGGAACAGAGTCTGCTGGCAGAGAGAGAGATGACCACGCAGCTGAGAGCAGAGAACCAGTCCTTCTCAAAAGCCATGGCCTCCCTGCAGGACAGCAGGGACCAGGCTCTGAACAAGGCCCAGGAACTGAGCCTGAGACTGGAGGAGATGAGTAAAGCAGGGGGCGTCCCAGTACCCAGCAGCCCCGGGGGCTCCACTGGAGAAGTGTGGGGTCTGAAGAATGCACTACAAGCCCTGCAGAATGACAGGGAGAGACTGGTGAGTTACATGTCTGACAAATACATGTCAATATTATGGACATCACAAATCTCCTGGCAAAAACATATATGATGTTCGTGCATTTTCATTTACATCTATTCCAACATCAATTTGTTCTCCTTCCTTCTCTTTGTGTGCAGCTGGAGCAGCTTCAGACACAGGCGACTGAGCTCAAGAAGCTGAAGTCAGAGCTTGCTCGACTTGGAGCCGGAGAGCTAATTAAAGTCAGCCAGGAGCTGTATGAAGAGAGGAAGAGGAATGAAGACATGCTCAGTATCATCATGCAGCTGGAGAATGTGGCGGAAATGGGCAAACAGCAGATAGAAACTCTCAGGTGAGAAACACAGAGACGGAGTTTAGAAAAGCAAAATGCCACAAGAATGTTTCAAGACCTTAATTAGTCTTCAAATGTATGAATCTTAAAATAGGATCTTAATTGGTTTTATAAATGTCTTTAATCTGTCTTTCAAAAGTCTATATAAATGCTAAGACATGGGAAGAAAGGTTTGATGAATCACTGTTGTTTTATGTTTTATTATTAAGAAAATGCCACACATTAATGCCATACGTACCAGGATACTAGAGGTGTAGGGACCCTGCTTTTCTGTTTTTGAATGAATATGAATTTGTCTTGGTCTTATCAGACTGGAGCGTATGGACTGGATGGCTCAGGCGGAGCAGCTGAAGCAGCAGACCCTCACCACTCTTTCAGAGAGAGACCAACAACTGCGGCAACTCAGCGCCATGCTGGAGGAGGCCCGCACTCAGAAGCCCAAGCTCCAGCAGGAACACTATCAGAGAGAGGTATACAGCTGCTGCTACTTCTTCTGACTGCAAAGGAACATTATAGATGTGTGTGTCCTTAATAGATGGTTCCACATCTCACTTTGGGAATAACAATTGGACTTCAAGTTGTTAGAAATATTTGAATTTGATCCATAGCTCTCCAGAAATGTGGCTTGCACAAGGTTTGATTTAAACCTGTACAATGTACAGAACATAGGATAAGGATGCTTCATATAACGTGGATCCTTTATAATCTTTTTTTCAGGGAACAGAGGAAGTGGACAGCGCTCCTGGAGCCCCACAGGAGCGTAGCAGCCTGTCAGACAGCCATGCATACATAGCCGAGGTCAAAGAGCTGCAGGGAAGGTAAACTCGAGGTCAAACTTGACCTGAAACACTGTTTAAAAGATTAAGGATAACATTTACGGATACTAATCCATTTCTTTCTTACCTCAGGCTAGATCAAGAGATGCAGCAGAGAGTGGCCGCTGAGGAGCAGCTGATGGCCACACAGGATCAACTCAAACGGTATGAAAAGTGATGCAAGATAAAAGACAAGGGAACTTCAAGCAATATTTTAATGTTATACTGTATATATGATCAAATCACTATGTAATGTAAAATGGATTGCTTCTAAAGCCAATTGTTTTTTTTCAATCCAAAACAATGATACTTAGTTATTAAAATAGAAGAACTTCATAAACATGATCAGAAAATTGCTTGTTATTGTTAATTATTATGTGTTTAACGTTGAGCGAATGATCATGATTTGTAATCGCAGTTGATAAACAGTGCTTCAGAATATTTGTTCTGCATCTAAAAAGTGAATGTTTAAGCTCTCATAAATGTATTTAATCGACCAATTATCACCACTAACATCGTTTTTTAAATTATTATTATTAGTCACAGCCAGGGTACATGGCACTCGGCACAGGAGGAGGATCACTCGGAGACGACTGTTTTTATCGAGCAGGAAGGAGCCGTCACTCGAGTAAGGCTCCCTCTAATGTCCCCCTCCACCTCATTTGTCAAAGTAACTATAATAACACAGACGTATGAGCTGGATGTAACCTTGCCCTCTCTCTCCTGCAGGCTCGGAGAGGTGGCCCCAGCTTGATGCGGATGCTGCGGGGGGCTTTCTGCTCCCGCCAGCGCACCCCTCTGCTGCTCAGCCTCTATCTGCTCACTGTGCACATCCTGCTGCTGCTGTGTCTGGGCGGGCTCCTCTGAGAACCGCTCCCTTTAAACACCTGACCAATAGGATCTAGAGTTAGAGAGAGGAGGGGAAAGGGAATGGAAATTTGACGCAGACCTAACCCAAGCCATCCATCTGTTTTTTTTAATGTCATCAATTATAAAAAGGTGTGTAGGAGGCTCTCCACACACACATTGCACTTTACAGGACTTAATGCTGCATTCATGCGCCCCTCGGATAATCCACAGAGTTGGGAAGTCGTTCTTCTGCCTTTATTAGCTTTAAGCCGTTATGTGAAAACAACGCGTTTTGAGTGATCAGAAGACTAGAAAAACTTAATATAAAGTCCATTTAACAATTACCAACATGGACGTTACAGAGACAATTTTGTATTTTATTAATTCAATAAAGCACGACACGCTGATAGCAATATACTTTTCCTGTCACTTCACGTGAACAGCAAATTACGGTATAACCATATTACAAATAACATAGGAGCAGAAATCGATAAGCAATGTGTTAATTATTTAAGTTTCTTACTGTATCCCAACTTTTACTTCTGTAAAATGTTACTGCGTTAGATATGAGCGTTGTTGTCTCATGACATGAGATTATGAAGTTGTGTACTTTCCTAAAATAACATAACTTTTATTGTTCTGTCTTCAAGGGAGCTAAGGAAACTTCCGATTATTCCCAATAACATGAACACAGCATTTATATTTTATCCAAAGTATTTAAATGTATACAGTTTGTTGTTAATGGTTTTAATTATGTTGCTTGTGTATGACTTCAAGGGAAACCCGAGAAGGAAGGACACAGGAGACTAAGTTTGCTTTCTGAAGTGTGTCATGATGGTGTTCTTTATGTGCCTTTTTATATTGGATTTAAAAGGGTCACTTCAAGTACGGACTTACCAGTTTGGTCAATTTCACCGAGTTCTATTAAAATGTTTGGCTGTTGAGTGATGGAAACCTTCCATCCACTTGCAGTGAACTAGCTTATTTGTCAAAATGTCCAACTATAATTTGAAGATGGCTTGAGGTTCAGGACATGCTGTTATAATCCAGTCTCCTATTCTACTCATTTAATGCACAAAATGGGAGCACAGTGCAATATTTTCTCGTACACATTCCTGTAGTGTGTTTGCTTTTCCTCTTATATAAATCACGAGAAAGGGGAGCATTATAGTGTAGAATATGTACGTAAGGTGGAATTGGGTATTCCCTCCTAAATGAACATGTCCAATGAGATCCCCTCCCATCCAGGCTTCTGTTGCACAGATTTAGATTTTACTTTTTGCTCTGTCATTTTTACAGCAGGTGAAAAATGTTACCGCAGTGTGGATCCATTCCAGAGGAGAAAGACTGCCGTGTTTCCTATCAATATCCATCCCATTGTAATCCACTCTAATGTAGCATCATTTAATGCCATAGCAGTCAGAATGATCCACATGTATACTGACATCATCCTCTTGATTCCTGTTTATTTAATCGCTGAGTATTGGTGAAGGATCTGTGCGCATCTTCTTTTAACGTTTATGTTCTTCATGTGTTACACACTGAAATATACTTTAACTGTAAATAACTTTAAAAAGGGCTGTATAGAAAACTAAAATGTAATAAAAGTGATGGTGGTTTAGATCAGGGACAGATCTTGTCAAGCATTAATCATTTTTTTTCATTTGTGTAGAAAAACCACATTGGTATATTTTAAATTACTGTAGTACTTTTGTCAGTTAATGGTTTTATTTAATTCATTAAATACAAAATAAACGTTATCCGATGATTGAGCAAACATTTATAAATGTTGAAGTGACATAACAACTGTGATATTTTAACAATTGAACTGCTGGTTTTAAAACATAATGCTTCTCTGTGGGACTTTTTGTTAAGTTACTTTCACTTTCTTTTATCACAGAATAAAGATTAAACACATCAGCTGTGTCTGTCTGTACTGATGTCAGTGAACTTAAAGATGGTTCAGATGAGTATTACGTCTAAGTCAATAAAATAGAGCCAGTGTGAAAAACAGGTTCAGCAACGTTTTACTTAATTGTTCATGCAGAATTTTGCAATTCCTGGAGGGACATTAATCTATTGCCTTCAAGTCATTTGCTTTTATTTGCCAGAATTTAAGAGAAAAAGGAAATAACTATGTTCAGCTACTTTTTCACACAAAATTATTTTCATGGCTAAACATTGACGTCTGAGCCCAATTTACGATGCCTGGCCTGACAGTAATTCTTCTGAATGATATTCCTATTGACAGCTAGTTTATATGTGAACATTATATGGACAGCCAGAGAGAATAAATGAAAAACAGTTATGAAATACTATATGACAAAAAAAGAATACAGTTTAAGTGATTTGTAAAATATCCATAAAGAAAAATCTGCTTACAGTTCTGTTTTATATGGGTGTTGAGAGATGTATCCAATCCATATATCTCTTAATTTTGCTCTCAAAGTGCACCAGATTGATGCTTTTAACTTAATATTTAAAAAAAAATCTTCCTGGAAGTGTGTGTCTGCCCCGTCTGCCCCCCAGTGTTGTAACTACACCACAACCTGCTAAATCACAAAGCTGACAATTGTTGTTTATAAAAGGATTCTCAAGGTCAGAAACTGTAACTAACATAAGAGCCCACAATTATGCATGCGTTTAACTGATTGTGGTTTACACCATTAGTGCTAGCAGCCCCTGCCTAGGCTATATCCTTAAACTCCACATTTACTCTTATCACCACTTTGTCTGTGATTTCCGTGAGCACTTGAATGCAGCACTTCTTACTTATTTTTTTAAAGGTCTCCTACAGAAATCCCTTGATTTATATATTGTATTAAATATTGCATACTAAAATAACAAGATCCTGTAATGTTATAATTTAAAGTACGATAAAAATAGACGACATTATTATTATTTACATCAACGCGCGTTCACGTACCCAAGATCCGCGTTCACTTCTCGCCCATTAAACTGTCACCACTTGACTGAAGAACTTCAAGAACACAGTGTCGGTTTAAAATCCACTTAAACACGGATATAATACCCTGACAACTCAAAGGTAATGTTATTTTGTTTTCTTCAAACTTACTATAAAAAGCATAGGTCTATGTGCTTTTATTTTAAACACCTTTAAATGTCATTAAGGAAGTACATTGAGACGTAGTTAAAGGCAATTACTGTAAACCGTTAGGAAAATGCGACATGGCTTAAAAAACTGTCAAAAGAATACTGTCAGATAGGAAGGGCTAACATTTAATGTATTTTATTATCTTAATATGCACCTGTATGGGCAACATATGTTACAATGAACAATTATAGTGAAAGGGACAATTGCTAACTTCGCATTTATTAAATGAATAAAGAGAATACTGTGTTTGCCTCCATTGAGAATCAATGTTATGTCGGTATAACTTGTAAGCATTACAGGAAGTATTTCTTTTAAATAATATGTTATCATGATACTGTTTCTTTTGTATTTTAGTGTCTCTTTACTTTATAGAAGTACTGCAGTGTGTTCAATTATGAGGAAATGAACCTTTGTGTTGAGAATAACTTCCCTTTTGAGACTTCACCAACCTGTGTTCATAGCTTGTGGCTGCACATTAGTTATTTTTAGTTATTATGTTAATAAAAAGTGCTCAGTGCTTTGATAACAGTTTTTTAAAAATATAACAGAATATTTCCAGATGTGAACATATGATGACTCAGAAACTGTCTTCAGTGTGGCTCATGGTGTTTTACTTCCCCAGATGTGGAAGTCAGTCGCGGGCCACAATGTGAACGTGAAGGTGTCCACAGAGGGGGAAGACTGGGAGACAGACCCTGACTTTGAGGTATTGTATACTTCCTGCAGATATGTGAATCACTGTATAAAGGTGTGTGCGTCACTCAAACCCTTCCTGGTTGTGTGTTTCAGAATGATATATCCGAGCAGGAGCAGAGGTGGGGAGCAAAGAGTGTGGAGGGTTCAGGACGGCAGGAGCACATCAGGTAGGAGATGCACACCTCCTGAGCGATTATTTACACTAAGGAGAGAAATGCAGGACAGAAATGGTGCTGTGTAGCAACAGGAAGAGGAAGTGAGAGCAGAGCACAAGTCGCAGGCAGTGAGTCTTTCCTAATATGGGTAATATATGATGGTGACTATTTGACAGTGAGATTTAAAGCACTGCTTTCTCCCTTTGAATAGGTGGGACTATACATACAAGCAGTGGTGCTGAATAGGCCTAAAGATGTCTTTACTTACCGCTAATTCACACTTTCAAGAGTTTATAAGGTGTTATTGCTGTTGTGAAGCATACCGTCAGCTGTTCATCATACAACATGACACTTCATTTATCTTTTTATATTGTATATTCTTCAGGTATACAAAACCTGTACAGTATCTGTTCCAAAAAATAATTTATAAACAACTTATTGACATTAATAACTTATTAGGAAGTGTTACATTTACACCATCAGTTACGGAGATGGGTATTTCCGAGATTTAAGTAATATATTTTGGATAAGAAAAGAACATTTATCTAACATTATTAAAGCCTCAAATATCAGAGAAAAAAACAGGAATGACACCCCTATCTCTCTTTTCCAATGAATGTAAGACTTAAGTTTGTATTTCTAATTATATCCCCCTCCCCAACCCTGCTTAGCTTTTTTACGACAGATGTTTTTATCATTGTGTGTACTGCTGTGCTTCTCTGTGTCAGTGTGTTTGACCCGGTGTGACCTCCCAGTATTGCAGATCTCAGAAACAAAGTGGCTGCGGAGCACGAGCAGGGGAAGAAGAAGGAGATCACTCCCAAAGCCTCGTACGGATATGGAGGGAAGTTTGGAGTGGAAAAGGACCGAATGGACAAGGTTAACACATTTTTGACACTCAAAACATCATGATAGGATTCTCTTATCTATTGCCAGATTCAGGTCATCCTTCGCTCCTACAAACTGTAGGCTGTATTGTTTATATTTATATCTCTGTTTTTAAGGTGGCTTTGGGGAACGACTATGTAGCACAAGTGGAGAAGCACTCCTCTCAGAAAGATGGGGCACAAGGTTTCGGTGGGAAATACGGTGTTCAGAAAGATCGAGTCGACAAGGTGAGGAGAAGAAGAGACTTAAAAAACATCCGTTCTTATCTGATTTGATTATTGTTACTTCACCTGGATGTTTGACCTTCACTGAATGAATTGCACTCAAATACGTTTCTAAATCTCAGTTTAACCCGTGTAACTACTATCATGATTTGATTTTAGGCATAAAAACATGTCTGGGAATGAATCGTACACCAACAAGTAACGTTCACACGTGTGATGTGGAAACATGATATTAATAATTTAAATAATGGAGAACAAATATGTAATGTCAGAATCTATATCTGTTTAGTTCAGCTTTTCTGTTAAAACCATATCGGACACAAATGATCATTTAAGTCAGAGTGTTTTTAAACCATTCTAAGCACTTAATAAAAGGTACGATACAATATTACTTTAATAATCAGATCAAGTCTGACATTTCACTTGGGTCACAGCAGATCCATTTGCAACATTCACAAGGACAGTATTAATACAAGAAAAGCAAATATTTAACATAACATCAGTGAGGGAAACATGCTCAAAGAGGCTTAAGCGTGCATTTGACCTGGGATTTAGCTCTGTATTTACTGTTAGAATTGACTGATGCACATTGGTGGGCTTCAGTCTGACTTTATTAAAGCGAGGGACCCTGTATCTCCGATTAATGGCAACAATGAATATTCGCTGTTCAGAACAGAAGGGGTCTTTAAAGAATGAATAACCTTGTATGCAACTTTTTTTCTGTGCAGTCGGCCATGGGCTTTGAATACAAAGGAGAGGTACAGCAACACACATCTCAGAAAGGTAACATTAAAGGGTCCATTTCATCTACAGTACAATATTTGTACTTTTGTTAAGCTACTACCTCACAGAATTTCCTCTACAATCCACATGGTTTAGATTACTCAAAGGGATTCGGAGGAAAGTACGGTGTGGAGAAGGAAAAAGTGGACAAGTCAGCTTTGGGGTACGACTACAAAGGCCAGACAGAGAAGCACCAGTCACAAAAAGGTGAGCTTACTTTGTAGCATTAATCAGTTTTGACACATTTTTTGTGACATTTTCTTTATATTGCACTTTATTTCACCAGATTATGCTAAGGGCTTTGGAGGAAAGTACGGCGTGGAGAAGGATAAGATGGACAAAGCCGCTTTGGGGTACGACTATAAAGGAGAAACAGAGAAGCACCAGTCACAGAAAGGTCCGTGATAGTTGTTGCATTCGACTGTTTTCACACCCTTTGTCCAGGATTTCTGATCGGTGTTTTTTTATTTAATGTACAGATTATTCAAAAGGATTTGGAGGGAAGTTTGGTGTTGAGAAGGAGAAAGTGGATAAAGCTGCTTTGGGCTATGATTATAAGAGCGAGACGGAGAAACATCAGTCACAAAAAGGTAAGGAGACATCCACATGTGTGTATTCTAAAATATAATGTAACTATAGTACGTCAGGCTGATCAAACGGATCTGTTTAGATTATTCAGCAGGTTTTGGAGGTCGTTATGGAGTTCAGGCTGACCGCATGGACAAGGTCAGTATTACAACTGCAACTGTTATTTCACTTTTTATTTATTTCTCTTGTAAATGATTATAGGTTATTATTTAAACTTCAATAAAATGGTAGTGTTGGCATGTTGATGTTACATTATTGCCATTACTGGCATTAATATATTTGATTTTATCTTTATTTAGTACAATTGTAACACAAATTCTAGCCTTTTTTAGTCATTTGAATTGGTGGGCGTTAAGGCTGTAATTCACAGGTAATAAAGCCTTGTTCAAGCTTGCTGTGGATGTATGAAAAAATCAATATACTGTATATAGAAATATGAATTAATATGTGTGTAGTATGGAGAGTGGTGTGTGAGGCTTGGCAGAATATATCTGTTTTGGTATATAGAGGACATATTTTAGTGCAAACTGTGGTATTTAATTGGCTGTGATAAAGCTATATTGTGGATCCATACATGAACCATTTTAGTTATTAACTTATCATTCCTGCACATGTCGGTAAGGACAAATGTAACATAGTTAACGGTATATATTGAATCTATCTGGACTTTTGGAAACAAATACTTTCTCTATTGATCTCTTTCAGAGTGCAGCCGGCTTCTCAGACATGGAATCCCCTTCCTCTGCGTATGAAAAGACACAACCATTAGAGGCCTGTAAGTCCATTTTTCCGATCACTAAAATAAACTCTACTGCGCCATCTTTCTGTGAACAAATAAAGCCACCAGCGATAAGCTGTAACCATGATCAACCATCTAAAGCAGGGGTGTCAAACTCATTTTAGCTCAGGGGCCACATGGAGGAAAATCTATTCCCAAGTGGGCCGGAGCGGTAAAATCATAGCATAATAACAAAAAAATGACGACAACTTCAGATTGTTTTCTTTGTTTAAGTTTAGTGAACTTTAGTGCAATAACAGTACAAGCACATTTAGACTTGGCGTATCAACAAAAAGCCATACAACAACATTAAGTCATATACTGGGAATGAACAAAATACAAAAACTCTTCTCAAATAACTAATTTGTCATTTTAACATATTAATCCTGTACTAACTCACCAAATGATTGAGACAAATTGAGGTAGAAACTTTTCAAGAGGGTTGAGTTACTTACTTCCTGCCTTGTAGGCTACATTACTTATTGATAAATAAAAGCTGTGCAATGCATGAACAATTTCAACAAACCTAACTTATGAACTGAAGTTACTGTCATTATTACAGTAAATCACACACTGTTCACTTTCTTTCAATCTGCACAGAAGACAATCATTTTTTAGATAACTATATCAGGGTGCAGTGTCTTATGCAGCATTTTAAGTTGGGTTACCCACTGTTGTTTTTGCTCCTGAAACCTGGCATCTTTTAGCTTTCACAAGTGCATCAATATCAGGGGTCAAAGCCTGAGTGGCAGCCAATTTCAGGATGTCATTTAAGTGCTTGTGCGTGAGCCTTGAGCGCAGCTTTGTTTTATTGATGCTCATTACAGAGAAAACTTGCTCACAAATATACGTGGTTCCAAACATGCACAACACTTTTGCAGCAAGGGCTGTCAAGTTGGGGTAACCTGGCAAAAGATACTGATAAAATGTGTCTAAGCCAGCTGCAGCAAATTTCCCCTTCAAATCTGAGTCACACTGCAAGTCTATTATTTCAAGTTGAATGTTGACGGGCAGATCAGAGGCATTCGCGGTGAATGGCGAGCAGAAAACTTTGAAGTCTTTCTCCAGTTCACCAAAAATCTGAAAGCGTTGCTCAAACTCCCGCAATAGTCCTATTAGTTTATCTTTGAACCGCTTCATGTCTGCGACATGTTGGGTATCGCACACATTTTTCAGACAAGGAAAGTGCGCTGCATCACCTCCCGCGAGCTGCGTCTCCCACAATGACAGCTTCAACTTGAACGCACATACGCTGTCATAATACTGCGTTACAACTTTGTTGCGCCCCTGCAGCATTGTGTTCAAGTTATTCAAGTGCTCTGTAACATCCACCATGAACGCAAGATCCTGCATCCATTCTTTGGACTTAAATTCTAACACTGGTCTGCCTTTTTGTTTCATGAATTGTTCAATTTCCTCTCGTAAATCAAAGAAACGCCTCAGCACAATGCCTCGGCTTAACCATCTTACCTCGGTGTGGTAAGGCAGGCCGTAGTTGTGGTCTTTATCTCTGAGAAGGTTGTCAAACTGACGGTGATTCAAGCCTCTTGATCGGATGAAATTAACAGTTTGGACGACCACCTTCATGACGTTATCCATCTTTAATGACTTGCAACACAATGCCTCCTGGTGCAAAATACAGTGAAAAGTCCAAAAATCACGTCCTCCATTTGCAGTCTGCACTTTTTCCTTGAATTTCGTCACAACACCTGCTTTTTTCCCGATCATTGAAGGCGCACCGTCTGTAGCCACGCTGACAGCGCGTGACCAGTCCACTCCGACTCTGTCCAGGGCACCCTCGAGTGTGTTGAAAATATCAGCCGCTGTCGTGGTATCCGTCATCAGCACCAACTCCACAAACTCCTCGGTTACGGTCAAAGTATCATCAACTCCGCGGATGAATATGGCCAGTTGCGCAACATCTGTAATGTCCGTGCTTTCATCAATTGCAACTGAAAACGCAATAAACGACTTAACTTTGCGCTTCAATTGGCTGTCCAAATCCTCCGAAAGATCAGAAATCCTGTGTGCAACTGTGTTTCTTGTCAGGCTGATATTTTCAAAAGCTTGACGCTTTTCAGGGCACACAATCTCTGCAGCTGTCAGCATGCATGTCTTCACAAATTCACCCTCGCTAAATGGTTTTGAAGCCACTGCAATTTCATTAGCAATAAGGTAGCTGGCTTTCACTGCAGCATCGCCGATTTCTCGGCTATGAGTAAACACAGACTGCTGTTTTTTCAGACCCGCCAGCAATTCCTTCACCTTTTCGCTTCTCTGTTTTCCTTTCAAGTTATCATATTTGTCGGCATGTTGAGTCTCATAGTGGCGACGAAGGTTATATTCTTTCAGCACTGAAACGTGCTGCGAACAAACCAAACACACGGGTTTCCCATTCACTTCCGTGAATAAATAGGAGGATGACCATTTTTCTTGGAAAACTCTGCACTCTGTGTCCACTTTTCTCTTTTTTGATAGCGACATTTTGGGGAGTGAGGAAGCCAAGCACGATAGACTGTAAACACAGGATTACTTCCTCAGCCCCGTTATACATAGTTTGCTCGCTTCACATAATTGCTATTGCGACACCCAGTGGACACATTTAGAACAGCAGTTTCTTTCATTGAAAAATTGCAGCTCTTTTTATTTTTTATACTTTCCAAAATCATCTCGCGGGCCGGATTAAACTTGTTCACGGGCCTGATCCGGCCCGCGGGCCGTACGTTTGACACCCCTGATCTAAAGTAACAGACAGAGAATCAGCACTTTTGAAACAGGGCTGAAACAGAGGGGATTATGGGATGCTGCAATGATCTGTTTGGTATTTAGTGCCAAACACTTCAGAGACATGTTTTGTATATATATGATTGATAAAAAACAGTATTATAGGGGACCTTTAAGCCACATTCATATATTTTTTTATCCGTTACTGCAGCAAGCGCGGGCGCAGGGAAACTGAAGGCACGTTTTGAGAACATGGCGAAGGCTTCAGATGAACAAGACAAGAAGAAAGCAGAAGAAGAGAGAGCGAGGAGACAAGCCAGAGAGAGCAAAGAGCGGGAGGCTTCCAAACGCAGACAAGAGGTAACACACTGTTAACATTATATTAACAAATAAACTAAAGGTTAACATGCGTGTTAATGAATGTGTGTTCCCTGTAGGAGGAGAGCAGAAGAGAGGAGGAAATACGTCCACCACCTGTTCCATATGTGGCTCCAGAGGTGGAGGATGATATGCCGCCACCAGATATCCAACACCACATGCCAGAGATACAAGAAATACCAGAACCAGAGGTGAGACACTGATTCAAACAAATTATACAAAACAAAAGATTCATCCATTCATCTTTATTTTTGTTAACGAATCCCAACGTTGTTGATTAACGACTAATTTGTTCATGCTTAAATTGCAGAAGATGCTGTTTTCAGCGTCTCTCTTATAGAGAGTTCCTGGGTTTCTATGTTTTATATCATTAAACGGAATATAATAGGCTTATGTACTGCCAAAACCAGACCTTGCACTTTCACTTTTTTCTAACATTTTAAGGACACTAATCTGCAGATTCATCAATGAAATTAGTTACTTTAGTTCTGGCCATCATCTCTGTTTGTAACTAGGCAAACATTTGTTCCTATAGATGGTTAAAATTGTTTGAGAAATCTGGAAAACACAGAACATACACTGAGATTAGGTGATATACTAAAATCCTAAAGTCACCTCCAGGATTTGAGAACATGAAGTTGAAGACATGCTGTGATGTTTTCAGGAGGAACCAGTGTACGATGAGCCCCCGGAGCTGCCCCCGCGCTCAGAGGATTCCAACTCCCTGGAGGCCCCCCCACCCCCCGACATGTTTGCAGATGTGGAGGAGGAGGAGGATCAGGGAGAGTACGAGGAACTCGTAGAGCCGCCTCCTCCTGCACCCCCAGGTCCGTCTGCAGATATGGAGGAGGATGAGGATGAGGATGAAGGAGAGTACGAGGAACTCGCTGATCCGCCTCCTCCTGCGACCCCAGGTCTGGTTGGGAGGGTTACTTTAAAAATGGAATCCGTTACAATGACTAGTTACATGTCACAAAATATCATCTGTAACCAAAACTGAGTATCCCAATATATAAGTAATGTAACCTAATCCTACACCTTTGGATTACCTCAACATCAACACCTGCTAGTATTCTCTATTTATTTTTTTAACAGTAATCTGATAACGTATTTCTTTAATGTAACTGCATGGGAATACAGTTACCTTCTTTTGCATCCTGATTGATACGTAATCTCGTTACTCCCCAAGCCTGGCAGTCAATTAATCGTCAAACCTTTGATTTATAGAACAAATATTCATTTCTATGTTCCCTTCACAGCCAACGATAATGACTATGAAGACCTGTCGACTGGCCAGACGGCTGTAGCAATTTATGACTACGAAGGAGGTATGACACTTTTCAATTCTTCATTTCTTTGGACATTTCATTATTATATCTCGACATTTGTGAGAACAAATCCTCTTCTTTTCCACACAGAGGCTGGTGATGAGATCTCCTTCAACCCAGATGATGTCATCACCAACATCGAGATGATTGACGAGGGCTGGTGGAAGGGACATTGTCGCGGTCGCGTTGGTCTCTTCCCCGCCGCGTATGTTCAGCTGTCGCAGTGAGGAAATGATCAGGGAGGTTTTGAACAAGCTTAACTTTAGACAGTTATGTTTCTAAGGATGTGCAGCAAAGGGAAATATGAGATTTTATAGAATAAATCACACAATAACAGAGCCCAAATGGCTTCTGCTGAGACGATTTCTTTATTTTTATTGTGTCATATCTACCTTCGTGTCAGTGTAAATGAGTATCTAACGGTGTGATGATATTAGTTGTAAGACGTTTCATTTTCTTCATGACATTAACTGATTTAAATCACTCAGGCATATATTCTACAGGCAACATTCTTTGGGTTGTTTATATGCCAATAGCTTGCCTTAGCTCATTTTGAAATCATTGACAATTTTCAGTAATGTCAGGGCTATTATCTTCTAGCTCAGGAAAAGTAAAGTATTGTGATCATATTGTCATTATTTTACATAATTCTGCTCTCCAAATAAATGTCCTAAAGCAAAGTGTTGAAAAATGAAAGAAAAACCTTTAATTAAAGTCTGTTTACAAGTGGGAAGCAATCATTCATTATTATTTTGCATACAATGTAATTATAGAATATGCAGCAATATTAAAAATGTATACAAATCGGTTTAAAGAATCTGACAACAGTAGAGAGCTCCAACAAAATGAGGGGCGGGGGGATATGCGGAATGACACAACATATGACCCAAGTATCACTCAAACCTAAAACATGACGTTTACTGTAGCCGAGTTTGAAGACTTTAATTGTAGTAAAGACAATCAGACATATTTTGGACTGGTTCTAGTTTCTCTAAACGTGTCCTAAGATGAAGCTGCTCTTCCATAAGAACAAACATTTTCCTGCAGGGAATTACTTAATAACAGTCTCCGTTTCACAACCATGAATCTTGTAATCCAGTTAACAGAATGGAAAATTCCACTGTTACATGTATAAAACAATGCATGAAATGATTCTGTGTTGCAGCGTAAAAAGTCTTTTAAGGCAAAGCAGTTTTTTTTGTTTCCTCTGCTTTACCAGGCGAGGCCCTTCTTCTTCTTGCTGTGGCCGTTTTTCTTTGCCATGCGTCTGCCTTTTAGTTTTTTGGCCTGCCTTTGATTCATCCACACGGGGTACTGTCCATTTTCATTTAGTTGAGTTATCTTGTTGCGCTTGCTGTCCATGTCCATCTTACCATCTGCAACACAAAAGACAAGGATTCAAAAATAAGAAAGATGATAAATAAACATGTTGCAATACAACTTACAAATCTGTGAACTATGTTGTTAACAATCTCTCACTCACCTTCCCCCTCCATCTCCCCCACATCTGTCTGCTTCTTGATCTTGTCAGCTGGCACCACAGTGACGATGTCCTGTATGTCGGCCATGACAGCGTCTCCTTTCTTATCCATACTCAGAGCTTGTTTCAGGCGTGCCAGCTCTTTGGGAGCGTTCTTCTTCCTCTTCTCTGCACGCATCTTCCTCTTCCATTTGCTCCTGAGGCTTTTTGCCATTTTAAAGACGATCTGAAGGAAGAAAGGAAAAACAGTCAAACTTACTACATTTTTAAAGCTGCTCTGCAAGTCCCCACACTTCATTTGTTTTTTTCCTAATAAATAAAATTTCTCTAGGATGCAGTAGATGCCAAAACCAAGAGGTCCAACAATCAATAAGTATGTATACATTGTTGTATCTACAGGAATCCTGAAACTCTTAAAACATATCCTCTTTGGTGATGACAACCCCAAAATAATACTACTGAAAAAGAGTTTTCAGTTTTTCTGCAACTGTACTACACTTTTAGCAAGACCTGCTAAAACAGCATAGGACAACACAATCACACTGTTGTTTCAGGTGTAATTACAAGGAAGTGTGTTGAGGAAATATAGCTAACAGGAAATGTATAGTAATACAAAAAAGTGAAAATGCTAAAAAAGGTGATGTGACACAGCTTTGCAGGGAAAAACGACAGTCAAGTGGTACACATCACGTGTAATCCACTGTAATTGCTTAATGGAGATATAAATAAAAAAAATAGGCCTCCAAAAAAACAACGTTGGCCTGATCACTATTTATATGACACAAGATCATCGTAATTACATACGTATCCACATGGGAAACAGAATATAACATGACACAATGTCACTATTTGGTATTAACACATAACTAACGTTTGATAATAGCAAGCTACCGCAAAGTAGGCAAACGGTTTGCTAGCCTGTTAGCTTTCCAAAGCTAAAGCAACCAAGCATAAACTTGAGAGCGAATTCATTCTACATAGCAACTAATACAGTGTATGAGTATTATTTGACATGTTAACAATAAGCATTGACTTACAGATGTCCTTTAGGTGCTTTAATTTGATCCGTAGACCGACAGGGACACACTGCGCTCCGCACACGTGTTTACAAGTTGGAGGAAAAAAACGATGACGCGTTTGTGAAGAAAGAGTAACATGATTGGCTGCTTTTGTCGATCTGAAGAACGGAACATGTGATTGGCCGAGGATGCCAGCAAAACAGGAAGGTCGAAGAAGTATGGATGGATTGTAAACTAATGTTGAGTAGAGTATTGTGTACAGAAGTAGACGTCCAAACAGGTCTATCCACGTACTAACTTAGCAGCTAAAAGTAAAGCAGTATCTTTTAGTGCGTGTTATTTATTTTTATATTTTTTACTTTTTTTTGTCATGAGCAGTTCGTCTGCAGCTCGCAGCTTCGGTTCAGTCTGCAGCCCGCAGCTCACTTGTTCTTTAACACAGATGTCCAGCATGTTGGACACCGCTGCAGAGCAAATGATGGTCGAACAAGACTTCCAGGAAGCCTTTGACACATGCGACAGAGGCCTGGAGAGCCTCGCCAACATGGACCAAGAGGACAGCAGGTGGAAGTCTCAACGTTCCTAAGTATGAGATGAATGCTCCCTGCAGTTGGATGCTAATGTCTCTGTGGTTTTCTGTGTTTCCCCTCTTCAGGTGTGGAGAGCTTAAAGCTGGCTTCTGCATGTTAGGGATGCAGGCACTGGCTGAGCTGAATCAGTGGCATGGAGTCCTCTCATGGATCCTCCAGCAGTACGAGCACCAGGAGAAAATACCAGCCAAAATAATGCAGATGTGGTGAGTAGAGCTATAGCTGTATAATAGATAGATAGAGAGGACACAAACAGGACAACAAGATAGTAAAACCACAACATTGCATATTCTTTTTTATACTTAATATAATACATGAAACCTTGTACAGCCCCACAAAAATGTCCCAAATTGGGATCAATAAAGTTCCTCTATAAATGTGGCCCTTTCATACTGTATACATTGTAACTCTGACAGTTGAAAACCCTACTATCCACTTAAGCATAATTGAGAATAACCTTCAAATAGTTTCGCAACCAAGGTAGCATTGTCCTATTCCTGAATTTATCCAAAAAAAAGTTCAAAAGCCAAGGATAATTAATATAAAGTTGTTTATTACAAGAAGAACAATTTGGCCTTTTTTGTTTGATAAACCACTTAAAGAGTATTGTTCTGTTGATTACCTATCATTCTATCGTCTTCAGCTCTAACATACCTATTGATAACGATATTTTGTCCCCAGCATACTTCTTTACTCCAAGGTGGGGGAGCCAGCCGTTATGCAGGACGCAGCCAGAGTTTGGTTACACTGCCTGTCCAACAGTACATTGACAGGCTTTGGCACGGTGGTGGAGCTGTACCTGCTGCATGTCCTCGTGCCTCTGGGAGACAGAGACGAGGCTCTGCAGCTGATCCAGGGCCAGGTTGGAAGCCGCGCGTTCTCAGAAGAGCAGAGGCAGACGGCACTGGATGTTGTAGAAGAAAAAGAGCGACAGAATGAAGAACCGCCTCCAGATCCTGGGATCAGACCAGACTCTGAGATTGCCACTCACTCAACCCAAGGTCTTGCATATAGGTTAAGCCCTGAATTATAATGAAGTAATATGAGTACAAGTGATTCATTCAGATTTTCTAATTCTACAGGATCTGTAATCCGTAAACTTGAAACCATGCTCAGGTTTTTGTACCGAAAAGTGTTGTTGGCCGGCTCTGGTTCATTCTCTTTCCGGAAATTATTTCTTGCTGCTGTTCTGCTCTACATGCTTCTCCTCCGAATGGATCCAGGTTAGATAAAATGTTCTTTGTTGACCAGTATTACATTTAAGATTTGAATTATATCAGTGAATTTCTTCTTGTTCTTTCCCTGCAGCTCTTCCATCTTCATTCATGTGGATTTCCAAACTGCTCCAGCTGCTCAGACAGATGTGGACTGCCATGTTTGCACCGTACCATCAGGCTCTTACACAGAGACTGTAAAAGACTGAAAATCACAATGTGTTTGACTACAGTATATGTTTATACCATCAACTTGTGAGTGTGCATGCAGGAGCAGACCTAGGGAAATGTTCATGGGGCGGCAAAAGAGTGTCATAAAGGGCATCAGTGTTTCCCCTAGGTTTACTGCTTTGGGGGGGTGCTGCCTGAGCGGTGGGTATTTTTTAATTCCTCTGGAGCAGAGAGAGGAGCTGTGGATTATTGTTATTGAGTAATGCATCAGTGTTTCTTAGGGTCATAGATACTAGACTCACAACTTAAAATGAAAGTGTTTAGTTTATTTAATAAAAGAGAACATGTTCAATGTGAAAAGTGACAGTATATATAGATTAGTTGCAATTTGGTGCTATATATATATATATATACACACTGAACAAAAATATAAATGCAACACTTTTGTTTTTGCTCCCATTTTTCATGAGATGAACTCAAAGATCTAAAACATTTTCTATATACACAAAATAACCATTTCTCTCAAATATTGTTTACAAATCTGAACAAATCTGTGATAGTGAGCACTTCTCCTTTGCCGAGATAATCCATCCCACCTCACAGGTGTGGCATATCAAGATGCTGATTAGACAGCATGATTATTGCACAGGTGTGCCTTAGGCTGGCCACAATAAAAGGCCACTCTGAAACGTGCAGTTTTGCTTTATTGGGGGGGGTCTGGGGGGGTCCGAAAACCCTAGGGTTAAACCCTAACCCTAACATGTCACCCATTGAGCATGTTTGGGATGCTCTGGATCGGCGTATACGACAGTGTGTTCCAGTTCCTGCCAATATCCAGCAACCTCTCACAGCCATTGAAGAGGAGTGGACCAACATTCCACAGGGCACAATCAACAACCTGATCAACTCTATGCGAAGGAGATGGGTGACATGTTAGGGTTAGGGTTTAACCCTAGGGTTTTCGGACCCCCCCCCAGACGTTTCAGAGTGGCCTTTTATTGTGGCCAGCCTAAGGCACACCTGTGCAATAATCATGCTGTCTAATCAGCATCTTGATATGCCACACCTGTGAGGTGGGATGGATTATCTCGGCAAAGGAGAAGTGCTCACTATCACAGATTTTTTCAGATTTTGTGAACAATATTTGAGATAAATGTTTATTTTGTGTATATAGAAAATGTTTTAGATCTTTGAGTTCATCTCATGAAAAATGGGAGCAAAAACAAAAGTGTTGCATTTATATTTTTGTTCACTGTATATATATATATATATATATATATATATATATATATCAAAAAAAAAGATTATAATCTTTTTTTTTAAACACCTTGAATTTCAGGGGGGCGCGGGGCTCCGTTGGCGGGTCGCAGCGCCCCTCCAAGACAATGGTAGGGGAAATACTGGGGCATAACATATGAACATTAGCACAAAATGTGATCAACAGATTATTAATAGAGACTATAAGGGTTGGTAATGTGGCAGAAGATGAGTCCTACATGTTGATTGTATTGCAGTCACATTTATCAATATTTGCTTGGAAAATAATATTTGTAATAATATTAAAATAATGTGGCAAAGCACTACACATAAATACCAAAGGGTGACAACAGAAATCCATAAACCTTTAATGTCAAATGTCATTTTTTCATTTAATATGAGCCATTCTCTTAGCGTAAAAAAGGGCAATTGCATATTATTCAACTTTATCTTTATTTTTAGAGAGTTATTTTTTTAATCAATCTTTATAATAATTCAATTATAGGGATTAAATTGTGGCTTATAATATGTCAAATTCTGGTGATTTTATATTAACTGTGTTTTTTACAGTTAGGATGTCAAACTTTTTAGATAAAACAAAACAAAAAACAAAAAAGACATACTACTGGCAACGGAATGTTAGATAAAGGGAATCTAATAAAACGATAATAAATATGAATGAAATTATGTTAATTTTCCGTGTGTTTTGTGATAATATTGTCTGCGCGTGGCAACAACTAAGTTTCGATTCCAGCAGAGGGACGAACCCAGAAGTGTAGAAACGAAAGTGAACCTTAAGCTGTCAGACGGTGATGTTTACTCTGAGAGGAGAGGAACAGAACAGACTCATTCTGAAAGATACACGGAAGGTTTTATAACTTTTCTCTCAAGTAAACGTGTCTCGGGGACGTGGGGTTTGTCTCCAGAACTTCCGGTAGTTATCTGACTGGTCTGTGCTGATGGCTTGGAGGACATTCTACCGGTCTTTTTCATCACGCTTTACTAGGGACAGCTACTTTGGTAAGTAGAACACAACAAAGCTGTGTGCTGGTGATATTTGTCATAAAGATGATTTAAATGTTACCAAACAATACACTTAAATACATTAGCCTGCTTAAAACCTGAGCTAAGTGCCTCCATAAGCATTTGATTTATCTGTTGTCATCTTACATTTTTTTATCTTTATAGTTATCACTGTAATAAACAGTATTTCCTTTCATCTTACTGTACAATATTTAATTTGACATTATTGTTCTTGTATATATATATACTTTGTATCATATTCTATTTACGTGTATCTATTGTTGTATTTTATTTTATAACTATGTTGCATTGTTGGAGGAGCTCGGGTCGTAAGATAAGATTTTCATTGCCATTTCTACACTTTAGGTTATGTGCATATGACATTAAAACCATTGAATTGAATGCATTATATACTTGCATAGTAAGTACGTCATTAAGGTGGAAGATGTCATACCACCTTTGAATGTAATGCAATACATTTCCACCAATAAAATGAAAACTAAGCATTGTGATTAAAAATGTCATCATGTGTAAGTCATTATGATGACATACTTTCGCAAAACAATAAGTTACAATGGCAAAAATAATGATAAACTTTCTCAAAATTGCTTAAATAAATATCATAGTCTACTGTATTTTGTTCCTCTTCACAACCAATACATCCCTCATGTGTGCAGCAATGAAAGAAACAAACAAACTGCCCCTTGGATCTGTAAAATAAACTTAAAAAGAGAAACCTGCAAAATCTTCTATAAATAGGGCCTTAAATCAATAAACAAAAAATTTAACTGTCTTCTATCAAAATACTTGTTTATTTTAATACAAAATGTAAGTGAGGTGGGTGTTCTGGAGTTCTATATTTACTTTGAGCATCAAGCATACTCTTTATGTTTTTATATTATTTTCACACCTGTGAATGCCCGCTGGCATGGGCCCCTAGGTGGCCCCTGGAAAATGTGTTTGGTTAAACTTTTCAGCAACAGGATTCTTTTGACGTTTCTGATGGTCTGTCACAGGAATGAGAGGCCTCAGTAACCACCAGCTGTCCTGCTGTGTGAACACACTCCTGCAGACCTTCTACGCTACCTGGGAACTGGGAGAAATACTCGACAAGTAAGAAATTAAGTTGTAGATTCGTTATGGTCCTGACTTAAGAAGATCGTAGCATCAGAGGTGGGAGAAGTACTCAGATCTTGTACTTAAGTACGAGTAGAAAGTGAAGTAATACTCTGTTACAAGTAAAAGTCCTGCATTCAAAATCTTACTCAAGTAAAAGTACTAAGCTATTAGCATCAAATATAGTGAAAGTAGCGACAGTAAAAGTAGTTATTGTGCAGATTGGTCCATTTCAGAATAATAGATATGATATGTTTTATAATGATTGATCATTAAAGTGTTCTCAAAGCTGGTAAAGATGCAGCAAGTTTGAATGACTTTGTATACTGCAGGGTAGCTTGTGGATTTACTCCAGGTGGAACTAAAGTCTGATTTAACACTTGATTATATTTCACATCATTCATCAGAATCTGTAAAGTAACTAAAGATTTTAAATAAATATAGTGGATTAAAAGTACACCATTTACCTCTGAATTGTAGTGGAGTAGAAGTACAAAGTAGCATAACATTGAAATACTCAAGTAGAGTACAAGTATCTCAAAATGTACTTAAGTACAGTACTTGAGTCAATGTACTTACCTCTGCGTAACATATTGGGTAACGAGTTAATCTGCAGATGCTTTGGTTAAAAAATGAGACCAAACTTTACGATCAATGTCAGTTTTTGAGCCACGTCAAAGGCACAAATGTGGCCTTTGATGTACCAGGCAAAGCTTGTCTTTACCAATTGAAGGAAATGCCTCTTGCTGCTGGAGCAGTCGTTGATCACTTGCGGCCTCTACTGGCTCCTTAAGAGGAGTAAGGAGTCAACATTATAACAGTATAAAACAAAATGTGTTTCTCAAAGTTGTAAATCACCGGGTGGTCCTTGAGCATACAGTGATGAATGTGCCCAATGAATATTAGGCTGATCGGCGCAGTAGTATGCAAGATAAACTGCTGACAGACATAGACACATGCAGGCACACACACAGATGTATTGGCCGACGGTGGATCTAACAATTAACAAGGTGTCAATTAAGATCCAAGGCTGCTTCTCTCAGGTAATCAAAAGTAGGATTAATGAGTTTTTATGAATTGCACCAGGTGGGAGGCAGCTGCTGTGAAAGAGGAGAGTTGTAACGTCCCCCTGCAGCTGAAGAGAGTTCTCTCCGCCATGAAGAGCGACACCCCCCCTCATGCTCCTCATCTTGCCTTTCTCCACTCTCTGAACTCAAACCGTATTCGACGTAAGGATGCTACTTTATCAGATGATTCTTGATTGGTGTTTATTTAGTAACTTTTAACATCTTTTGCAGTTGGTTCGCAGCATGATGCTGATGAGGTGTTCCTCTCCATCCTGAACCTCCTGCACCACCAGATGGACGACAAACATCTGGTTGGTCTTTAATTATGAATATTCCTTATCTTTCCAACTGTAAGTGCGCCATTTATTATATTGTGTTTGTATTTGTTTTTTCTGCCAGGCTCTTGAAATCCAGAATCTGTACAAGATATCTGTTGAGACATGCTTGCAGTGTATGGATTGTTCCTCCGTCCAGACCCTGAACACCTACCTGCTCAGCCTGCCGCTGCATGTCAAGGAAGATCACGACTCTCTGGTGAACTTTGTCTTTTCTTTAGACTTGGATGAATACTTCAACATATTGGAAGATATAGTTAAAGGCTATTTTGCCTGCAGCTAGATGGGAACATCGATTATCTTAGCATGAAGACTGGAACCTAAAGGAGACAACTAGCTTGGCTCTGTGCAAACAAAATTCAAACTTCCTCTAAAGCGAAATAATAGAAAATACGATGTTTCGGTTGTTTAATCCAAACAACACTTGATGGTTTAACTTAGTCTAGGAAAAATCACACACTTTTTTCCTGGTTGTTCCCAGTTTTTATTTAAAAGCTTTTAGGGAGGCTTTAGGAGCAGCTGCTAATAAAGTGTCCTAGAAAAAAAGCCCTTGCATTTTCTTTTTGTCAAGAAAGCTCCCTTGACACACTTTACACTTTCCTTAATGCTGCTTCATTGTCAATCAATTGCTGTTAACTTTTGTGAAGTCGGACTTACAAGTATTTATTCAACAAATATTTTCAGGAAGGCTGCATGACCTCCTTCTTTGAGCATCAGGAGCTAAGGGGCATAGATTGCTGCTTTTGTGCACAATGTGAAAAGAAGACTCCATCTAAAAAGGTGAGACTTGGTTTAAATGCTTCCCAGTAATTACAAGACAAAACTGTGAAACTTGTTTTCTCTTCCTCAGGGTCTTAAACTACTTTCCCTGCCTTGTATCTTGAGTGTTCACCTGAAAAGGTTTCGGAATAGCAATGGTGACACCCGAAAACTTGACTGCAGGATTACCTTTCCAGAAACCATTGACTTTTCTGAGACTGTTAAGGAAGCGTTCTCCTCAGACTTTAACCAGGTATTTCAATAATAATAGTAATACAGTCTGCACATTGTATCTTTTGTCTTTTATAAATGTACACATTTTTCCAGAATGACTACAAGTACACACTGCATGCAGTGGTAGTGCACTCTGGATATGCATCGTGTGGGCACTATACTGCCTACGTGCGCCAAAGGGGGAGCCAGCGCTGGTACTATGCAGATGACAACTACGTATATCAGGTACGTTCAATCTGACTAAATCTGTCTCACTTGAATGCAACTTATTTCAGCTTGCACTTGTTGAAGGACCCTTTGTTAAAAAAATATCATTAGACACAAAGGCTCCCCTGTATACCCTTGTTTCAAAGCCCTGAGTTGTTTAGCACAATAATAATGATACCTTACGTAAAAAAATGAAAATGAAATTGAAAAGGACATTTTGTATCACTATAATTCAGTTGTATGCATTCATTTGTTTTGTATTCAAACACATAGACCTCCTGGGAAGAAGTGCAGAGATCCTATGGGGGAAATAACAGCAGGTAACCTCCTCAATATACATTTTTTTCAGGTTTGATAACCTTTGATATTGCATTAGGAATTAGGGAGTCAGGGAATAATTTAACATTTTGGGAATTGCTTCCTTGGCAATAGAGTGATACCACTATTATATACAGTAAATATGCTTAACGTGAGGCTGAAACTAGTAAGCATAGCATGTCATTAAACAGCTACCCTGGCTCTGTCTTTATGTATTTATTTTTGAGCTACAATGGGTAATTGTAGCTAAGAATAAAGACATAACTTAACATTGCCAAGAAGTGCCCCAGGGCTCTGTTCTAGATCACCTGTTGTTTTACAACTGCATACTGCTATTTGGTCACAACAATTGGGGGGTGATACCCCTTATGGTTACATTTGGCCAGAAAGGCATGCTCTGAAATTAATTTCTTAGCTTGATCAAAAGAGCTATTAATACTTAGATTAATACATTTTTTAATAACAACTCCAGTCCCCTGTGTTCAGCCTCGTCTTGAAAATGGTCTCTCACCTTCAAAACATTCAGATTACAGTAAACAATGGCAAACATGGCATGGCAACAAAACAACATGTGACCCCCATTTAAGCTTGCTTAAACCAACCTCCAGTTGTTTTCAGAGTTACGGATTTTTATAAATAACATTTAAAGCCTTGCTTGAATCCCACTTCCATCATGCAGCTTTTATCTTCCTACTTGCGGAAATCGCTTTTGATCTTAAGACAAAGCCTTGTCTGTTCCTCGGAGAAAATCAAACACTAAAGGTGGTCTTGTTTATTGCGATGGGGGCTTTCAGACTTTTGAACCCACAAACAGAGGAAATCTGTCTTGTCTGTCATATTGTCTTCAAAAGCTTTTTGTCCAACACTCTAGTTATATTTTTACTTCTAATTCTCTTTAAGTGTACTGTAATTTGGTCATTTTATCCCTTTACTTCCCTCACTTGTAGGAGCATAACTTTGATTTCTACATTTCTGTGTTCAAATGTTTAATGCTGTTATTTTTACAGAGGCACAGCCTACATGTTAATGTACAGAAGAGGTTCAAAAGAAGTGGTACAACAACCACAACTCTGCGGCTGAGTGGATTGACGTGGATGAATTTGACCTGGGTTCATGGTGCAATATTGGATCAAAATGGATACTATAGGAAATATATAGAATACATATGCTCATTTGCTTGCATATTTAATTTATGGGACTTTTTAGATGTTATTGTAAAGGTTGAATTGATTAATATGTAATGATTTGTCTTGCTAATTTAGACTGTACTTCATCAAAGGAGTCTTTGTATTTAAAGAAGTTGGTAAAAAAGCTTTTATTGTTTCTTATGATTGGATAAGGGTTACCTGTAATCATATGTTCTTTGTCATCAATATCTCAACAGGTTTATTCTGAGATAATACATTCTGACAGTAATTTGTGCTGAACACCAGCAGGTGGAGTTGAAGACTCAACACACTGATGGGGTTTTCCATCCCGAGACCACACACACTGTAAACACACTCTATGATATGGGGAGGGTTGGTTTGAAAAAAATGCTTAGCTTAGATATTCACTGTTATGGGGGAAATACCTGCTATTGGAGTCAGTGTTCATTTTCCTGACACTGCTGTATGATATATGAGTCACCCATTAAGCACAGTGAAGTCATTTCTTTTTCTCGTTGGGACTGCCAAAAACAACAATATTAAATCTCCTTCAGAATCTCATTTTGAACTTTCATTTTCTCACTACTTGTAGGGTCTATAACTTCTTATAAAAAAGTGGATTTGATGACTCAATTAAATTATCTTATTGATGCATCAACATCAGCACTTCTATCACTACCTGGGCTCAAAATGAATGCATTTTAATGCAATTTAATAATGCCTGTTCTGAATGTGTCTTGCAGTTAAAAAATGGGTTAAAACTGCAATTACATCAGTGCTAAAATGCTCTGTATAGGCTTTCAGCAGAGCCTCTAAAGTTCCCACTCATTTCGCCAAGAGTCGGGGGACCGTGTGAAATGGTGCCTATGTGCTGTGGAGCTTTGACAGAATGGAACATGTCTCCACAGTGCCACAGGCAGCAGGCCTCATGCTTAGTCATCTCGCTGCTGTGTGGCACCGCTTTCTATATAGGGGGCATCTTATTCCCACATTAAAAGACCAGGGCTAGAGGTTTCAATTATGTGTCTTGATTGAGTCAGTGTCACATTAAGATTGTTTTATCTGACTTTGCTTGAATGGGAAGCTGACAATGGAATACTTGTTGACACATATTGAGAAGTATTGGGATGTGGATGTATTTACAATAAAAAGCATTTCAATTATCTAGACGACAGGCTCAGATCATTTAATAAAAGCTGATATAATCAATGTATTTATTTTGGTGATCCTCCTGTTGTTTAGATTGCAGAAAATGTATCCAATGAAAGATGTCCTGCTTAGCATCATATGGCAGACATATTGCCAGGTAGATAACACATTATGATAATATAAGGAAGGAGCCATTGTGCATGTTGAGTCTGCTTTTTGTGCATTTTGCTGATAATACTTGTATACTTTCAGCTGAGTTCACCTATGTGGGATTGTCATTGCTAATGTGTTGGCAGCATAGTGATGTTATTGGTACTGGTGGAAGTGTATGTAATAAAAAAAAATGATTTAAACTATAGAATACATGTACTGGATTATATAAATCTGCCAACTATCTGAATATGCACATCTAGTGGAGTAAAAAGTACAATATTTGTCTCTATATAATGTGGATTAGTTATTAAACACCACCCTTTTAGATTAGGTCTTAGTACTAAAGGCACATTTGGTTTATGCACCTCTATTGTCCAGACTGATTTTGAAAAGTAATTCTAGAAGAAACTAAGCGACAACAACACAATAAAAGTGATTCTTCTCTTGCAGGGTTTTAATTAATCATTCATAACGTATATACCATGTGTCACGTAGGTGTTAGACGAACACCTGTCGGGCACCACCCTGACATTGACCACAAAATCAAGCTAACAATACGACAGCATGACACAGGCAGCATGGCCCAGGGCCACACGGATAAAGTCTGAGTTAACGTCTGGACATATTTGTTTCTTTCCATGCACGTGTCACATGTCTGAGGTCTTTGTCTTCATTGTTTGAGGTTGAGCTCTGGCCCCTGGATGCGGTTACTCAGACACTTTATAGCAGATCATAATCTCTGCAATTTAGCTTTCGCTCTTTATCTTGATCAGGTGTTAGCCAAGGACACCTTATGTTGTATTTCTTTGGCAAAACATCTTGCCAGCAATGATAGTGATTGACTCGATAAATCAGTAAACGGAGGCAGATAGAAACGTAGGCCATAATGATTCTCCTCAGGCATTGCAGTGTGGCAACACTTAAACTGTTTTCTTTTGGAGAACATATTGAGGTTCATTAATGCTTTTTCATCATTGTTGATGTGTGTTTACCAGTTACTAGGTGAGGACACCACTGTGATGCATCGAGGAGAAAATGGAATTTGAGAACCACTCTTAAAGCTTCCCTTTTTTGTGGGTGGTGGATTTCACAGACACAGATAAATGCCTGTGTCTGACTTATTATGTAGCCAGCAAGAATGACTGTTTATTTGATAACAATCATCAATAATCTAATTTCATGTCACTTGAAAAGCCCTCATGCTGTTTAGTCATACAAAGGCAAAGTTAATTTGGACTGTTTTGATACCTAAACTTCAGCTCTACTTATCTAGGCCTAATTATGTTAGCCAGTTAGCTAAGATTGTGAATATGTTAGCATTAGCGTTCGGCTCAAAGCCCCACAGTGTCTAAGTACAGCCTCACAGAGCAACATGGTGTTATATTATTTAAATATGGTAATATTCAAGGTGTATCAGGAATACATACTGTATAAAACCTAATATCCTCACTTTCCAAAAAAAATAAACGTTTCTTTAGGTCAAATGTCTAAATCACCCACCTTCAGCTTGACATTGATATCTTAATGGGGACAAAATGGCTTTCAATCATTCAAACTGCATTTATAACTTCCAAGCTGTGAAGAGTTTGTAGTTGTTTAAACTTTTACCAACAGTGACTATCAAATTATTTTCAACTTGTGATTCTGCGCTGGTAGTATGAGGATAAGATTAAACAGGTTACTGCATTTAGGCAATAAGGGAAGAGTCAAGGCTGTTTGTTTAATTCATAGTTTACCGTTGTCATCTTCTGGTTTTATTGTTAAAGCCTCAAAAAGGAAGTCATTCGTGCACGTTTCCACGTTCCCTTTTTCTTCTCAGGACGGAGTTTGTGAATGGTGGCTGTTTTTGCCTGTTTTATTTGCATACTGCAGAAATGCTGACTGTAAGGTGTTCCCTCCATGTGTCCAAACCCAGACCCTTTCTGAACGCCTCTTGTCTGCTTTAATCCGGTATGATCTTTTCAACAGCAACGTTCTGGATGCTTCAGGGGAGGCAAGCTCACACAGCGATCCTTTAGTTACATAATAAGCTTTCAAATGTAGGAAATGATTCTCTTGTGCTCTTTCCGTGTTCAAAGTCCAGGCCTGTGACCATGGTGAAGTCTGCTTTTGTAAATATAAAACAAGAAATGAAGGCAAATGTCTTTTGCATGACTTAGATATTTAATTTCATTAAAAAAAAGTGGTAAATCAGATAAAGGAGCATAGGCTTTGAACATGTATCCACATATTTCTTCATCAAAAGAAAATCCTTTAACAAAATTCCAAATTATAGCCATGTTGGAATGTTTGTCCTCATTGATTTGTGACACTCACCTCTAATTTAAAAATGGCTTCCCTTGGCATTGGTACTGTATGTGGCTATACTGTGCTGATTTCACTGGAATTTGTAGTACGAGTGGTCATATCGAGGAACGAAGCCTTATCGTACCCCAGTGAGTTCATAAAATGTCCTCTCTGTCGGGAGAAGGGGAGTCTGGTCAACACAGAGTTTTCCTCTCTTCACATGTTCAGTTGTCCTCCCAGAGAATCTTGGCAGTCTGAGAGTAATAAATATAACATCTGCTGAGTTTTCTAGGAAGAAGGGATGTCGAACAGTCAAACTGCTATAGGGGAACAGAAATAAAACAGCATGGATGAAATGTAGTCCGGTTTGGTTTGTACGGTACCCAATGTCTCAGATGTTGGTTAACTCAAAAGACTAGTGGCTAATAATACATATTCAGTCAATGTTTCCAGGTTTATCATGAAGTATACTTCCATACAAGACGGCATGTTACAGATGTTGGTTCTCACAGGAGGTGAGCGGAGGCCCCCTGATAATTGTGGTCATGACATGCAGGGATATATGACCTGATGCCCCACCCTTGTCTCCATAGCCCTGTCGTTGCCCTTCAGTTAGCACCTTATCTCAGCTCCTTATCATCAGACTCAGGATCCAGAGAAGATCAGCCGCCGTCTCAGAAGCCGGGCTTCTCAGGTTTCAGGGGAAATGGCTTTGCTGACGGGCCCAGGTAACTGTCTGTCACACAAAGCTCCTGCTCTGACATGTACGCCACCATGTTTGTGCAGCTCCACAGTGTTAGCCCCTCCACTGGATACCACAGGAGGAGAATTCGGCTCCTGAGTTTGTTTAATCTTTTCACACCTCAACCTCTTCCATATGGTAGCTCCGCTTACCTTGATTGGAAACGTTGTGACATGTCAAAAAACAACATTATCCTGCATAAAGGTTTCTATCGTAATTAACAATGCAGTTTCCGTATTTCATTTTTTCTTAATTTACATTATTTAATTTCATATTCGGTTCTTGTGCATATCATATTCTGTTTACATGTATATAGACTTTTTGCACTACTTTTTATTTTGTATTTTGGTATTTTATTATATATGTTGCATTGTTGGAAGAGCTCAGGTCAGAAGAATTGCATTGCCATTTCTACACTGTAGCTTTCTACAATAAAACCTTTGAATCTTGAATCTTGAGTTTCAATGTATGGGAACCTAATTTTAGAAGACCAGGCTGAATTTTTGCTTATGCATGTGAAGCATCAATTGAATGTCACTTAAAATAACTCTTGTTGTGACATGTGAAACCTCACCAGATATTATCATAATAAATCCTCATCTAGCATGGCATCCCACAAATTAAAAATACTCCTCCTCTGGTCTCTCACCAACCAAGAATGAATGGAATTGCACCTTGAGGCGAACCGCTGCCTCACCGTTCCAGCTCTGAGCTAGTGATAAGCTCATAACAACCTGTTAACTGCTGCCGACACACATTTCAGCTGTGCTTGTGCATGCATGCCAATCAGTTGCTACATCAGCGCTCCAGTTAATGATTTGTACACCAGGAGAAAAAAACTGACAGGAGGAGATCTCATAGCGAAACTGGCCCGGTTACAAACAATGCCATTTATTATTTTCTCCTTGGTGCACCTTGCCATGTTCAGGAGACTTGACCCGGGTTGTGCTGTTCACTCGCTCTGTAATGTGGGCTGGGCACCTTGAGAAGTGAGCTATCCATTGTCAAACCTCTTTGACCTGCTCTCTCCTTCAGCCTCTCCTATTTCCGCACAAAGACTCTCTAATGCCAGGTAGCTGGCTCTGGCATTCCTGTTGCATTCCACCATGGGGAAGTTGCTGGGATCAGGATGAAAAATGCCTGAAACAAAGGCCTACTCTCATTCACAGGGTTTAGGGTTCTGTGGGAAAGTCCAGGCTGGACAGAGGTTGGATGGCAGAGGAATGCGAAGCGGGGCATAGCTTACACAGTCTCTTCAGCGCAGACCCAAAGATACATTGACAAGGTAGAGGTCTTCTTACAGAGAGGAGTCACGAATGAGGATGATAGGATAACTGCAATACGTCCCTCATGCATTTCACAGCCAGTTAAGTTATCCATTCTCAAGCTGAGAAGAGACGTGAAATGGATACGACATCTTAACACCGCATTACGTTGTGGCGGAAAAATATTATAGAACAAATTCCCATTTTTAGTAGAAATCATTTTGAATAACATTTTTTAATGACAATCAAGAGGTTGGGGTGGATGTGTTGATGGGTCGTTGGGCCAAACATGGGGCTTTAACCAAGGAGACCACTGTTCGTTTCCCGTTTATAACAAAACATCTGTGTGGACTTATTTTAAATCAAGTACTTGGGTATAACTTGCATATTTTTACCCGGACCATGATATTTTCTTTCCTTTGTTGTCTGGCAATATTTGAATACATTTGACAGCGACAGTAAAGAGGTGAAATGCATCAAAGCAAGGGTTGCCAACTTTTTGGGCTTGTTGACCCTCAAAGCAAAGGTTATAAATGTTCAGATCACTGCCATCATCTACTGACCTTTTTAAAATATTTAATCACTCCTTTGAGATGTCTCGTTTTGACTCCCGTGTTGAACCCAATTTGCGATTACAGGGTCAGATAAATGACCGCTTCTCTAACCTTTCATTAATCATGAATTATGACACTACTAGCCTCTTCATTTGTAAAGGTATGAAGTCCATTCCTTTACCGCCTCATGCTGAGGTTAAGTGCCTGACCTCGCTTCACCCTCCCTCCCCTGAATCCTATCCCCAGCTTGTGAAGATTTAGAGAGGAATTTTCTGTCAAAGCCCTTTCATTTTCCCACAACAAATAGCAACATATAATAACGCATCTTGAGCTGTGGGGGAGAGGAGGGCAGTGAGATCAGTCAGGGTTAGGTCCTTTTAGAAGACAGCTGACATTTTCCAAGGACAGACCCCTTCATATTTTAGTGGGAACCAAAAATCAAAGAATACAGGTAATTATTTAATGATATATTTAATGTTAGGACAGATAAATCTCAAGCAATAAGACTGATATATATCTCAACAACTATTTGATGGATTTGCTTGATTTTGTTTAAGACATTTGTGGTCCCCAGAGGATGACTCCTAATTGGATTGCAATGATATTATGTGCAGTCATGCATGTCCCACTCAAGATAAATTGTTATAATGTTGTTGAGCCCTTTTCGTCAAAAATGTGATTTCATTCACTTGATACCTGCAAAACTAAGGAAGTCCCCATCAATCTTATCTGTACTGTGCATTGTTTTTAGAGCTATTTGCGACTTTTAGAATGCTAACACGCTAAAATAAGATGTTGAATATTGTATATACCTGCTCAACATCAGCATATTAGCATAGTTAGCATGCTGATGTTTGGTCAGCAGCCCTATGCTTTAGTACAGCATGCTCGTAAGCATGGCTATAGTCTCCGTTGAAATAAAACTGTTCTTTCTGAATGTGTGCACAGAAAATCTTACCTCAGTTGTTTGCATTTTACTTACGATCTGACCACAGATTACAACAATGTGCAGAACATACTTCCGAGCATTGTCAGTTCGAATAGCATTAGTAATACTGCAATGTCCACATTTCACACATAACTTGCAGCTTTTGTTTTAAATTGTGTCTATCTCTACCCATGAATGCATGCGGGCACTCTCAAAAAGGTTTTGTTTGATTATTGTTCTCATGAAGATAAAATCACGGGTGAACACACCTAAACACTTCAAGGTGCCATTGGTTTATATTCTGAGCTGTGGGCTGCTATCTGCTCTGGCTTTATATCATCTCCATACATAGTGTGTGGTTGTGGGGCGTTGGAGATGAAGTATGTGGGGAAATGAGAGGAGATCTGTTGCAGCCCACAGGCCCCTTCGGATTCTCTGATGTGGCTTCTGGACTTCCTGGGAAATGCAAGGCCTTCTGGGACAGCACTTAAGTAGTCTCCTGAGTTTTGTGAGCGTGTGTTTTGAGCGAGAATGAGGCTGTATCTAAGCGTAACTACACGTTCTTGTTAAACTCTTTCCTTTGATATGTGAGAACACAGTTGGCTAACTGCGGCTTTCCAAAGAATAAGGTAGGGCCCCTTCAAACAGAAAAAGCAACTGACTACATCACGCAGGTGATTTTCCTACAGGTGGGGCGTGCTGATAACGCATGGACGGTTATGCCTCTTTAAAGTCACATCTGCCTCACACTGTGAAATGCATAATGCTTTCAAATACAATAAGACAGTTTTCTCATCGACTGCTATCAATGTTATTCAAACAAGGTGCTCATTAGACAACCACTATGCTATTATCTTTGCTATCTTCAGTCTGGGATGCATTATGGACAATTTTAATGGATACATGAGTTAAGATGAAGAAAAATGTTAATTTTGAGGGAAATGTAATACCATTTTCTTCTTTTGGATACTTCCCTGCATTTAGTTAAGCGAATAAGGCTGCTGAGAGGCCCAGCCCCTCTCATCTGCAGCCTGTTATGGCGGAGCGGGAGGATGACATCATGTTGGTCTCAGAGCGGCAGCTGGTAATTGGCCCGCTCTCCTCCTCCAGCGGCACGGGCCAAACAGAACACACAAGTGGAGCCAGGCAATGCAAGTCAGATGCACCAGGTTTTTCCAGAGTGGCTGGTGGGGCCTCAGTGCAGACTGGGAGCCAAGAGGCCTCAAAGAGGGGTGCAGCGATCCAACTGTAAATGTCAGAAATGAATGAAGGGCCTCAACTCAAAATGAAATCTGATATAATGCGCCCCAGGCCAGCCTGCTTGATCTGCCGTACAATCCACTGCTGTCGTCGTCTGGATAACTGCGCCTATTCTCCAAGATATGACATTGCAAAAGCGTTATATGTGAAGGTTTTGTGAGAGTCAATGAGCTCCCAGCCCACACAAAGTTCCATTAAAGTGAGACTGAACTGCACCTCTGGGCTTCAGAGGAGCCAGTCATTGTTTGTCTTATTGAGATCAGTGTGTCAATTCTCAGTTTTGAAGAAATTCTCATGCTTCAGAATGCGGATGTATTCCTGATGATAGATGATGTCAATCTCCACAAGGCATTATTCGGAAATTCCTTGCACATGTGAATAATGGCCAGCGGATGAAACATCTGGGAAAAAGATGAAACCTCTGCAGGTTCAGATGTGTGTCATATAGACATAAATCCTATCAGCAGGACAATAACATGCAAACCCATTAGATTTTTAAGCAGCTTTTTGATGTGGCGTAGTGAGTAAAACCTAATTGGTTGCAGTGGATCTGCGAATGAGTCTTTTACCCTGTGGCCAGTCTCACACACGGCATATGGGCCAAGCAGGGATGCTGGATACCTCTGTTCTAATAAAACACAGTCTTTACCTTTTATAGAGGCTGTTAAGTCATGCCACCATGTTTCCTGCGACGTGGTGGTTTTACACAAAAACATAGGTGTGCTGATCTTCTGATTACATTGATGGATGACCATATAAGTCTCACCTGTTATCATCTGACAGAACAGTTGTGTGAACATGTTGGTGTGCTTGTGTGGGAAAACATGCGTTCCTGTTGTGTCAAAAGAGGGTGCAGTGCTCAGCGTGTTTGCACGTGCCCGTCTGCCTGTCTGTTACCCATTGTTGTCTCCCTTCATCAGTGACAGATAAAAGAATGTCAGTCGTGAACAGAAGGTCACGTTGGGCTTGTAGATTTAGAGAACATCGGAGTTCCTGTCAGGGCCAAGCTGCAACTCAGCATCTGTGGACAAAAACGACTGACTGAGCAAAAAACGTCTCTGAAATAAGTGTTTGAATGCTTTTACTTTTCATGCTCTATGTGCTGAGCTGTGAAGATGTGCACTGAAATCTCTCACCCTGTGGTTACCATGACAAAAGAACTACAATATTTGTTTTTTTTAAGTATCTTGTAGCCAGAAAAGATCAGACACTGATTGGTGATGCACGCAACAAAAGTCGAGACCCACTTTCAATTTGTTGCAAAGCTCTTTAAAGCCCCACAGGGTTTTATGCCACAGTGAAACAGCAGTTAAAGCATGATATCTTGGTGCAGCATTTGTTTGTCTGACCACTTGGGGCAGGAGCAAGATGTAAACTCAAAGCTGTTGCACTGTTAGCTATTTTACAAATCCAGCATCAACACTCTCATTGATTCTGAGGAACGTTTACGGCCAATATTCAGTGTTCACTGTCTCGAACAAGTACTAAGGACTGGAGATATGGTGCTGTTTAGTAGCTAAATGATCCACCATGTTCACCAGCTAGCTGCTAACTGTGTCTGTCAGCTGTTTGGTGCTGGTCATCATATTGATGTTGACTGATACAATTGAAGTTGCAAACAATGCTACTTTGAGAGGGAGCCAGAGAAAATGCTACCTCATATAAGTGTTTTGGGACTCATTCCTGTAGCAATGTATTACACATAATAAATGTATATATTGTTCAAAATATGTATGAATGTAACTGTAACAACATAAAAAATGAATACATGACGAACTATGACCAACAAGAGGAGATGAAATCACTTGCTTTTTAAAGTCCCTACACGTATAAATAAATACACTTCTCAGCTCTTGAAAGGAGTGTGTTAACTCTGGTTTTGTTGGTGTGAAACCATTTATTATGCTAATGAGAATTAGCCTTTTCAATTCCACAAGTCATCTAAGGAAAGAAAGTTATTTCAAAGTGGACAGCTTTATAGAATGTACTTAAAGAGCTGATCAAAGCTGGATGTCCCATATATTTCATATGTGAATGCTTATGGTGCACATTTCCCTGTGCATCCTCTCTGCCTCTCAGCTGGTGAGCTAGCTGTCAAGGTAGGAACTTTGCCAGAGGAGGAAATGACTATGGCATAAGTGAATGCGTTATCATTTTTGTCCCTCTTGTGCATATACTCTCCCTGACCAGTCAAATTTCATATTCTTGAGTTCCTTATCTGTGGTCTGAGAAAGAAGCACATTTCACAACTTGGACAAGATGACACGTGTCCTCTTGTTTTTTTTGTTTTTGAACGCTTCTGTGTGACATTTCAGGATGATTATTCCGGCAAGGACATGAGCGGTGAAATATCAAATGTCATGTAGGGTTAGGGTTAGGGTTAGGGTCATATTCCCCATCCATCAAACACTGCTCTCCAGGGGAAGAAGACGCAGCTGTTGCTTGCCTTTGATACCTTCGTTGTTCCTCTCTGTTGAACCGCAGTAGTCCACAACCCTCAGCTGCTACTGTAGCTCCTCACCGGCCAGTTGGTTCACTTGCCTTAACATCTCCTGCCTCATTCTTTCTTTCTCAGCAATTCTCTGCTTAAACTTGTCAAGTTTACTTCCGATCGTCAACTCACTGTCATCCCAGAAATACCTGCTTACTGACAAGTTACTTCACGACAGTAGCGTTACGAAGAAGCATTTGAAGTTTTGTAGATTCCCTCTGAAACTTATACTATAGTTACGTTGTAAACCTGGATTATTTGACTTTTACGGCATTAACTTTTGTTAATGACTTTTCATAATGCCGCTAAAACATTTTGATACTACACCGTAACCTAAAGGGCAAAGGAAATACATATAAGAGACCAAATATGTCCTTGATTAATATTGTTTGTAAATAAATACATTTGCTAATTCTGGGCAGTTTTACCAGAGGACATGAATTGCTAAGGCCGCAGAGGCTGATAGTTGGCTGATGTTAAACTAGGTTATTTTAGTGTTTGAAATTCTTCCTCATTTATAGTTGGATTTAGTTACTTCCTTTTTTATGTGGTTTAATGAATTCAATTACTCAGATGATGGACGATCAAAAATGATTATTTATTGACGTAAAAGTGGACAAATTAGCTTCAGTCAAGCTTATCTCACTGGCTAACGTTAACTAAATATTGTGGGATTTATATCCACCGTCACAGTACTTGTATTAACAAGGAAACCCCACAGAATGCAAACATTTACAGCCCCCTTCACATCTGAGAACACATATCAATTTTGACAGTCGGGACTGTAAAGGCAGGAGAGAGGAGCCGCACCTTGAAAGCCCTGGCAAGTTTTCATGTCTTGCAACCAGCCACATGTGTCAAACTTCTCCTCCCACACTGCACATTTCACACATTCCTCAAGAATGTTTGCTTTTTTACCAGGTCACGAGGATGAATCCAATGCTGCAATGTAAGTTTCACTGGCTTTGTGCAGCTCTTGAAGATGATTCTGCGAGACTTTTACCTTGTGCAATTCCTTCTTTGTCCAGTCATCAGTTTTTCTGCAGTCGGATTGTCTGACTTCTCCCAGTGAATATTTATGTCTTCATGCATGGGCTAACCATAAAAAGAGCCTCCATCGACTTTCATTTCCTCAGTGACATTGGGAATCCTGACCAAGGGCTTGAGCTCTGTCCATGGCTGTAACCAAAACATATGCCTCACTACTTCCTGTTATCAATGATTACATAAGTTTCGGAAACAAAGACATCCGAGGTTGTCAGGAAAGCACCCGGCTCACCCCTCGATTTCCATGAGAATGAAACAACAGTATGCTAAGCTGTATGCAACCCTGTTTAAAACAAGGCCCAGTCTGCAGTCATGCTAGCATCTCTGAAAGGCTGACCTGCTGATGCTTTGAGCTGAATGCTAATATCAGCATGCTAACAACAATGACAGTGCTAACATCTTGATGTTTATCTGACATAATATGTGGCGTGTTGGCATGCTGATTCAGCATTCACAACCTCCTAAGTGGCCTTTTTCAGAAAATGAGAAGTTAGAGAATCGCCAAAGTCATTATATTTTATTCTGTAAAATTAAAATGCATCGAACAATTGTTAAGCTGTAGAGGATTCAGTCTCTGAGTATGCAAGGAATGAATGGCAATACATCCATTTACATTGTTACCATGGCTTTAAAAGTTTACAATTGGTGAATACCCTTGTTTGTTTGCAGCCTACGTCTGCGTCTATGGCGTACTGTGATGTCTTACATGCATATCCTTTTGTGCATGTAGGTCGTATCAATGGGATGGACAGTGCTGAGGATGCAGGGAGAAATAACCGGAACTTTATCTTCGGTTCCCCAGGGACGAGGCCTCGGTCCTGGGAAGCTGTGGCCTAAGATCAGCGTAGCTTCTGGCCGCAGCAGCACTGTGAACCTCCTTTTTTCCCAGCGTGGGCAGGCTGACATTTGAACAACTACTAGAATAAGTCCTGTTCCTCCCAGACTTTTGGTGGGAAGAATCGATTTGTTAACTCTAAGCAAAGAGGCAAAGGTTTTCTGCTGAGCGTTAACTGTTATATAGAGGCCCGATAGACTGCTAAACAAGGCAGTCCTTGTGGGAATGTTTAGTTGGATCATATTTCATGTTTCCAGGAGTGTGGAATTATTTTGTGTGTTTGTAGCATGTCGTATCATGATCAGTATGATCCACTCCTCATAGGTCTGGGGGATCTTAGCTCAGTAACAAAGCCATGTTATCCGGTTCTGCAAGCTTGTTATTTAATCAAGACTTATCTGAAGGTTTGGATTTCAACTGGTATTGTCTAGGCTGGAAGTACTTTTTGCTTTATGTAGGTGTCTAAACTAAAGCTCAGCCTGTCCAACTGGATTTTGAGCTTTCTGAGCTAAAAGGGCTCCACCCTGAGTAAAGTGTAAAATACATGGGAAAATGCTGACTAAGCTATTTCAGAAGGAGAAATTCCAGAAAATAAAAAAAACTATTACAGAAAAAGTTTGACATTTTGGGGGAAATGCTTACTCCCTCTCTTTCTGTGCATATTAGAAGATTGATACCACTCTAATGTCTGTACGGTAAATATACAGCTTAAACCAGCAACCAGCATCTGGAAACAGTGGGGGAAGCTGACTCGGTCCGAAGGTGGCCTACCAGCAACTTCTTATTACTTTACATGTTTTATCACATTTGTTTAACCTGTGCAAAACCAAATTGTTAAACTGCAATTGGAGAATTAAATGAAAAATGGAGATTTAAATACTGTGACTTTTTCTCGGCAACTGCTGGCCATTTACCTAGCACAGCAGCTTGATTTGTACAGTATCAAACTAAAACCCATCTTGGCAGGCTTCAAGTAACCTGTTTTGTCTGTCCTGTGAGGACTCATTTGCACGGTTCATGTGTGCATGTAGATATGGAAAAACAACCTGTTGATTCACATAGATAATTATGTGTTGCTTTGATTGACAGATGGTTAACCCTAACCCTAACCCTGTCTAATGTCAAATATTTTGGAAAACATCATCCCTTTCACAGACAATTTCCATTGCTGGCTTCTCTGAAAAACGTCTGGCATGTCAGGTTAGCTGGCAACTGTCAAAAGTAGTCAGATAACCTGCCATAAAACTATAATTTGACGTTTCCACACTTCCACTTCAATCAAATATTTCCCCAAATGTCTTAATTTGTATCAAGAGGCATGGAATAAATGTAATCTTAATATCAGAGGATGAAGCAATTACTGGGTTGTTTCTCATATTCCTGCACTTGAGTGAGAGATAAGATGAGTTTGCCCAGTATGTGAAATCCCTTGGCATGGCCAGAGACAGGAACGCCCTGGTGGATGGAAGCTAATGGTCTGGGCACCACCAGGCGGGCTGGCCCCTCTGCTCCACTGGACCCCCCACCCACAACATCAAAGCCAGTCTGGATGTCAGGGGATAGAGGAGAACGATGTTGTCATCCACCGCCTGACCACACCATCACTATACTAACTTCTATCATGGTATTTCCTGCTGATACGGCTGGTATGCCCCTGTTTGTCTTTATTTTTTTTTAAACTTAGGCCCTTAGGAATGCTGAATTACGCAATATACAAGGGAAGCTCTACCATCACATGAGGAGTGGGTTTGTATGCATCCCTAAGCCCACCGCAAGCCAGAGATGGACCAAACAATTGCTTTGTGGTCGTTTCAGGACTATTTCACTCTAAATAGGCGTTGCTTCCTCTAATTCAGACACTTTTCCTTTGTCTCCTATGCTTAATGAGATACATGTAGTCTGTTTTGCAATACCATAGTCTGCCAAGAATATTCAAATGGTTTCAATTTAAAGAGAATGTCATTAAAACAAGAGTTACCACACAGAAACGATATTTCCCCCTCCCACTTCATCTATTAAACTGACAATGCTTATCAGTGTACATCGATGTGTTTGCATTGGCTACAATTCAGAGCCTGATTGTTTATCTGCACTACACGAGAACCATTGTTGTGGCAGTCTACAGTTCTCATACTGATAACGATAGATTTCCATCCTTCTGTTTCAATGCATGAGATATTCTGAGATAAGTAGGGGCCTTCTGAGTCCCCCTGCTGAATGTAATCAAGCAATGAGACCAATGAGGTGAATTAAGGCTGGAGCTGACTCAGCCTTACAGAGGCCTCTTTATGCGGCTGCAGGAGTCGAGGGGGCCCAGGGTTAGCATGCATCACACACAGGAAAACACCAGGCAGCTCCCAGACAGTCCAGGCCCCAGCAGTCCACCCCTGAATTCCTCCCTGCTCAACGTTTATAAGGAGCATATCGCCTCACTAGAGCCGCTTTCAAAGAGCTTTCGTTCACATTGCGAGGCCCCCCATTTCCTCCTCTCTCTCAGGAGGGAAATGTAAGTGTGCAGGAGTGGAAATGTTGCAGAGTCGAAAGGGAAGTGAATGGACGAAGAAAGCAATGTTATTTGTGGACCAGTGAGGCCCATTGGCTTAAAATAAACTCAAACAAAATGACTTACTGGAAACTTCTCAGACCTCTGCTACTGATTAATGCCTCATTCTTCTATGGGCACAGAGAGAGGGTTTGAGAAGGGAAGAGACAGAAAGACTAACTTTTGTTTGATCCAAGGTCATCGAGTGGCCAGCTGCAAGGTCCTCTATCTACCCCTGGGATTGGTCTTCTTATTGGACATCCTGTCCCTGATGAATTGTCACTCGTCTCATTTATGATCACACAGAGGAAGCAGGACGCTGCCAGGATACACCCACTTTGTCCTCGCCCAGCCAATCGCCTCGCTCCAGTTGTCCAGCATCCTTCGCACTCAGAAAACCACAGCCGCCACAGGAGCTCCTCCACCGGAATTTTTGTTTGTGTCCTTCCTTCCCTAATCTCTGACCACACACACTTGTTCACTTGTGACAGGCCACCGATGCCTCTTGGCCTCAGCCCAGCCACCCCCCGACATCTTCTGCACCGCCCCGAGACATCTGTGTGATGTGAGGCAAATGAGTACTAAAGCTGAGGGAACTTCAGAGTGTAATACTGGAACAGAGCAAGGGGGCCCCAACTGCAGAGTTATATAACAGGCAAACATCTAGACGTATAACATCACTCTCTTTTGCAGACAAGCTCTCATAGCTCTCAAAGCTCTCCTTTTGTAATCGTTACGTTTATTCTGGTTTGTTTTGTGTTTGTATCTTTTATTTTAAATGTATTTATTTTATGTTTTGTGAGCTGAGCTGTGTGATTTTATATTTTATATATCTCTCTGTACAGCACTTTGGTCTGGAGGTTTTAAATTGGTATATATATATAGTTGGATTGGATTGAATTGGGTAGCATGAACATGGACATTACTTACATGCATGCTTGTTTTTTCTGTCTGCATGGAGGGAGGGAAAGGACAGACCCGAAACTCATCTTATCCAAATATCTGTGATTCCTTCAAGACATCAGGTTTGTTCATTGTGAAATGGAGGGGATGTGATCTCACCCAATCAAAATCCAACCTCTGTTATGGCTTAATGTATGGCTTCCCCTTTGTGCTTAGTGTCCCTACCCCCCACATGTAGAAAATGAGTCCTGTTGCTAAAATTGCAAATGTTCACTGTTGAGTCAAAGAGTTTCGGGAACGTCTCTATCCAATTACAACACAATCTTCCTACCAACACCTCTACAACTCACTGAAGTTTGCTTAGTAATTATGACTGGAGAATCAGGTCTACATAATTACTGCAGCAGCATTTAGCATCACAAGCCTTAATGTCTTGTTCTGGCACCTTATAGAACTCCTTTTGTTTTAAGTTTTCCTCTCCCCTCCTCAGTCAGCTATTACTCCTGAGTGCATGAAGGAGAATAGGGCAATGTTCTCAGAGGCTCTGGTAGGAGTGAGGGATGCAAGCTGCCGGACATCAGACTATACAGACTTAAAAAGGAGGGGGGACATTCAGCAATGAGCGAGGCCCAAACTGTAGAAAAGAAACCCTGTTGTGTTCAAGACCCAGACGACTAAAGACCAGGCCCGGATGCTGCTATCTGTCCAGTCATTGTCTCCTCAAATGATGGCATTTCAGTTTGAATGATTGCTTTCACTTTAGCCAAAACATTCCTGAGACACAGTGTGGAAAACACCCCCTCTTTCCTACGCTGATTTGACGGAACTCTATTGGTCTGCTTATCGAGTTGCGTAGTTGAGTGCAAATTAGCTGGTTGCACCACAGGGCCTACAATCACATCTACAGGGTTGATGGTGGGGGTTACTCAAAAACTAAGGAAGTGGGATTAACACATGCGAAAAATATAATGATGAGATGGTGGGTAGGGAAAACCACAGAAGCTGTTAAGAGCAGCGCAGCTACAAACAGTTATTTCTCAGATCCTGATCATGATTTGCTGAACAACTCCTGGAAGCACCATCTATTCCAACTTTTCCCATCAGCCACTCTGCAGTGAGTGAGTGGCAGTGAAAGGACGGCTTTGATGTGTGACATTTGCGATAGAGGCCTGCTGATAGCTTGACCAGAATAGCATGTGAAAGAGCAAGAACATGAGACAACACATGAACATCTATATCGCCTTCTTTTCTTGTTTGGTCCACTTGCAGTGGGGCGTAATCAGTTGATGTGAAAGCATATAGTATGCAAACATGTGACAGACAGAAGCCACTTTATCTAGCCCACTGGCCCAGCTATCACTCAGTACTGGGAGGAGTGTTCACCGCCTTTCACACCACAGCATTCCTGCCATAGCATCCTCTTTTCCACTGTCAGTAAACCCAAACAGCTAGCTTAACTCAGAGCACATGGGCAACCTGTAATCAAGCTCGGCCCTGAAACAGTTATGTCAAAGTAAATCCTGTGTTTATATCTGAGTGAGGCTTCCCTCATGGAGCGACCTATGCAGGAAACACATAACATGATGTTAAGCTTCAATCCAATCTGTGGGATTAAAGATTTTGACGATCACCCTCAGATCCTTCTCTTCCTCTTTCTTTGTCTCTTTCCCTTCATCTGTGGCAGTCTGCCCATCTCCGGGCCCCTGTGTGCTCTGGTGGGTTCAGTGGACTGGTATGCAGCAGGAATCTTTGGATCAAGGTGATTTCACGCTCCTCCACGTTTTCCCAGGGCTTTGAGCGCTCTCTGTTACCTCTGCGCAGCCCAGAGTGTGTGATAGCGGCTGACGTGTGTTATCATAGGACACATACACAAACAGCAGCAACAGGGTAAGGCTGCTCTATCTATCTAACACCTTTGTTTCCCTCAAGTGTCATGCTTTGACTCTCTCTGGTATGGGAGGCTTCTTTGGGCTATTGCTGAGAGACCCCCTTTAGACAAAAACACTGAACCAGGGATTTGTCAGCCCCTTGATCAACAGACAAAGGGATAACCCTCCGACATGAAATCTCAATTTTAAGATGGATCCTCTCAAACATTCACCCCCTTTCTTTGAAGTAGAACTAATCTTGCTAACCTTGACATTCCCACAGAGACAGTTCCCACTCTCACTCCACAGTCTGCTCTCATAATAGCCCCACAGTGCTCTTTTTTTCTCAATGAAACTCCATATCTCATTCAGCTCTTTGGTGGCAACTGTGAAAGGGGTCAAGTTTGTGAAGCTGTTCCAGTGAGAAGTGTTTCAGTTCAACTACTGAACTGACTGTAAATATGCCTACACATGATCGGAAGCAGCACATTTAGATGCCTGAAATTGAACTGCATGTTTGATGCCTTTTGATAAAGAATGTAGCACTTACAGCTGCATAGAGAAAACTCATGGAACGGAAATGGCCTTCATGGATCCACAATGATAGGAACATTACAACATCATGACATCCTCTTAGATTATTACGCTAGCTTTTTCCGATTAGATCCTGTCTTAGAAGAACAATAAAACATTTTGTAGACATCCTGAGCACTCTCTGTAGATTTGCATGTCCATCCTCATACTTTGCCAAAGGACTTCCTTATGGAAAACGTTTTCCTGGAAAGGGATCAACATACTGTCCACACCCTTCTCCATGAGGATGTAAGCAAAATCACACTGCGTTCCAAGGATCCCAGCTCATGTGGCAGGACTATGACCTGATTAAAAAGTACCAATGGTTTCAGAGAGACTGTGTACTGACGTTTTTGCAAAGGCTATCACATGTGATTAGATCAGGGGTGTCAAACGTACGGCCCGCGGGCCGGATCAGGCCCGTGAACAAGTTTAATCCGGCCCGCGAGATGATTTTGGAAAGTATAAAAAATAAAAAGAGCTGCAATTTTTCAATGAAAGAAACTGCTGTTCTAAATGTGTCCACTGGGTGTCGCAATAGCAATTATGTGAAGCGAGCAAACTATGTATAACGGGGCTGAGGAAGTAATCCTGTGTTTACAGTCTATCGTGCTTGGCTTCCTCACTCCCCAAAATGTCGCTATCAAAAAAGAGAAAAGTGGACACAGAGTGCAGAGTTTTCCAAGAAAAATGGTCATCCTCCTATTTATTCACGGAAGTGAATGGGAAACCCGTGTGTTTGGTTTGTTCGCAGCACGTTTCAGTGCTGAAAGAATATAACCTTCGTCGCCACTATGAGACTCAACATGCCGACAAATATGATAACTTGAAAGGAAAACAGAGAAGCGAAAAGGTGAAGGAATTGCTGGCGGGTCTGAAAAAACAGCAGTCTGTGTTTACTCATAGCCGAGAAATCGGCGATGCTGCAGTGAAAGCCAGCTACCTTATTGCTAATGAAATTGCAGTGGCTTCAAAACCATTTAGCGAGGGTGAATTTGTGAAGACATGCATGCTGACAGCTGCAGAGATTGTGTGCCCTGAAAAGCGTCAAGCTTTTGAAAATATCAGCCTGACAAGAAACACAGTTGCACACAGGATTTCTGATCTTTCGGAGGATTTGGACAGCCAATTGAAGCGCAAAGTTAAGTCGTTTATTGCGTTTTCAGTTGCAATTGATGAAAGCACGGACATTACAGATGTTGCGCAACTGGCCATATTCATCCGCGGAGTTGATGATACTTTGACCGTAACCGAGGAGTTTGTGGAGTTGGTGCTGATGACGGATACCACGACAGCGGCTGATATTTTCAACACACTCGAGGGTGCCCTGGACAGAGTCGGAGTGGACTGGTCACGCGCTGTCAGCGTGGCTACAGACGGTGCGCCTTCAATGATCGGGAAAAAAGCAGGTGTTGTGACGAAATTCAAGGAAAAAGTGCAGACTGCAAATGGAGGACGTGATTTTTGGACTTTTCACTGTATTTTGCACCAGGAGGCATTGTGTTGCAAGTCATTAAAGATGGATAACGTCATGAAGGTGGTCGTCCAAACTGTTAATTTCATCCGATCAAGAGGCTTGAATCACCGTCAGTTTGACAACCTTCTCAGAGATAAAGACCACAACTACGGCCTGCCTTACCACACCGAGGTAAGATGGTTAAGCCGAGGCATTGTGCTGAGGCGTTTCTTTGATTTACGAGAGGAAATTGAACAATTCATGAAACAAAAAGGCAGACCAGTGTTAGAATTTAAGTCCAAAGAATGGATGCAGGATCTTGCGTTCATGGTGGATGTTACAGAGCACTTGAATAACTTGAACACAATGCTGCAGGGGCGCAACAAAGTTGTAACGCAGTATTATGACAGCGTATGTGCGTTCAAGTTGAAGCTGTCATTGTGGGAGACGCAGCTCGCGGGAGGTGATGCAGCGCACTTTCCTTGTCTGAAAAATGTGTGCGATACCCAACATGTCGCAGACATGAAGCGGTTCAAAGATAAACTAATAGGACTATTGCGGGAGTTTGAGCAACGCTTTCAGATTTTTGGTGAACTGGAGAAAGACTTCAAAGTTTTCTGCTCGCCATTCACCGCGAATGCCTCTGATCTGCCCGTCAACATTCAACTTGAAATAATAGACTTGCAGTGTGACTCAGATTTGAAGGGGAAATTTGCTGCAGCTGGCTTAGACACATTTTATCAGTATCTTTTGCCAGGTTACCCCAACTTGACAGCCCTTGCTGCAAAAGTGTTGTGCATGTTTGGAACCACGTATATTTGTGAGCAAGTTTTCTCTGTAATGAGCATCAATAAAACAAAGCTGCGCTCAAGGCTCACGCACAAGCACTTAAATGACATCCTGAAATTGGCTGCCACTCAGGCTTTGACCCCTGATATTGATGCACTTGTGAAAGCTAAAAGATGCCAGGTTTCAGGAGCAAAAACAACAGTGGGTAACCCAACTTAAAATGCTGCATAAGACACTGCACCCTGATATAGTTATCTAAAAAATGATTGTCTTCTGTGCAGATTGAAAGAAAGTGAACAGTGTGTGATTTACTGTAATAATGACAGTAACTTCAGTTCATAAGTTAGGTTTGTTGAAATTGTTCATGCATTGCACAGCTTTTATTTATCAATAAGTAATGTAGCCTACAAGGCAGGAAGTAAGTAACTCAACCCTCTTGAAAAGTTTCTACCTCAATTTGTCTCAATCATTTGGTGAGTTAGTACAGGATTAATATGTTAAAATGACAAATTAGTTATTTGAGAAGAGTTTTTGTATTTTGTTCATTCCCAGTATATGACTTAATGTTGTTGTATGGCTTTTTGTTGATACGCCAAGTCTAAATGTGCTTGTACTGTTATTGCACTAAAGTTCACTAAACTTAAACAAAGAAAACAATCTGAAGTTGTCGTCATTTTTTTGTTATTATGCTATGATTTTACCGCTCCGGCCCACTTGGGAATAGATTTTCCTCCATGTGGCCCCTGAGCTAAAATGAGTTTGACACCCCTGGATTAGATAATGAACCTTTGCTAACAGTTATGCTATAATAAAGAAAGTCTAGTGTCTCTGTACATTGACACTATAGTTTAAGATACTGTATAAGCATGCACACATAACACAGTTGAGGCTCATAGGAATTCATTTAGCAAGTTAGCAAGCCTAAGTGAGTACATTTTGGACAAACTAAATTACAATCCAACCTGGTTATGGCGCTTTATAAACAATATGGAGCACAAAGGTGGTTTCAAATCATTGAACCATGAATACTTTTTGACAATGAATACCAAGAATACTTTTTGACAATTAATTCAGTAGCTATTGAGAAATGTAACCCAAACCAGCAAATGTGAAACTCAGTGACGGTGGAGTTTGAGAAAAGTCAGAGGATCATCAAAGTCACGACGATTCAGAGGAACCATGAATGTTTTTACTACATTTCATGCCAATCCAGGAAGTATTTGTCCAGATATTTCAGGCTGGATCAACGTGTCTTGTGCTTTAATTTTCCTACATAAAAAGAATGAATATATTTGTGCATCTGTATGGAAAGGGCTGCTTCCAGTCTTTTGAGCTAAATATTAGTTGGCGCAGAGATATGTTGATACTTTTTGAACTGAGAAGCAGATCATTTAATGCACATAGTAACCTGTAAGTTGGCAGCAGAGAGCAACATGATTGAGAACTATTTATGTACTAATGTCTGCATGGATGCTAGGAATCTTTTCTGTCATTCTAGATATACAGGCCTGATGGCAGACAGTGCAAAGTGCTGATTTGTACCATAAACTGCATATAATAATGTCAACATATGATTTGTACACTAGTGATGTGGCATTTTTTTCCATTTTTACAGCAGTATTCTTGTTGATATTCACTCTTGTGCTGCCTTCAAAAAGGATTTATGAAATATTTATTTTTACAATAACCTAAACATATTTGACCACATAGTGCAGGACATATACGTTGATTACACCCAAACCCACGTTATAAAAATGTACATATGCTGCCCTAAACATCTTAGCTATTCCTCCGGTTTTTATCATTATACTCATTCTGCACAAACTAGCAGTGTGCTTTGATTACAATAATAAGCAACTATGCTATCTTAAAATAAGCTCTCATATGTAATTAGTTTAGGTTCATTGTAGTTATTATCCAATATTTCATGCAGAGGCACCATACAAGTAGGTAGTAGTCATACCAGTTGAGAAACAGATGAGGCCCACGTCACAGTCGAGGTCTGCCTCTTTCAAAGTATTGTTAGGAAAGTAGAGCGAGACCGGAAGCTCAGCAAACAGTCCATAGAACACCACCAAGAGAACGGGACGGGTAGTCCCACAGTAGCTTTTATTTTGAAAGCTGTAGCCGGATGTTGTATTCTTCGTTATGTCCGGTTTGACTCGGAGCAGGATCAGGTGGCGCACACCGAGCGCAGAAGAAGAAGCAACAGTGAGGCAGGAGGACGGACTGGAGCCAACCCCAGCAGCAGTCTCAGCCTCATGCTTCATCCTGGGCACTTCTCCTCCTCCTCCTGTCGACAATATTGTGACAATATTTATTTTTGTATCTGTCTTATCTAGTCACAAAAAAAAAAAAACACAAAAAGAAAGTGGAAGGGGGAAGAAGGGGCCCGAGTCATGGAGCTTTATTGCATGGAGTCGGACATAGCCGTGAGAGCCCAGCCTGACCCAAACATCCTCTATGATGACAGAGTGTTGCAAAGTTTATTAACTATTGAGGAAAGGTTTTTACCTCAATGCACGTATTTCCAGCGGGTCCAGAAGGATATTCAGCCTTATATGAGACGAATGGTTGCAGTTTGGATGCACGAGGTTTGTTGGCATTTTCTGCATTCATGAGCTAACTGCTTTAGCTAATTTCTTCTTATTGCATGCTGACGTACATCTTTTTAAGTTACTGTATGTGTAGAACACACGTTTTTGTTTAGTTCAAGGGGAGTAAGCAAGGATGTTATTTGACAATTGAATGAGAATGACTCACCAAAGGCGTGGGAGAACGGAAATTCCACCACGAAGAAAATTCAGCTTCAAAGAAATAGCCTAGCTAGATATGTACATTGGTTAACATCTGCAAAGTTGATGCTTTTTGCTAACTAGCTAGCTCAGGCGACAGAGGGGAAGTTAATCTTAATTTACATGATCGAAAAAGTGACTGTTCCTCTTTTAATTAATTATTATTAATTATTTTAAACTGCTCAAGCTCGTTGGCTCTGCTATAGCACCGTGCATGCAACACTACTTTCATTTTTCAAGATGAAATCACGTCATGTTTGCAAAGTGTTCTGGTTTTTAACTGTCGGGAAGTATTTGAACACAACTTCTGAAGATTGTGCACACGCTTTAAAGCTCCTACATGATTTATTTTCATTTTAAACATTTTTTTAAAGACGGCAAGCCCTAACAAGGAAGAAGAGTTGAATGGCGACGTTTTGCTGAACGACTTCCTATGAACTAATTTGTAACTGCTTTTCACTGACTTTGCTAAGTGTTTAAATTACTTTTTTAACCTTTAACCTACAGACAACATTAGCATGGGAAAATCACATTCTTCAAGTAACCACCCCCATCTTCCATTGCTGATTTGCTTTGAAGCCTACAAAAGTGTAGCCTACTTTTTCTTTTTATATGTGTTTTAATATTGCATCAAATTAAAATGTTCTGTTCCATTTTTCTGTCTCATTTTAGGTGTGCGAGGAGGAGAAGAGCAATGAGGACGTCTTTCCTTTAGCTATTAATTATTTGGACAGATTTTTAGCAGTGGTGCCCACAAGAAAGACTTATTTGCAGCTTCTGGGAGCTGTGTGCATATTCCTGGCCTCCAAGCTAAAGGACTGCAGGCCGCTATCAGCAGAAAAGCTTTGCGTGTACACAGAAGACTCCATCTCACCACGAGAACTGCTGGTAAGTATAGTAGGATATCCCACCCCAACCCCATTCATGTTCACAAGAACATCAAAATGCAGAGTCATATTTTGGGAGATTTTGATATGCTAATAGCTGTATTGGTTTCGAAGGAAGTATCCCATGTTCCTTTATAAGTGGAGCTGTGCACAATATAGCCACATCCTTTTTTGGGATCCATGAGGACTGGAGAGGCTTGTGTTGCCATCTAGTGCCAGTTATGCAGTACAGGCCTGGGATAGGCCTCTCTACTTCAGTTATGAATTCTCCCCTCCCCTGGAAAAGCATCAACAATGCTATTTGTTTCTAACCTTAACACATTCATTTGAGTAATAATTAAGAGAAGCTTATCTCTAAATAAATGTACAGTTGCTCCCTAATTAGCATCTTATTAAATGTGAAGCTGTTGTTTTTGAGAGCTAAAATGTAATAGTTTTTATTGTTATATTATATTTTCCTTTTTCCAAAGACAGACATATTAGGTTCACTAAACAATCAACAAGGTCTTCTTACAAACTTGTCCTGAAGCTTTCCACTGAATCACACACTCATCATCAGCAGATTCATTATGCTCATTGGCAATGGACCTGCATATTAGATGTTAAGACTTTCCATGATTCAGAGATATCTAATAGCATGTCAGGGAAGAGATGAAGAAAAGCAGAACAGACTATGGTTATCCATTGACTGGAATTTAGTTCCAAGTACATTTTCAAGCAAGAACGACAAAATATATGTATAACCTTTGGAGGTTTTGGTGCTTGAGAAAAACAAATAATTTAAGGCAAAGCATACAATTGTGATAAATAAAGACAACAATTCAGGACTTACAGTATAATAAACAAAATATGGTAAATTTAAGAAAGTAATCATTAGTTAAGAAAAACCAGCAAACCCCCCCCTCCCCCGGCCCATTTGAGAACCTGTGACCTGGTGATGTTTGGTATTTACAATCTGTTTCTTATTTTAGCCAAACAGCTCCACATGCTCTATACACCCTCATGTGTCGCCTGCAGCCGTTGAGGGAAATGACATTCATCCCATTTGATCCTCCATATTGTCCTAAGACTCCAGATTCCTGGATATCCTGTCAGGATGCACAGAGAAGGGCGTAAGAGCCGCTCAAAGATGTTGCAGCTCTTTGTAATGAATACTGAGGCTTCAGCTGCAACAGAGGAGTTAAAGGGGTTGAATGTGTTGTGGGGGGGGGGGGGGGGGGGGCAGCTGTGCAGGAAGTGAGCGCAGCGACAGCAAACCTCCGCCCCGCTCATCTCAATCTACCCAAGTGCTAAAATAGGTTAAATGCAGGCATGTGTTCTGTAGGTTATGTACAGGAAACCCACGTAAATGATGTTTCAGATGACGGATAAGCGTTGAGTGAAGGGGGGGTGGGACTGTCCCTGTAGGCATTGGGTTTGCTTGAATTGCTACATTAGGATACCTAAACTACACTATAATTGGTCTTTATTTAACTTGATCTTTCTTGAATTAGCTGCCACAGTTGTGTGTAGCAGTGTTGAAGACTTGGGAGACCAAGAGGAAATATGTCTGGAATGATTCAGTCTGATGAGAGATGTCTAAATGAAATCAACTTTTAAAGATGTAAAAGAATGTGTCAAAATGTGTACAGCAGAAGTTTACAATGTAAGATTTGTGGATGTGTCTCCAAATCTTGCGTCTTTACTTGTGGGGATCTGAAGAAAATCTCATCTGTAAATTAGCACAGCTAGACAATGGAAACCTCGAGGGAAGCCATTTTCTTGGATGGTTATTTTGCTAAAAATAATGGAGTATTATTAATAATAATACATGGGATTTTTATAGCGCTTTTCCTAATGCTCAAAGACCCTGCACATAAAATCCGAACAGAAACGATACAGAGAAAACAAAAAACATAAACAGTAGTCCTAATCCACTGTTTCAGATAATAACATTAATGGCTCATTATGTGTCTGAGATTATCTAATCAATTTATCTCAGTTTCAATTTCTGTATGTCTGTACACATTTGCAAATGTTATAGCATATTTTAAATCTTAAAACGTAACATGCTTTCGTGCAATTACACCTTTTTAAACATGTGTTTTCTATAGATTGCCTCATCACACAGGAAATTAAATCATGAACCCTGTACACCTCTCTTGCCGCTGCTGTATGAATAGTCGGCTTTTTGCTGCTGCCTGTGCAAACTCACTGTGGCTGTTTGAGGCTTGTGACAGGAAGGAAGGGGCTAGCTGTCTCATTGGCAGGGCAAAGCTTGTCACATGCCGGCGTTATGAACACAAAGGATGTGAGGAATGAGAAAGGCATGCAGATAATAAGATACAGCGAGGAGAGATAAAGTGAAAAAATGTTACTCTTCTTACAGACCCATTTCCTCTGGGAATAGGGACTGACTGTGATCTTCTTCACGGTCAATGGAGGCATGGCAGCACGCCATTTTAAACCTCTGACTGAGGAGATTCTGACCCTACTTACTCCTCCTCTCATCATCTCCCCTCTCTTCTAGGACTGGGAGCTGGTCGTGCTGGGCAAGTTGAAGTGGAACATGGCCTCTGTCATCCCCAATGATTTTATAGAGCATATCGTACGCAGGCTGCCCCTTCCCAAAGAAAAGCTGGCGATAGTCCGCAAACACTCAGAGACATTCATTGCCCTCTGCGCCACAGGTAAAGTGACCTTTTTTCACATGAATTCATATAACTGACGCTTTTATCTAAAGCAACTTACAATAAGTGTCACCGCTGCAAATCATCTCATGAACTTTTTCTGATTTGTTCGCTCCCACGTTGACTTTTCTGCTTTGCGATTCCCATATCCACCAGGATATTCTCACACACTCAAACATTCTCCCATCGTGAGTCATCTGTGACCTCTTTCTTCTTTCCGCATACTCTGCCGGCTGCTTTATCCACTTTCTAGTCCCAGCCTGTAGTAGGGCTTTTTCTTCACATCTGCTAAAAGCTGCCTAAAGTGGTTATTAAAACATTTATCTTTTAAGTGTCTGGGAAAAATCCTATCGGTGCTCTGTTTAGATAAACCACTGTTAATGACAGCGATTTTATCGTCCTGTATACTCTCCTGTAAGCTCCAGGTGCTGCCTGTATTGTTTGTTGACGGGGAAGCTTCCAGGTTTAAAAAGTCAGGGCAGTGATCCTCCTCCTTCCTCCTCCCATTCCGGCCTTATGTCCAAAATAAACTCTGGAGCAACACAAACTCAGATGTTCCCTTAGGCCTCTCTCTAGGTGAATTTTCCTAGCATGCCTTTGCCTATACTAGGAATCCCTCTAATATTTTCATATCCTGGACAAATACTACAGCAGGATCCCCTAATACACATAATACACATAATGAGCTCGGTCACAAGGATACCTTTCATCTGCTACCTTTCAGCTAATTCAATGAAGGAAACAAAACAAAGGAGGTCACTTCCTCACATGTCAGTGTGGTCAGATTTGACCAATAAGCTGTTTTGGTTAGAATTTGCTTATTGGAACCATAAGCTCATTCAATTTCATGCCCTGTTTAGCAGTTTTGGTGTCACACCTTTTTTGTATAAATATATTTGGGTGTGTTTCAGTGGTGGCTTCTGCTTTTCATAAGCAGCTGGTTATATCAAAGCACAAAGCAGCCGCAGTGGTGGAAAAAAAGAGGCCTCCTGTGGTTGTGCAGTAATGTAAATGTTTGGAGTTTTATATGGAATTGAGATGTTATTCTTATGATGGAGGAGCTCCTCCTATGGACAGCTGGCCCCTGGAGGAGGAGATGGGCGTAGCGAAGCAGGCTGCTCTCCGGGGTTTAATCCAAGCTATCAGGAAACCACCATGGGTTAGGACTGGGCTACGACTATGTGCTGGATTGGACATGTACAGCACTTAACAATTGTGTGTGCCAAGTCGCAGCCTTCTTTAACTTTGGTCATCTCTACGCGATGAGACCGGAAGAAGCTTGTGTATTGTAATGGTGGAAAAACCCCTCCAGGGGCAAAAACATCCTGAACTCCACAAGTTGTGAGAAACTCCTCAATATAAGGGCTGTGTTATTTCTGAAGAAACATACTAGAAGAGGAACACTGGGTTTCATTCAAAGCAGTTTGTAACACTTACTGTTTGAACTTGTCATTTCTCAGTTGACTTATCTATCAAACAACAACTGTGCTCCTCAGACTTCACTTTGTTTGCCAGCTCATAACATTTACCCTATTTAGCAACCAGAGGGTATTTAGTAACCATCTTTGTTCCATAGATTCCTATTGGACCTGACAAACATTCACTGTACACATAGTAAATATGTTCATGCATGAAACATGACTTTGACTACCCCTTCTTTGAGATCAGATGTTCTCAGTTCCTCTGAAAAGGTTTTCCTTTGCAGCTTTGTAAAAACATATAACGAATAAACTCTTAGCTAGCAACTTTTAGACTCCTAGTGGTCTGATAAGATGCTTTCAAGTGTCCCGATTTAAATGAAATCAACAGTTGAGGCGAGATAGAAAACCTTGGAAAGCAGCTTAGCGCAGTTTTGGCAGAGTTGTACTCTCCCTGGCTGCCTCGTCTTACTCCTCCTCGATCCAGGCCTGTTGTCGTTTAAGCCTTTAGACTCGAATACGTACCAGAGGGAGTCGTTCCAGGAACTCATTGCGCTTTGAGTAGGAGGATTCCTACTCTGCTTTTCCAATCAGTTCAATTCTTAAGAAGGAAACCACACAGGCTGCATTGTGCAACTACGTCTGAGGAAATTCACACTGTGGGAAAGTCAGCTTCAGCTGTGCAGCATGCGTTTTGAGGATGATTCAGATGTTTGCACCTCTTTTAGATCTGTCATACTTCCTCTGGGCTAATTAAGTGTTCTCGTCATAGCAACAAACGTGATATTCGTACGTCATTGTGGCCTGAAGCTTATGCCTGACTAATTAAATGAATACTCCTTCATCTCCAGATGACCGCCTTGCCATGAACCCTCCTTCCATGATCGCCACTGGCAGCATGGGAGCTGCTGTCTGCGGCCTGCAGCTGGACCAAAGCGACCCGAGGCTGAGTCGAGACAACCTGACAGACCTGCTGGCCAAGATCACCAACACAGAGGTGGTGAGTACACCAGAGGACGAAATGTATACTTTCCAGAAGTAATCACTGAAGAGTTTTAGTGCTCCACAACAATGCATTGTTAATAATAATCATTGCACTATCTCACGACAGTAGGTATAAAAGGCCCTTCGGTAAACTACAGTGATGCCTTTAGTAGTGGCACATTGAAGCTATTTACTTTTCATGGAGAGAGAGTGTTTGGCTCTTGGCTGTGGAGCCAGACTGCTGCTATAAAGAGCAGCGGCAGTGGGAATGTCTTCTTAAAACTCAGAGCCCACATTCTTGTGGTAGGACACATGCAATTTCTCTGCAAGGCTCCCACTTCAGCTGCGTGCTTGCCCCTCCTGGTGGAAGAATATGTTCATAATGAACTCAAGAGCGTCTTCCTGAGCAAAGGCCTGATGAAGCTATCGGCGTACATACACAACAACGCTTATAAATGTTTGCATCGACTTGAATCAATGAATCAATTATGTATTCAGGTGGGATTAAATGGAGTTTTAAAACTAATAGTCAATGTGCAATACTGAGCATTATAGAAACTTAATGGAGTTTCTGCTGAATGCAGGTGCTGTGTTACACATTCAATAGGAGTTAAACAGCCTCCAAATATGTTTTTAATGTCATATATAAGTCAGTGTAAGTTATAGACTGTGCTTGCCTTTTTATAATGAGCTTGTACAGCTGATCAGTGTAAAACAATAATAATAAGGATATGCAGACTGTGCTGTTTGAATTCAACTCTGGGAGAAAATGGGCCTTGAATGGATTATATTACTACATAACAATTCGTTTTTGAGCTTGGATGAAGATGTATGATGACCATGTCCATTTGTTTGTGATGCCGTCACTATGTTATATATAAAAGTCATAAAAACGACTTTAAATGTCACCCTAATGAATTTTGGTACTGGTCATCGATATCCAATAATAACTATTCGGAGATTTTATTGGAGTTTGTACAGTATACTGTAATATCCATAGCAACCGATTTTTAAATAATACATTATAATTGCTAAGAAAAGAAACTGCATACAAAGTAATTCGACACATCAAACCATTTTAAACTATACCAACATCCAAGTGTGTGCTTTCATTGCCAAAGTGAGTCCTTGTTACACCAGCAAACCAGTTCAGAAGCGTAGAAATCCAAACAGACCGCAGCCAATGGGCCACAGGAACAACACGGTGCACCTCTTAGCTGGTGGTTACGTTGCCACGGTGACGAGCACCCCGCAAACCCGGCCGTCACAACAGGCGCTCCGACTGCAGCCCATGGGGTTCCAATTATTCCTACATTTCAAAGGAATGCGGGCCTCTTTGCGAGCCTCGGTTCAGTCTTTAAAGAGTCCTGCAGCCGGCTCAGTAAGCAGACCTCCCACATGTTCCTCCAGAGGGGCACAGACACAGAGGATCCCCTTTCACTGGAGAAGTTGTCCAAAAACATCCGGCCCGACTGTCCTATATTCTGTTTTACACCAAATCTCAGAGGTTCAGGGTGCAGAAGGTCAAAGCCATTTCCTCTAGACCTCCACATGGGGCTGACCGTGCTTTAAACCCAAAGGGGGGTGAGGAGGGGGCTACCAGATCTGCTTATCTGTTCCCGGACAGACCACAGAGGTAGTGCCCCCTTCACATTCCCTCTGTATTGGTGCCTCAGACATGCACAGGTCCCGTGTCAGAGAGGACTTGCTGCAGTGTGTTGGTATTGCAGGGTGCTGGTACCATTGTCCGGGTGCAGACAGGACCACCTACCTCAACTCACATAATTCCCTGCTGGTATGCCATGCATGTGACCAAAGCTGTTGAACAATTCGCACATCAAAAACCAGGTTTTTGAACACCAGGGTCTGCAGACGGGTGTACAGATTAAACACCCTTTTAATGGGTGAATACAGGGGGCATGTTTTATTTAAAGTTACATAACTTTATTAATCTTTCATGTAGACAGAAACTTGGAGTTGAAAGCGATGATTTGGGCTTTGACACAATCTAACTTTTTTCTGTAGACCATAACCTTTTTTTTTTCTTTGAAAGGCATTTTTAAAACTTAAGCTTATTATAAAGGCATACGTAGACTAGACAGTAGACACTCAACATTTATTTTTCAATGACAACTTTACTTTTAAAGCCTAAACTCTTCGTTTTGCAATCCAGTCTGAATTCAATTCACAAGGTTACATGAGTTATAAGAGATAGTTCAAATTAAAAAGGAATTATAATAAGGTTACAAGCTTAATCGCTTATTTTTAGTGAGGTAGTAAAGATAAAACAATTCTTATAGGCACCTGCGTGTTTTTTTTAATTTTTGTTCTGGGCAGCTTTATACTCTTGTAGCTCAGCTAGTTTAAGAACAGGAATATCATGCAGTGGGGTAAGACAAGAAAAATGAATGCACAAAGTCAACCAAAAGGTGCCTGGACCCTGAACAGTAGCAATGGTGTAATTTTAAAGTGTGTGTAACAACGTCCTACCGTTTTTGCTCCAGGACTGTCTGAGGGCGTGCCAGGAGCAGATAGAGCGCGTGCTGACCACCAGCCTGCAGCAGGAGAGCAGCATCCGAGCAGGCAGCAAGGCCAGGGAGCAGCAGGACCAGTCCAGCACCCCCACAGATGTGCGCGACGTCAACTTATGAACTCCACCCGACTCTCACGCACCGCTCATGTTAGTTCATCGGCAAACAGGAGCGCATGAGCTGCCAGTATCTACATCAAGGCGCCACATGAGCGATGGTGTGACGATCGATGAACTTTTAGAAAATAAGAAATTCCTAGTTTTTCTCCTTTTTTTGCCCCATTGTACCCGGTGTGCTTTTCACCTTTTGTACGGGCGATATGTAACCAAACAAGCTATGTAAGAAAAAAAAAATGGAAAACTTGATAGTGCCTTAGGTTTCCCTGAATGGAAACCTGAATATATTTTCATACTTGAAAAAAAAAAACAGCATAATTATATGAGATATACTTATTTTTTTGATACAACCTAGTAAAAATAAATGATAAATATTGCTTATCTAGCTAGCATTTAGTTATGATACTCTTTTATCATCTTATAGTGAGAAGTTATCAATTCAGTTTGTATGGGTTTTCTTCCCCTGTACAGGGAAACGCCCATAGTAACGTTTTAAATGCTGATAATACAGTACATGGCATTTAAACTAAGCCGAGATCCAATCAGAGGAGCTCTATCTATCATACTGTGCACCTGTAGCACTGCTTTCTATTTATGCTGAATAGCTAGCCAGGAGTGGGCTGGGCCTGCTCACAGAGGAAGGACACGAGGGGCTTTGAGTCTGGAGCAGGGGCTACTGTTAAAGGTTAACACAGAGGTCAGCTATTAAGGTCTTGATTTAACTGGCTTATCCACAGACCAGTACAGTAGGTTAATATAATTCAGCGAGGCTACATTGTTATTGTTCATAGTCTAGCTCCTACACGTTAGAGTTAAGTAGATGGTTTGAGGGGGATTTTAACCTCTGCTAGGTCGTACTGATGTTACTAAAGGAAAATAAGATTTAGCAAGTTTTATGGAGAAGGAAATGGATGCAGGTTGAAGGAAGTTTTTCAAGAAAAGTAACGCATGTGGAATGGAAAGAGGATGCTACAGAGGTCTAGATTGATGAATGATGGCGACTTGGCGAGAAGAACTTAAGCTATGTCATGTTTGCAGATGCATGAGTGAGGTTCAGATGAGTCTTGCTGCAGATTCTCCTTTTACCAATTTCTCCATTAACTTTTTTTGAGAGTGGGCGACTTGGAAAAATATTCATGCACTTTTAAAGACACACTCCTTAGGTATGGTAGGGGGATGGTGGTTGAGGAGAGTTCAGTGGGTTTGTTTTTTTCTTTAAGTTATTTTAATTTTTTTTCTGGGCTGGATTCCCATGGGGTAACGCACATTGTCTTGAAAGCTACGCCCCGACGGGTGAGTAGACGTTGGATAATCTGTGTAATAGTTTAATAGAATATCAACTAAAGAAAGCCAAGTCACTTGTAGACTTCTTTTTTGTTGTTGATTATTTGCATTTATTTAACCTTACTTGAATTTATGTTAATTCATAGCCAAACCTTCCAATAGTTATTGCAAAGAGTCACACGCATATTGTGTCCAAAATATTCTCTCTTTTTCCTGTTTTTCACTCTTTGTATGTAAGCCTCTCTCTGAACTGAAGTGTTAGTGACATAGGAGGAAGGGGTTTCAATGGTATGAACTGTTTATCTTTATATAACCAATTTCCCCTTGAGCACAAATGCTAAAAAGTCCTCTTTACATTTTACAAAAGATATGTAGTTTCTAAATTCTATTCATGTTCTGTTGTGCAACAAGCCAAATGTTTGTTTTCTCAAAGTGCTTTAAACAGAAAACATGTTTATGCTTCTAAAGGTTTTGTGTATAATTTGAAAGAGATAATTCCAAAGTGAGAACAAACTATATTATACACATCATTCTCTTGCTGCTATGAAGCTTTTCTTTTCTAGTCTTACACAAAGATGCCTTATTGTGATTCACTTGTGTGCTGCTATATTATGAAATGTTGTATGTAACAAGTCTTCTTTGCTTTTCCGTTGTATGTGTACTGGAGGAAACGTAACACAGTTTGGTGCGGGACTGGAAGTACTTGGTTTTGCCGATCTTTTTTGATTAGCATGTTTTCATTTGTATCTTTATACTCTACCATATTCTTGCTGCTTCTTTGTTATGTTTGTGTACCTCAGGTTAATTTGGACGGATAGGGCGAGAGTCCATCTCGCATTACCTCATCAAACTTTACAACACAAACGTTGTTTTCACTCTGAACTTGTTGACGGATTTCACTTTTTTTCAGCCTTGATGAGAAGGACAGTTCATCCTCTCTTTGATAAAAAAAAAAAAAGTCTGACCCCAGATTCCACTGAACCGTTATAAGGGCCTGTACTTTAAAATAGGTTGTTTCATGCAAGTCAAACATATATATACTGTAATGTATACATGTATTTGAAAGAAAACACAATATTGGCATGTTCAGATCAGTTCATTGGAACAAAATGCAATATTGTTTATTTTTGAGGTACCCATTCAGTATGTTAAAACCACAAGAATGTTTTATCATTGTTCGGTGTGGTTGTTTTCCAAACTCCTCTCCCACTATCCCCATGTGCAACCACACAGTGTACCTCAACAATTTCTCATCAATAAATTGGCTAAAATCATGTGACTGGCTAATTTATTTTCCTCTGCACAGACTGAGATCAGCCCATCTGCAATAATAATAATTCCGTTGCATTCTGCCTTTAGTGAGATCTGCCTTTCTGTTAAAACGACAGCTAAACCACTGAAAACAAAGGTGATGCTCTCAAAATTATAAATTATTAAATACACAGGCCTGTCTTTAAACACCAAGAGTTATTTTTACTAGTGAGTATTGCATTCCAACATATACATCAGTATTTTCCTGAAGAAATGCAAGTAGCATATGTACACATACTTGTAACCTTACATTTATGAATATAGATATTAAGATATGTTCTATGGTTCTGTTCTTGTGTCATCATTACACAGGTGGCTGTGTCTCAAATCATTAAAAAAGATTAGTACATGGCACAGGGCAGGCATTTAGTTTAAACTGACTGTTTAGCACAGGACAGGAATTTCATGAATCAAAGAGGGTTTATAGGTTGTGCTTACGGACAGAATTCGGAAATAGTGTCATTTGAAAAAATATGTTGATATTTAAATATATCCTTTTTCGTTCTTTTTTTTTTTTTTATAATCATTCAGACAGTATGATGCCTTCATTGTACACACTCTGATACACTAGGTGGCGGTGCGCTCCTTAAAGTATGTGTAGCGAACTGTCAATAGACGCAAAGAAGAAGAACAAGAAGATTACGTCACATATTTGCCGGTGGACTAACCCGGATCTAACAGCAAGTGCGTTGAAAATGTTTACACTCAGTTTAACCCTCGTGCGACAGTAAGTGATTATTTTTACACCACGACTGTGACATGAACTAATTGTAAATGTGACATTATTCTGCATAAAAAGTTAGTCCTGTCAGTTGTGTAAACTAGCATGGTGGCTACATGTCTGTCAGAAATGACAGAAACAAAACAAGAACATAGTGCTTTAATCGTTTTAACCATGCTATAGCTTAAGCCTTGTTGTCAGCTTTGAAGCAGGCCTACGTGGATATGGCTGAGCTAATTCAAGGACATTGCTTTTATTTCTCACAGTGGGGAAACACAGTACAACAAGGAGAAGCTGCTGCAAGGTACGTTGAAACATTAGCACCTGTATAGAAATGAGCAGCATGGATTTACAACAAAAACATTTTGAATCTGCCCCATTAGACAACCATTTAACCTACTGAGGGCCTTGCACAGCTATGTTTATATTGCTGCGTAGGTGGACATTGTCAGGATATGAAACCTGGTCTCAAAGTGTCAGTGTGTTGCAACAACCTGAATACCTCTGCCCTCACCCCACCCTTAAGACAAGCCTGTTGAATAACTGCAATGACTCTAAGGTAACAAAAAAAGAGGAAAAACCCTCCACAGAGCTGTGTTCGGTTTGTCCATTCTAGGCTACCGTAAAACATGGCAGTAGTCAACAGGACCCCCCATGTGAAGGGGTCATTCTAAGCTGACAAAAACACAACAACTCTTAGTTTCAGGTGATTATGAATGAAAACAGGAATATTTTTATTGTATTTGTGCTAATAGATCTACTTAAATACTACACACTGGACTGGACCTGTAGTAAGGCTAAGTAAATTAAAAGAGATTTAGCTAGGTCCTTAACAAATGTTAAGGCCATTGGCTATCCACTGCTGCTTTCAAATACAGCATCAAACCATCCCTGGATTTGACAAATGTTTTCAACTATCTTAAACTAGACATTTTTCTACAGAATACAGTAGTTGTGAGTTTGTCCCCCGATTTCAAGGTAGAGACGATTGTAGCTGGCCATCAATGACACAGCTCTGGTCCAACATGTGTGTTTTATAATGTTAGATATATTCTTACGTGTTGCAGAAAACTCCCTCTTTAATAGTCTTAACACTTTTTTGCACTGTAAGGAGTATTAGTGCAGAAACTAAAAGCTCTGTTTTCTTTAGGTCAAGGCGTGGACACACCTCTGTCAGAAACAGGTGTGCAGCAGGCTGAGGCCGTAGGAAAATACCTCAGAGACATCGCATTCAACTATGTGTTTTCCAGTAACCTACAACGAGCCATACATGTAAGTCACACTCATTCAATTAGAAAGTTACTTGGCCATTAAAAGTGAATACATATCACACACAGATGAAGTGACAGTGGAAGAAAAAGTACAGACTTTGAGGGCCTGATCTTCATTCTTTCATATGACATTAGTTAATCAATCCTTGAATGTTTGTGAGTTTAAACATGTAGAAAATGTGTTTGGTACCCTCATAATAGACACACTAATAATTAACTTACAAATAAAAGTACATTCTTTTAGGGTTTCTTTCGTATGTCTTTCAAATCTTTCCTGTCTTAGCTTAGTAATCTCTTTACCCATAAATATCTGTAGCTTATTTTCCATTATTAGCAAATCATTTTGTTCCACCAGTAAAATGAGCAATAGTTTTCCAAGAAAAGTGAAGCAAAAGAAGGAAAACAGGATGCATGGATATGACATAGCCGTGTGACCACTCATGTCTCTGTGGTATCTGACTCACTGATGTTGACAGTGTATTAATAATTTTTCAGTTTGTCCAAGACTGCTTCTTTGGGTGGTTACAAATGTATTGAGTCAGTCATTGACGATAACTGCTTCCCTCAGACGGCTGAAATAATTAGGAGGAACAACACTCATTGTTCTGGCACGGAGATGGTTTTGGATCCATTACTCAGAGAGAGGGTGAGATCCATTGGCTTTATACTTTATCCAAATATATATAATAATGCAGTACTACAGCAGTTTATTTGGTGAGTTCTAAGAGTATGGTTGTCTGTTTAATTCAGGGTTTTGGTGTTGCTGAAGGACACCCCAAAGAGCATCTGAAGAACATGGCAAACGCTGCCGGCCAGTCCTGTCGTGACTACACCCCCCCAGGAGGAGAGACTTTGGACCAGGTGAGTCACATATAGTCAGTATTTGGGTACTGATGATATAGTAGTGGTCAAAAGTTGAAAACAGTCACTGTGAAACTCAAGGCCAAGAGAGTATTAATTGTGCAACAGCGCCATGTAGAGTCCATTTATAGTATTGCGATTAAACTGAGTTGTGGCCAGATAATGTGCAAAATGTAAGTTAGTTTAAAAGGATAGTTTTAAGGATGTTTTAAAACTATGAATAAAATGTGGGTAATTTGGTGTGAGTAATGATGTTTGACTACTCTTCTTAAATACCTGTTTTTTTCTGTGGTTCTTTATTTTATGATGTATACACCTTATATATACCAGTGCAGGTTGTAACCAATGAACGTGCAGTTGCTGCAGTTCTACATGTTGAATTATTGCACTTAAACATTTTTCTTTTCTATAAATGTCAATAAATATTGAAAATGGCCACAAATGTCTTGTTTTGTCTGGTCAAAGGTTTTAAAAAAAACTCTGTTTAGAATGATGGTAAAATAAATTACCTGCAAATCCTTACATTTGACAAGCTGCCAAAAGAAGACAACCATTCCTATCAAAGCAGTTGCTGATGACTTGTCAATCAAGTAATGGATAAAGCAATAAACCATTAAACCATAAAGTGAATTTTCTTTCAGGAAAAAGTGTAGCTGACAGATTGCAAAAAGAACAGGCTGACTTTCACCTTGCTTCCAGGTGAAGCTACGATTCAAAAAGTTCCTCAAAGCCCTTTTCCAGCAATTATCGGATGAACACGGCAGGGCGGGAGCACCTGAGGCTGCAAACGGGATGGCAGCTGCTGCCTTGGAGCGGGCTCCTGGTGGCTCGGCTGAGGACGGGCTCCAGGAAGCGTCGGTCCACGCTCTGGTCGTGAGCCACGGAGCTTACATCCGTGTGGCCATCAAGCACCTCCTGGAGGACTTAAAGAGCTCTCTGCCTGCAGGGGCCAAGATGTCCCAGGTGTTTTCTCCATGTCCAAACACGGGCATCAGTCGCTTCGTTTTCACCCTGAGCCCCTCCGAGTCGGGCCCCGTCCTCTCTGCTGCTCGCTGCTGCTTCACCAACAGGAAGGAGCACCTGGGGAACCTCACAGCTGCTGAAAAGTGTGGAGGGAAAGAGATGGGATAAAAGTTTTTTGTACGGCGTTGGCGTATTGGTGTGCAGATGTACAGAGTCTATGATGGGAACAATCATGAATCATGAACACTAAACCGAAAAAACAGGGAAATACTTCAAGCAATGCACACTGAGAAATAATGTGTTCTCATTCATGTGTGTATATATATATAACGTTTTACTTAGAATCAACGATAAGTGTCCATTACTGTATTGTCAAACTGTTCCTTCATCCTCCCAAGTGAGGCCAGTGAGAATTTAAGTACTCAATATAACTTTATTGCCTCTTTTATCATGTTATACCAAAGTCAGAACTATTTAATGTAAGTTTGAACACTCCATGTGCGTGGCATTTTTAAATGTGATACGTATCTTGTGATGCTGCTGCTCATTTCACTTGTGCAATACAACATGACAAACCTGAATCTTTGTCGAGTCTGATAAATAATACAGGATGCACATATCACTCAAATATATGAAATCCGTCCAACTCTTTGTCGTTCAATGGTTGTTTTTAGTCTTTCTATTTTTAGAGTCCCTTTTTGATCCCCTCTGAATGCTTTGTGCTTCGCTGTCGGTCATGGCCTCAATATTTCAAAGAAAATCCAATCTATTTATACTAATGCCAAAAGCTAACATCTTAAAACTGAAGACTTGAAATAAACCTAAAGGAATAACTAATGCATTACAGAAGATGAAATAGAGGAAAGTGGACTCTTTCTAGATTGCTTTTTCATTATTATTGTCAGTGGTGGAAGAAGAATTCAGATATGTTACTTAAGTTAAAATAGTACAATAAGTAAAGGTCCTGCATTCAAAGTCTGTAAAATAATCAATTAATTTGAACCAGTACCAACTTCAAAAGTCCCCATGATACAGAATGGCCTTTTTCAAAATCATGTATTATTACTGGATTATAATGTGTGATGTTATCATGTTTACATCACTTTAATGTTGCAGCTGATAAAGGTAGCTCTTATTCTTATTACATCATATAAGGAATGAACCATTTCACTTACCAGTGGTAAAAAAAAACGAGCTCCAACTAATTCAATAATAGGATATATAATGATATGAATTAGGTCATTCTGCAATATGACTACTTTTACGTTTGTACTTTTGAATGCAGTATTTTCACTTTGTGGTTGCCTGTTACTTGTACTCAGATAAAAATGGATCATCTTCCACCACTGGGAGGAGAAAAGGCCTAGTGGCTTCAATCGTATCTTTAAACAGCTGATTTAGTTCATTTTCTCATCTTTAGAGACGGGAAAAAGCCACCGCTTTACTGGAGTCACCATGATGAACTTTAACGTCCATTACAGATGTGTATTCTGAAAGAGCTTCAATATGCTGCAGCTATATAGTTAGTGCCAGATGACAGGATTGAAACCACTTTGTTATCCTAGTTAATGGGTAACAAGTTAAAAAGAGAGTAAGATCGTCACAGTGTTTTTAGAGTGAACTGACTCATGTACCTGTATGCTAATTAAAGTGCAGGATTTCCAGCTATAATGAGTGGAAATGCTGAGTAACTGGCTCAATGTTAAACCTGCTTATCATTCAGTACTTCCTGTCCGACAGCACAGGTTTTTGCCAAATTAGAACACTAAGACAAATCCTTATACATTTGCCTAAATAACACACAACACCATACATGTTTCCTTTAGTTTATTTTGTCCAAAACACTACGTCCACAACTCTAACCCATACATTCAAAGACAAACCATGTTTTCTTGTATGTACATTTCAATTGTAAAGCATCCTCATAAATACCATAAATAACAATAAAGGAATGGAATTAAATAAATAAATACTCTTTGGGACTGGTTTAAGTGTTTGCCGGTGGTGCCCAGCACCTGTAAAAATCACACAGCAGGAGTTTAGGTGTGCTTCAAGATGAATGCTCTGTAAAGGATTTTTACCTTGTCGTAATATCCGTTCAAGTCATGAATTAGATTGTACAAATACAGAAACATTTACAAAACAAGTACTGTAGTTGTCTATAGTTTAAAAAGATGTTTGAATGGCTGTTTAAATTCAAATCTGACAATATACAAACATCAAATCTATGTCTTGTCCAATTCAGTAAACGTAATACTTTAAAATAAAGGCAAAACTTAACATTAACTCTAGTAAATTAAACTCTTATGTATATTAATGTATATATATTTGATTTAAAATCATGCCTCAGTAGACAGGGCCTTCAGTCCTCCAGAGGTGGGCTATGATAGGCTCCTGTCTTGATATAACATCATGTCACTGCCAAGTGTGGGCTCCTCAGACCAGCTGTAAAAACCTATTGAAAAGAGTCTTTAAGAAATGCATGCCGACTGTGATTATTAAACTATAAGTTTGCTTTGGTAAACTATTAGATCCACGCTAAAATAAATCGTCTTAAGGCCAGCCAAACTGTATTTAGGAAATTCCAATACATTTGTACGACCAAGTGTCATCTTAGCTATAGCTCCATTACTGTAATGGCTCTGGATGGGAAAGGATTTTGGATCTTGGCACAAAAATAAGATTTCGTTTCTCAGTTGTAAAATGAAGCAATATTTGTTTTATAATTTTGCTTGTGTGGATGTACAAAAAACTAATTATTTATGAAATGAATCAATGTAACGCCTTATTATAGATTGAACTTGTTGTTCTTCTGTGATCTCAAATTGTTGAGTTGTAACACAAGTTGTGCAAAAGGGGCTGCAAATCACTGCAACTTGGTCTAACTTGGTAAACATATCCATGTCAGTCACCACAAAAGTCAGCCCATGATCCCGGTGCTGCGAGGGCTGGCCGGGTTGGACGAGTGCACGTTCCAGGGGTCGTGGGTGGATGGAGCCAGCGGGTTCTCCCGGGACACGTTGCGCCCATCATCTCCGACTTCCACCTCCACCTCTACCTCCAACTCCACCTCTAGATCGGCGTCCTCCTCCGGAACTGCCCGAGAGTCCGAGCCCTCCTCGGTCTGACCGAGGTAGACGTTGTGCGGGTCGGAGGGGTCCACCACCTGGTTCCTCTTCTCCCGATGCAGCAGCAGGCGCTCCAGCGGCACCGTGTTCATCTTGGGCAGGAAGAGGGCGGTCTGCGGGAGGTTCTGCCCCGCCGCGAACACCTGCCGGGAGCCCTCCAGGTTGAAGAGGATGCCGGTCCGGCTGGAGAAGTACACATCCCGGTTGTTCTCCAGAAGCCTGTGGTTGAACAGACAGTCGTCCCTGAGGCAAGTGGGCTGTAAGACAGGAGCAGAGGGGGAGAACATGAAACAGCGAAGGCATATGTTATTTTTAATAAATGCAAGATAATACGGACAGTTTTGTCAGATCATGGAATCTGTTTGATTCAGTAAAGTCTCCGAAATTGGCTACTCTATTTAACTTTACTGTACTATTATTTAACTAGATTGGCTATTTCTGTCAAAAAATGTGGCAAATAGAAGTTTTGAAAATCATTTGGGATGAAATGATTTTCAAATCCATTGAGTATCCTCTCTGCTTGTTCGGTAGGCTGCTTTAACTCTCCATAGCAGAAGAAATCCAATGAATAAACCCATGCGTAAATTATAATTGGAGTACAAATTGTGCGTAACTGCAGAGCAAGACGTGTTGAAAAAGATGCCTAAACCTAACGTTGTTAATGTTACCAAGTATTAACCAAAATGTGTATATGATCGATTTAATGAAAAATAACAATACTTGGATCAAAAGAGGCTTATCAAAAATAATCAAATGATTTGATGGTTAAATATTCTATAGTTGCAGTATACGTTTGTGCGTACAATTAAACTCCTAATGAGCGATGTTAAAAACGATGCGTGAAAATTCAAAAGTTAGAAGTATTTAAAAATACATATTTAGTAGAAGGTTGATTTTTAACAGAAATTAAAGTGAAAGTAATATTTGTCTTACCGAGCTGAATGGGTTGCCCTCCAGATCCATACACAGGTAACGGCTACTTTTGACGCCAAATATGGCAATGCGCTCTCTGGTCTCAGATTTCAGTAAAATCACACCTGCAGGAAGTAAAAGTTAGTGAGTATTAGCTTTTACAGATAGAACTTCATATCGCCTCATTGCAAAGAAAATAGAAATACTGGGACTTACTATATGAGCTCCTCACTGTAGTCCTGCGCACAGTGCCATCCAATCTGATCTCCAAGTAGAAGTTGTTGAGCTCTGTGGATGTCTGCAGGTGGATATATCTCCTCGGGTTCCCCCAGTTGGATCCAACCAACGGTGAAGGATTCGGGGCAGTTTCCCCGAGAGGAAATCCCTGGAATACGGCGAGTAAAAGCGCCAGCACAGCATCCTTTATCCCAAGTCTCCTGTTAACGTCCATCCTGGAGCAAACCGGCGCTTTCCACTGCGACTGCTGGAAGTTTTCAGATGCTCTGTTGTCCCAAAGTTTGGAGACAGTTCCTATTTAAAGCCCACCGAGTGCCACTCCTGCTCACATCCTTTGCGTAAAAAAAAAGAAACTCGCCCCCAAAGCAGATGTGCGGGTGTGCTGCAGCGGAAGGGCCACTTCCACCTCTGTTTATCCCGATGCTCTTGGTCAGACTGGACTCTTATTTTTGGTGACACGTCTTGACTCATCCACCTTAATCCTTATCCTAAGAATATTCCATAATTGTCCATTGGCTGTATTTTTTTTGTTAAGACTGGAAACATTGTGCATTGAGCAGTGTAAACAAGAAAAAATAAAAACAAAGTGCAAGAAAGAATACATTTAAAAAAAGAAAGAAAAATGAATGACATTAATGCAGAAAAAAGGTTTTCTTTATTAAATCAGGAATAACATATAATGTTAGTTAGATGTGTATAGGTCAGATTCAGGTATCCAATTGGTGCAGCCCCCAGTATTCTTGATGAATTACAAATTTTTCGAGTATTATATTTAAAAAGAAAAACAGTTTCGTTTACTGGACTGCCCGTTTAGTTATATTGTGAAGTTCAGTTTGCTGCTTTTACGCACCTGCCTTAACATGTACACACCATTCCACCAGCAGAGGGAGTCACTCCCTTAACCAGTACAGCTTTTACTTTGAGACTCTGGGAGTTACATTTGACTGACTTAACTATTTTTGGATGCTGTAGTTTCAGCATAGGACACATTCAACTTTATATCAGTATACTGAATACTCCTGATCTTGTTTTCAACAGCTTCTCTCAAAAATAGAAAGTTATTTTTAATTGAGGACTTAAACTCCAAATGCAATTCAATCAAAACAAAACTTAAAAAACTTGTATCTTTCCCACAGGTAAATGGGCTATACAGTTAAACTAATAGATATCTAATTTTTGTATATTTACTCCTAAGTATTTCTATACTGTGCTACTTTTACTCAAGCAATATATCTGAGTACTTCCTCCACCACTCATAAATACACGCTTAGACCACAGTTCAACTGATCCAAGGGAGAAAACGACACTTTACCAGCAACCAGTTAAAAAAAAAACTTTTATTGTTATCTCAGGAATACAGTAGACTGCTGTGCACAGCACATACGTACAAAAATAAAAGGAAAAACTTTAATATCCTTACTTAGCATTGTCTGTTTTCAGAAACAAATAAATGAAGTTTGTTTCCTCTTAATTTACAGTCATCAGCAAACCAAAACTAAGGCAGAGGGTGAGGTATATGAGAACAGAGATGAGAGGAATAGAGTGGAGACTCCCTTTTAGAGCAGGAGTTTAAAGAAAACACATGAAGCACACACCCCTATTTAAGTTTGGGGCTCGGGCATGCTTATAGTACATTTAACATCAATTAAAAAAGATATACCTCCTCTTTAATTCAAATTTGATCTATGATTAGCTGTGGAAAAAGAAAAAAAGACGACAGAGAAATGTTGATAACATTTTTTGGTCAAAGCTGAAATGTGAGCTTTTTGTTTTAGACACAGACGTTCACTCTTCTAGGGATCCAGCTCTATTTCTTGACAGAAAAATGTGAGAAAACTCTTTGCCGTATGTACTCAAGTAAGGTGCTGCTACAGATGTCAGACATCCTTGATTGTGATGCGACCAGAGAAGTGCTCATTGCTGTGCATGCGCAAAGTTCACTTCCACAGCTTCCTCTGACAATGCTGACACACATATTGTTGTTTGTCTTACTACTCCAGTCAATAACGACAATTTACTTCCAGCAAGAAATATCTATCCGTGGTATTTCATGCAGCCTCATCTACAGCAGCAACAAGTTTGTTTTTTTAAGAAGGCTCCTGGTAAATCTGCCCTCTCGGTAGCCTTGCCATTAGCACAAAAAAAGTCCTCAGAACAAAAAGAGATTTATCTGTTAGAAAAATACTGTTATGAATTGATCTGTGCGTCATAGACAGTTGAGCAGCAGGTGATTCTGGGGATGAAGGGAGTCAGCAGCAGAGGGCACGCCCTGAGGATGGCTGGGGGGGGGGCCGTCCTGCAGCAGGAGAGGTGAGGTCCTGCATGACTCTGCTCTCTGCCTGCTGCTCACACACTGCATTAACTCTGCAGATGTCCCCATCCCAAAAATACTCTGACAAAAGTACCAAGAAAAGGGGAGGGGGCAGCATGTGGTGAAGCTGCATTTTAAAGAGGCGGGGCTCTATAAATCGAGAAGGGTTGTTTCAGAAGAACTGTAGGATATATCCATGGTTAGTGGAAGAGCAACTCTTCTGTATTACTTCAATTAATTAAAATAAAGTCTTTCCTGCGTGAAAAGGATACTTCAAATTCCTATTTCATGGAAACAGTACGACCCATATAGCCGAACACCCCCGGCCACTGGGGTTGGGGCCAAGGCTGGTCCATGACTCTGACCTTGAACTAAAAAAGGCTGAAAGGAGAGGAGGAAGCTCCTGGGTTACAGCTGGAATCCCAAGGTCCCTGTCCGCAGTGGGTGAGGGTTTAAGGGACGAGCAGAGGTGGGTGGTGCGGAGTGACAGAGAGGGGAGGGGGCGCTCAGGTATGTGGGAAGATGCCTGTCATCCTGGCAGATCCACATTCCTGCAGGAAGTTTAACGAACAACAAAGACAGCGGGCCGGCACCCGCACATTCGTCTTTCCTGGATTTAAATAGTCCTGCTTCCTCTCTGGACACAAGAACAGATGGAAGCAGCAAATTCAGGTTTTCAAGTCAACAGCTGCAGAAAGTCAGGCGTGGATGCACACTTTAAGATTCTCTGAAAGTGAGAGAAGAAAGAAAAGACCCCTTGGAACATGTAAACTGTAATGGCAATAAACATGATACATCTTGAGCTTTAAACAAAATGCCAGCTTGCATACCAATACTTAAATAAATAATACCCTTTATATATGGAAAGGCGCTTCTATGAACATGTTTTATGCCTCGTATTTATAAAATCAAACAAAAAATATAAATTATGACTTTTCTTTTAGCGTGCATCCACTGCACTGTCCTTTAGTCCTTCGGAGGAGACACGATTGACTCATCCATAATTGAATTTCAACTGTCTGTCTCCAGCTCCAAACACCTCGCTGCCACTGCAGTGCTGCTGCAGAGCACACCGTCAAGTGAATTGGGAAATGGCCCAGGGCACGCACACACAGAGATCAATTCAAAGAAACAAACGAGGGAAGGATTCTCACCGAAACATTCAGGCACCATCATCGATGGCTAACTGTGCAACCTGAACTCTTTTTGCCTCGTTCAGGCAACTGCGACACAAGCAGCGTCAAAAAGCTCCTGAATTCTTCTTTTTCACTAGCAACTATTTACATTGTTTTTCATTGGTTTCATGGACATTAGACATCATTTTCAGCAGCAGCTTAAGCTTTGCGATTCAAAAAACAGCAACCCGCTTTACTGTAGGAGCTCAGTTCAGGACAATTTGCAGGTACAGTTCTACTGTGCGCTTGCAATTTACCATTTCAGTCTATTCTTGTGCAAGCCAGGTCCAAACAAAAATGTCCTCCATGCTTGGATAGATATGTATTCCACCCTGTTTATTAGCTGGCAATGCCACACAGTCAAACTTATGGCCTGGTGCCACTCTCCATGGCTGAGCGCGCTCTGGTATCAACCACAGACTGTAGATTACTTAATCGATCTAATTACAGAAAAGAAAAGAAACCAGAGATAGTCAACCTCCCCCCGCCCCTTCTGAGGCCCTCTCCGGAGTGTCAGCCCTATTTCTGACTCCGGCGGGTGTCTCTTACATGCAAGTTTAAGGGGGCCACAAGTGGGAACACCAAGGCACCTTTAAATCGTGCAGCAAAGGTAGTGCATTTAAGTTTCTCCCTCTGCCGGACATCAATAATCGAGCAGGGAGCCATCAAGCGCTCAAAAGGTTTGAAAGAAATCATAAACTTAGCAGATATTTGAGCAGAACTCCATGCATCCCTTAATCTAGTAAAGTGGTTCTTTGAGGTAATAAAAAGTATTAATTTCACTCTTTAAAAGCACAGGATATAGCTCATCCTCCATCTCCAAAAAGGAAGTGACACGTACTTCAGTTACAGCAAGCACCAAGGTAAAGTGAGACAGGCAAAGGCTTCAACTCTCCCCGTCCATAAAAACAATAAGCAGCACAGTACATATACAAAGATAGCTATCCAAATATACAGATATATAAACAGAATAAATATATGTGTTATCTTTCGCAGTCCATCAGTGTGTGTATATCATGACTATGCATTTCTTATTACCTGGAAGAACATCCACATGTGCAAATTATTGAGTTATTGCCAGTGCCTCTCATAGTCGCGGGAGGAAATGTGTGACGGTCATGGCGGTGGTGGCCTTGTTGCCTCTCTTTGCGCGGCCATGCTTGCTGAGGGCGATGTAGAAGCCCTTGTAAACAAAAGACTCATAGGCGTTGTAGTTGTTGGGCAGCAACGTCTCCTTGAACTTGCACTCGTCCACGAAGACTCTCTAAAAATGCCAAGAAGAGAGAGGGGGTCAATAAATCTCATGGCAGACACAGGGTGATCCTCACAACATATGCAAGGTTTTAACGTGACCTTTGCTTTGGCAAACAGCCGGCCTACAAAGCAGGAAACTGGAGGAGGTGGTATGTTGTTGCAAAAGATACCCACCTCCTGCTTTTGCTCTCATAACTCATGAAATAATCCCAGGTAGACTGTCTATAGAACTACCCATTTGCGTACATTTAAATAATCTCTCTGATTTAAAAAGATTAATGCCACTTAGTAAGTGATTACTAAAATAACAATATGTACAAATCAGGGACACATTATAGAATAGAAGTCAACACATTCAAGTCCATACATTAACCATGTTTGGACAAAATAAATAAAGTTGTGTATCCCTTATTACAACCATAATACTAGGGCTGAGTATTGTTGAATTTGTACTTTAGTGCAAACAAGATATATGAGTTGTTCTACAATACTTTGCATACCTTAAAGTAAGTTAACTTGCTCCTTTACATTCTTCTCTTTTAAATAAAAGATGAATACATTCCTTCTCACTACAAATCAAAAGGACAGTTGCATATCATAATACACTGTAAACTGTATTTATACTTTTATACTGTACTGTATACAGTCAGAGATACATTAGTTTCGCTACAAGCCAGAGTAAAATATTACACATTTTACTCGACTACCTTTATCTGAATGACTTGGCAGATTAGGATTTTACTTAACAAACACATCATTGTATAATGCTTTAAAAATCAAAATACCAAAAGTGTGTAAATGAGCTAAACTATACACTGTAAGCCTTTACTGTTAATTTACAGCAAATTTTCAACATTAACATACTGTTTTTATGTAATACAGCTCTTAACTGTTATTTGCAAAGCATTGTGGACCATTTCTAAGTATACTTAGAAATGGTTCTTGCATGCTACCGCATCAGTAACAACATTCAATATACATATATATATATATATATATATATATATATATATATATATATATATATATGTATGTATATGTACTGTATAAGCACTGGTGTCACTGCATAATGAGTACTTTTGACATAACAAATATATTTTGTTAGTAGCGCTTCTGTATTTTTATTTAAACAGTGTTAAGTGCATGACCTTTACTTGTATAAAAGTACTTTTTCCTTATTGCTATTTTTACTAAGGGGTGGGAAGTTACTAAGTACATTTACTAAAGTACGATTGTACGATTTTGAAGTGCTTGTTTGTCACTTGAATATTTTCATTTTCAGCTACTTCTACTCCAGTACAGTTGGGGGGCAGATATTGTATATTTTTCAACAAAAACTACAGGATGTTTTGAAAACTGAAATGTTGACTTTAATTAAATATATTATGTTAACAAATATCATGCTATTAGGTTAGTTGAAAGCAATCATATTAAGTTGAACCTAATATTTGTACTTGATATTATTGCTTTCAACTTACCTAATACAGTTATGTGAAATCTGTTGACATAAAACATTTAACTAAAGTCAACATTTCAGTTTTTTCAGTGTAGGTTAATATAAGAACATATATCTGAGAAGCTACCAAGCAGTAAATAAAGTACTTAGCCTTTACCAGCTAGAACATTCAAGTAATAAATACATTAATGCACAGATTATTATTTTCAAATTCTGCTTGAGTACTTTTACTTTTGGCACTTTAGTTGAGTTAACTGAATGTGACTGCAGGGCTTATAACAGAGTATTTTCCCACTGTGGTATTGCTACTTTGGCCTAAGTAAAATATCTGAGTCCTTCTTCCCCCACTGACAGAAGCCCTCCCTATCATCAGAGCATATTAATAACACAACAGCGCTCATAAACCCGGGGATGCAGCAGCTCCGTGAACTCATCTTACACTGAGCAGGATGTGTGGTGAGTTGCGCACAAACGTACCGTTCCGTATAACCTTCCCCTGCTGTTCATTGCGACAAACAGCTCACTCCGCACCCCGAACATGCTGATCACTCCTCGGTCCACCGTGGAGATCTCTATTAGACCTAAAGGAAACATACTGTTAGGGAAGCAAAGACAGAGTGTGACGCTGCGCCTGGGGACAAAGTGGAATGGAAGTGGCCTCTGCAGCAGTGATGGGTGTAACCTTGCAGGTGCATTGCGACTGGATGATGCTCTCTGCTCAATTAATATCCACCTATTCGCAGATTAAACACCATAATGCCCTGTGAGTGTAGTTTACAGCGTGTTGAGTGTGTGTGTGTCCTGCTGCAGCGGGACACAGGGTAAAAATAAGTTAGCGTCTAAACCGGGTCCAGGCATTCCTGTCATGTTTTTGGCTTGGGAGGATATTTCGCACTGCACGGATGTGAGGCTCAGTACACTGTTTTTGCTTTCGGAAACTTTCAACCATGCCGACACGTCTTATTAAATATCATGCAAGACAAGCGACCCGCTCTAACTTTCGCACAGCATGCGCATAAGGTTACACTCTTATTTCGGGTCCAGTGCTTCGCCCGGATGCAACTCACTGTATTGGTTCTCATTGTGTGCACCGCTTATCCTGCCATCCGGGAGCACCTGCAGGTGAAACCCAATGCCCACGTTGCAGTACAGTCGCCGCACTCTTTTGATGCCCTGTAAATAGTCACTCTCCCAGTTCAGCTCTGATTTCCCCCCGGCTATACCCAGGTAGGAGCGGGAGAAGAGCGTCTCCCACTTCTTTTCCATTAAAGTGGCATTAGTCCTGCTCGGAATCGGATAGGATGAAACGATCCCCAAGAGAGAAGTCCACAGTACAAGAACTGCTGGCAGCGTCCAGTGCGTCCTGGCCCAGCTGGACATGCTGTAGAGGCACCTTTGCGCAATGGCCATCCAGTTCACCTTTGGGGCACGTGGTCAAAGTTACCTGCCCTAAAAATGCAACTCTTCTTATTTGTTGTCCTTTGGCATGGTGGTGGTAAAGGCTTATTTTGGGATCAAGGCAGATCAGGGCTCCATAGCCCGAGATCTGAGCAGGAGGAGAGGGACAGAGCGCGTCGGAGCTTGAATTGGTGCCGGTGGCGATGATCATCTTTCGCCGCTCCGCGCCTCTGTACAGGCAACGCTGGTCGTGGAAGGGACACCACTCACCGCAAAACCAGATCACCTTGCCCACAGACTCTCACATCCTAAAATGACATCACTGTGACTTCACTGCTACACCCCCCATCAAAAGTATGAGATGGGAGGAGGAGGGAGAGAGAGAGAGAGAGAGAGTTACAGGACCCCAGCAGCAGCAGCAGCACTTCTGATAGGAATGATGAGGGGGTGCTGCACCTTCACATCAGCGTGAAGCAAGCCAGAGAGAACGGGAAGAAGCTTTTCCTTAGGTGCTTTTCAAAATAAAGCCCTTATCAGTGTGGCCGAGTTCCAACTCTTAGAGTCACCTCAAAACCCAGAACTATCAAACCTTATTAAATAAACGACACGTTTAAGCAGGAGCAATAATGGAACTGTTCAATGAGAATTAAAATGACATCATTCATAGGCTATGGACTTTGTCTAAGTTGGACATGTTTTAAACAACAATCTATTTGTCATCAACCAGGTCATTAAAAAAACGGATCAATAACTATACAATAAGCTAACATATAAGGATTTAGTTAAGGTGTAGGTAGCCCAGACTTGTTATCGCCATTGAGCAAATGAGGGGGAAACATAGGACCGCAACGGACATTTCATATTTCTGGGGGCCAATTTCTTAGATCAAATATAGTTTCAGACTGTCAGTGAAAATAATTGTGAGTTGCAACCCTTTATTCAAAATGGGGATGTAATTTTCATATCACAAAATGTAGGTACCTGAAATATTATGGTCTATGAATTAACAAATTCTCATCTCAAAGGAATTAGGGGCTTTAATATTTTTCCCAAGTGCTTTTATTTTGAAGTTACACTAACATATTCTGTAAGTTATCCTGTGGCTAATTGTGGCTGACCTGACGCAGCTCTTCCTCACATGGGAGACCTGCAGGAGGGGGGGGGGGGTTGTGTGTGTGTGTGTGTGTGTGTGTGTGTGTGTGTGTGTGTGTGTGTGTGTGTGTGTGTGTGTGTGTGTGTGTGTGTGTGTGTGTGTGTGTGTGTGTGTCTGTGTGTGTGTGTGACTTTCATTGGCGTTGAGCAATCATGGGATGGATGGATGGATACTGTGTCCAGAACCCAAATCGGGACGGTGGTCATATGTCCTGGCAGCCTGCTGCCTTATTTAGAAGGAAGGTGTAAAAACAGTCACAGCCAGTCACAGGAGAGCAAATGGCAGTCTGTCTGACACTTCCTTAGCTGTTTGTTCAGGAAGTTTACACAACCAGATATTTTGCCTGGTCAGATTGCGCTTTATTATTGCAAGTTACACACCTTTGTGACTAACAGAATAATATCCCTATGGTGAATCAAATGCCTAGCATTGTTTTGAGTTCAGGTCCAGGAATAAAGAGGTCAAGGAACAGTACTTGTATAAAATAGGGTCAAAATAAAAATAAAACAGAATAATTTCAAATTTTCCCTGAAATGTGGATAAGGTATTGCGCAAATAAAATAAGTGAAAGCTGAGAGCAATTGGTTGACGCCGCTTTACATCCCTGTTTGCATCCCGTACTGCAGGGTTCTGGTGGAGCTGAAGGCTCGGGGGAATTCCCAGCACGTCACAGAGCGCAGGCTCTGGGGCCCTGGGGTGCTCCTGGCTGCCAGGGAGCCTTAAGCCCACCTTAGCAACCAGAGAGGCCTTGTTGCTCATAAACAGCAGCCTCAAGAAAAAAGAAAACATGCAAACAATAATCCATATATTGCACATGTGGTTGCATGTACACTTTTTTTATTTTTTTTATAATAATTAACAATGTTGTCAACAATACAATATGAAACATTTTTTTTCTATAGTTTTTATTTAAGAATGTATGTATGAAGTAAAAGACAAGAGCAGGACCGTTTAGTCCCACTGAGCAGATAGACTGGACCTCACCGAACCAGCAAATTAATGATTTGCTGTGTAAGCAGATGACTATGCAATCCAAAGCAACCAACAGCCTGAATAGACAAAACTCGGGGCTTATTGACAGAGTGGGACTTCAATCAATGGAGAGTGGGCACCGCTAATGAGACGCTGCTGAGCTCCAGAGATTAATTCAGCTAATTATGTTATACTGGCTGAGGCTGCCTTTCGGTAAAAACATATTTTATAAAATAAAAAGCAACGTACAAAAAAATACCACTTCTCGTTAAATATGAACTTGAATAAATTATACTAAAATGACATATGTGATACAGAGCTATTAGATGTAATCAACCACTTTTGGCCCTATCAAATGTAAGAAAAATATTAAACAAAGTCCAAGACAAAATCTCTGTCTTGTTTTCTCAGACCAGCAGTTCAAAACACAAATATATAAAATGCACTATAAATTAAGCTAACATTCTTCCATTTGAGAAGATATCAAATACGTGGCATTTTTGCTTTAAATACAATTTAAAGTAAAACTCCATTAATTTAGTACTGCACTTCCATGAAGTTAGGTAACTCAGAAGAAACAGATAAATGTCCAAACTTAAAAAACAATGGATGCTACATTTTCCATAAAGCAATAGTGTATTTCAATGCACCAAAAATGCTCAATTATTTTAAAGTCTACAGCTGCATAGTTGGTAAAGCACAGATATTATACCACAACCAAAGTCCTCCTTTAAAAATGTTTAATACAGCAGTCAAGCTATGTAGACTGGACAACCCTGAGTCACAGTAGAGAGGGAGCTGGATGGAAACTTGCCCAGCAAATTGATTTTGCCTATGGACTCACGTTGATGGAATATATTAGAGCTGTAGTAGAATTCTTGAAACTAGAGACTGGAGCAAGAGAAAACTGTCTGCACTTTCCTATTGTCAGGTCAGCTGTCCTTTTTGCAATTAAAGGATCTATTTAGTGCATACGCATCAATCAGAAAGCGGAGCAGAGGGAATAGCCATACAAACAGCTTGTGTGCATATTACCGAGGTGTCAGTAACTGGATACAGGAGGATGCAAAGCTCTTTCAATTACTGTTTTATTAACGTGGGCTTTAAAAGATGAGATTGAAACAACAGCTGGGGAGACCCAGAGATCGAGGGAGGATCTCCCTGGAATGACATCAGAAATGCTGGCATACACAAGCAATACTACTCAGTCCAGCTGTGTGTGTATATACAGATGACACAGAATGAAGCGTACAGCAGAACATTCATATCTTGCGTAAAGAGTATTTATGTACGCTTGTATAATATAAAATAAGCCCACAAAACCTGGGACCAAGCTTTACATTATTGAGTGGCTGGCAATGGTGTTGTGATCGATCATAAACAATTGGATTTCATTGGATCCAGTGGAGCAGGGGCTTGTAAAATTGTTAAACCCTAAAAGGAGCTTCAGGGTTCGGACTTTTGCTGAGCAAGCTAATGTTTAATTCAACAGCCAAAAACTGCACTGCATTTTTCCAATGCTGCTTTGTAAAATTGAGAAACAGTGGAGAAGCAACAAATCCACAGGGAGCCTGAACTGGCACGCCGTGTTACCAGAACATACGCAGGAGCAGAAATATATATTAGGAGATCTGTTCTGCTTCCTCCATTATTATTGTGTCAAGCTGCAGAGAGAAGACAAAGAAAAGCCTGTCAGAAGGGAGTGTTCACAGTACAAATATATTTTCAAGGGTACAGCTTGTGCACCTTGCAGAGAAAGGATGTGTCTGCTGCTAAATTTGGCGTGGAGTGACTAAGGGGAAAAGAACCAAAGCAGAGGTGACTTTAACACCGGTTACAAATCCAAACCAGTGACACAGCAATTATTATTTTCATGTCCCTAAGATATACTTAAAAAAGACCCATTGAGCAGCAGATAACAAAAACTAAAGAGTAGACAAATGATGGAAAATGTATCTGAACGCTAGACAAATGCTACATTTTTACATTAAGGTTTGCTGATTTTCACTGTTATATATGATAATAAATCAATGCCTTGGACTGTTTGGGACATTGTATACATTTTTGCAATGTGCTCATTTTACAAACCAAAATATTGATTGATAATATGTTGATGATGAAAACCAACATGAGTTGCAGCCCTTGTTTCCTTAAATAAATAAAAATTGTAAATAAAAAAGAGTTTAAGGAATTATTTTACTGCATTCCATTTTGGTACCAAACCAACATTTAGGAAACCTTTTGAAGGATCAAATCACAATTGTATTGCTTTTAAAAAACATTTTTTGGAAATCTTTTTGGCAACTGAAACAGATATTGTCAATTATTTGAATACATCTTTGGGAGCATTAAGTTATTAGTACATCTTTGGCAATACATGTTCCCCCTGACGTCAATGAAAGTAACTTCAAATCTCACTACAACATTCAAACCACAAATTGACTACCTACATTTGGAGGGTACGAAAAAAATGCTAGAACTAACAGCCGTAGATAGCCATGCACTCTGAATGATGGTGAAAGCTTCCCATCATGACCATTGATCTCCATTTAAGCTCAGTAATCACATTGCATCCCAAGAGAGCTGGAAAGTGTGGAAAAGGGTGTCTAACAAGACATGATCAAACGGTTTCTGCAGTGTTTCGCGATGAGCTGTGAGTGCGAGCTCAGCAGGGTTGTCTGTTTACAAAACCTTTCGCCCTAAAAAACTACAATTTTACAGAGCAGATCTTTGGCCAATTGACTCAGGCTCCAAGAAAACCATTAGTCTAAACACCTGCCAAAAAACCCATTACATCACATTTCTGTGGATAATGTATTTGTTATCAATCTGATAGTGTATAAGACTCGTAGACTTAAGGGAGCTCTAATTTTCTTAAAAGTCTTCTACGTTTAGCTTGTTTTTCATCTCCACTACCAAATATGTGGACATGGAGGCTGAGCTGTGGTCAGTGCCACATCCTCGACCATACCAAACGTCTCCTTCAAGGCAAAAACTGGCAGCCGTCTTTCCTCGAGTCCACGAGGAAAACTCTGTTTACTTTTCTAGTTTAGGCCATTGCTCATGTTACAGATCTCATGACTAGTGATCAACATGGTATTATAACTTCAATGGTAGCTTAAACCACACTTCTCCAAATTATCAAAATAATTACAAAAGTTGGTTCTGAAATTGTATGTAATTGCGTGTTTATCTTGTATTTCATCTCCATTGTACCAAATATGTGGACGTGGAGGCTGAGCTTTGGTCAGCACCACATCCTCGACCATACCCAACAACTCCTCCGAGGCAAAAACTGGCAGCCGTCTTTCCTCGAGTCCACGAGGAAAACTGTGTTTACGTGGCCGCCATGAGGCTGGACAGTTTGGTTTATGGCTGTAGGAAGAGATAGAGATCAGAGGAGGTGTCAGCTGCTGAGTCGGCAGCCGATTCCCCCTGGCTCCTCTTCCCTCTCTCCCAGGAACCCAACACCGAGCCAGGCCACCGGGACCGAGCAGGAGAATGTGAGGAATTCTCTCAACACATTTGCTCACTGCTTTGCACGTTCTCACCCCTATGGGATGTAAAGAGTGCCGCCAGGCCTGAGGATGCGACCACCTTGCTCCACAGTGAGGGTGGGCGAGAGGCGGCAATGAGCGGAGGATCAAGGCAATTTGGCTGATGGGTAGAGCAGAGCGTCAGGAATGGCACGCTGCTGAGAGAGTGAGTCATCCTGGACAGAGCTGCTGTCATTCGGCCAGCACAACAAAGAGCGGATCATTTATTTTTGTCACGGCCCCTGCTGGATGAAATCTAAACCCACAAGGAGTTGATCAAAGCTCCTGCCTCTCCTGGAGAGCAAAATGATATTCAAGAAGGATCTAGAAGAATCAGTTGTGGTTAACCCAGGACCGTTTTCCTTTAATTTACTCGTCTCAGCCTTTGTTTAAAAAAAAAAAAAAGGAATATTAATTGAGTGATTCAGAATTGGTGGGCTAGACCTAAAACTAACCAATGTATTCGTCAAATCACGTTTATAAAAGATAATCATTTAGTCAATAACATACAAGATAAAAGTGATAGTATAGTGAACATGCCTGATTCCAGGAGCCAAATACTCAAACCAACAGATTAAAATGTGGTCTTTTGAATCCTTTCTTGGTCTTTTTACAGCAACACAAGGTTTCAAACAACATTGTCTTTACTTTTTGAATACACTCTCAGGTCTGAGACCCAAAAGCATGTCACTGGGAAAACAGACGTAGTAGAAATGTTGTTTACCAGGTCAAAAGGCAGCAATGGCATGTCAGACAATTTGACCTTCTGTTGGAGCAGAGGTGTAAATAATAAAATGAATAACCAGTTAATTCCATTCAGCTGCTTCAGTTTCAGGCTTCTGGTACAATGTAGCATGGAACTCAAACGACCTTGCACAAAGTCACCAATTGAGATTAGATAGAGATAATGACACCATGACAACCTGACAAAAAACAAAACGGCCTTTTTTGGTACGACCAGGATATTACTTTTTCTAGTTTAGACCATCGCTCAGGTTACAGATCTACTGACTAGTGATCCAAATGATATTATAACATAAATGGTAGCTGAAACCACACTTTACCTATCAAAAATAATGTAAGAAAGTTGGTTGTTAAATTGGTTTTCTCATACTTATGATTATTAAGTTTAGTTTAGTTCATTTCTGTTGTGTTTTAACTTATACATCTCAAATATAAATATAAAAAATAAGTTTTTCTCTCATTTTTGAAAATCAGACAAAGGTAAGGTTTATGTCTTAGCTTATTACAGCTAGCCTTTTTATATTTTTACATTTTTACTTAAATGTACACACTGACAATAAAATAAACAAGATATGACTATACTATATGATATACCTAAAATTAATATAGGTATTCTGAGCCAATATTTTATTTGTAATTCTAACTGATGAATGAAGGAAGGAAGGAAAACAGCATCAGACACCCCCCTGATGAAGGCAACACAGCATGGAGTTTTAGAGAAGGGTTGTACAGTACGTTTTCATTTTGGATGATGGTCAGAACTACAGAAAAGGTCCAGATCGGACGGATTTCTCTGCTGCACCAGAACCCATCCCTCTCACATGTGGACATCGCCCTCTGGTGTCAAACAGATGTTAGGACACCAGGGCCTGTGTGAGGGGAGATAACTCACTGCATTGCAGCACTGGAACGCTGGCATGTGATCGGGATCAATGTTACTTCACTTTGAATAAAACTTGTGAGTGGTACATTTATTTGCAAGAGGAGTTTAACGACTTAACATAAACCACATTAGCTCCATCTGATGCATTATGTGCTGCCCATATGCTTAACTAAACATGTAGTAAGTAAAACAACTGTGTCATCCCCTGCATTGCAGCTATAATGTGTCTCAGTGGAATATATAGGTAAAATAACCTCAGGGCATCATTTGGTTACTAATGGACCACTGAGACAGAGCAACATATTCAAATAAGTGTTTATTTCTTAGCTTACCAACTGATCTCTTCTAGAATTTACATTAAAAGTTGTGACTATTTTTAACTATCTGACACTCCTTCATTAAGGAGTACCATTCCTTGTGGGGAAACTAGGCTACAGTAAGTGCACTGCTGCTGCCAGAAGTATGTGCACACTGATTGGTTATCAAAGATGGCCGTGTGTTTTGTGCACAGTACGGCGTGGGAAATGCACAACAGAGAATTTGATACAGCTGATCCATCAACGAATGAGGCAGCAGTGAGCGCCGTGCATCCCAAGCATGACGACACATAAGTCACCGAGGTTTCATGTGCTTGTGTCCTTTTGCCTGTGACCTCTCCGTTAAAAGGTCGTCCTAATGAGACTGCTCCCCGTGTGCCCTTCAAGTGCCACGCTGGAGTGCAGGAAACAATGCTGGGTTACAAATGCTATTTCGAATGGTGTCACGGCGTAAAACTGGCAGCGTTGAATTATGGCCCGCCCTTTGATGCTTTTTATATCCCTGCTGTCTTGTCAACACATATGATCATACAGCAGATTCCTGATCCAGGGCCTGGAATTGCCATTAGAGAATCTAAAAAACATCTTGTCATGATGATTCAGCACGTACAAGTCTTTTTCTTTTTCTTCGTATGGCTTTCCTCTACTCTAGTGCAGAACAAGTCTTACAGCTTGTCTGACAAACAGTAGAACGTTTTTTTTTTTTTTAAAGAATCATCATCTCAAAGCTGATTATATATTGTTTTTATTATCCCATGCATTCTCTTCTTTGTCAGAAATGGACACCAATATCGCCGACAATTCAACTCAGCAGCTGAGTTTGATTAGGGATGTGGTTGTTAAACATTTTTTGACAAATCCAATGAATAACATTTTCTAAAAGCTCCAACTTAATAATATAAAAATGTGGGAAAACCAAACAAACATGGACGTGAACTATCTGCCAAAAAGCCTTGCTTAAATCCATTAAACCTACATTTAACTGATAAGAGTTTTTATTGTCACAGTATTTTACCACTCACATGCTCGGTTCTGTATTCTTACAGCTGTCTTGATGACTCGCTTGCTCTCAGGTCATTAACAATAAAATCGTACTCCCATCCATCCAAAAGGACATGAACACAGCAAAAGGCCATAACCTGTGATGAGGGCTCACAAAAAGGTGGGCAACCTTTGCTCTAGCATACTCGAAATACTTTTAAATGTGACAGACTAACACTCACTAAGACTAGGACACCCTATGTCAGTCACCTGCAGTAGGTTAAACAACCAGAATTACTTGTGCAAAAGTCTTAACTTATATCACTTTCTTTATAACTGTGGGTTTTGCTTTATCTTCCATAATAGATTTTTTAAAGTTTGTGCAGTCACAAGCCCACACTGAAATCTTTTTGTGATTGTTCCTCTCCGGTCCTTCATCTTCTTTGCAATTAGCTTTGTGGCTGCCGCGTGTGTACTCCAAAAAAAAAGTCAGCGAAAGCATGCACTTAAGAAGACAGGGTCTTAAAAAACAAACTCCGGAAGCCACTGATTGACAGATCTGTCTGCCCACTCTGGTCCGCTGGCTGAAGCCGCGGCTGCTGTGGCTGTGCTGCGGTTGCCACTGGTCCAAGGCCATTTCTAGGGTACAATAACAACACCACATTGACACTGCAACGTCGCCGGATATCCGAAAAACGTAGGAACTCAGAGAGACATATTTAGTCTAAGACATGTAAATAACTGCAGAATGGCAATGAATACTCTCATTGACAGAGCATTTTGCCTTTACGAACGACTCAAAAATACATCCAGCTTTCTGCATCACAACAGTTTATGAGTAGAAAAGTGGAACTATTTTTGGTACTTTTATCACTTTACAGAATCTTAGTCATGGCAAGCTATTGCATCTCACCTAAAATATCTCACTGCTAAAGGTCCAAGCTATTTTTTCTTTGCTCTGCGTGGAATGTAAATAACAACAGTGCAGTCTCCGCCTTCGGAACAACCATACAAGGACAACGGCGCTGGACTGAGAGAGCCCCACACAAAGTGCCACTCTGAGATGCTGCATAATGATGGCAGTCAGTCAGTGGTTGAGGGGGAAAACTGCCTCCTGACCACTTCCAACTAACAAACTCAAATGAAGACCACTGATGACCTCATGACTGCCAGGCCAGTAAAACCAGCTGGTTGTCTAACTCAAAAATAGTCTGGTAATGCTGCCGGGGACAGATACAAATGACTGTAATTGTTTTGTTAAATATCATGAAACAGGTGAATATAATTCAAAGCAATTAAGATGAGGTGGAAAATGTGTGTTTTATTACTTATTATGGGATGATTTGAGGGTCACTAACTTTTATAAATATGTCCTTAATATATAGCTAGCTATTGGGATTAGAAAAAAATATGCAAAAATGTATATCTAAACAATTCTATTAAAATAAGTTTAGAAAAAGACAAGTAAGCTCTCCAATAAAGTTTTGTAAGCACAATTTAAAAGACAATTACAAACATTTCAGTCCCAAAAGACCTCAATTACCTCATTATTTTTATACTTTGATGATTTAAAGCATCCAAAGTGAATATTTATACCAATGTAGGAACACATTTTACTTATTTTAAACATTTAACATCATATACTACCTAAATATTTTTAACTTGACACAACTTTCAGTACGTTTTGTTACCAGTCATAAACTAGGAGGGAATTTCTACTTTTAGTTAAGTGAAATATTTATATGCAATACACTCTGTTCTCCGTGTGCCTTTGTTTGGGAACATACGGTATCAGTGGGGGCGTTGCAACTTTCTCTCTAACAATATAACTATAAATCCTTTCTTGTACTAACAGAAAAAAGAGATGCATGCACCAGATAAATGGGATTGTCATCAAATGATTACCATAAGTAAAGAGGTTACTTTTATTAGCATTATTATTGTCAAGAACACAATATAAACATCTTTATGTGTGAAAGCATGATGTTGTGACCGCAGTGTTTGCATGACTGGATCTGATATTTTGGTCATGGCTGTAGGCAGCGCTGGAGGAGTTGAGGAATGTGTGACCACAGGGCCCTTTGGCCCCACGTCTTCCTCCCTTGTCTGACACGGACCATCACACCCTTTAAAACGTCTCAGTCCAGGTCCACTGAGTGACAAACCGCAGCCGACAGCCACCCACTCACAAACTGGAAAATGACAACCCTTAGGAAGCTGCTGCTCTCTTAGACGTGCAGTAAAAACGGAGCGATTTCCCTTTTTGCTGCACTTCAGAGGGAGCCGGGATTGCTTCCGCCCTGAGAGTGGGCGACTGGGAGGTTGTACACATGCCATGTTCATGTCAACCAGCAGGTCACAGTCTGTACCTCTGTGATCTGAAGTCCTGGAGCGTCAGACTCCTGCTGCCATCTGCTGGACTGCTGGCTCAATTCACTCATGGGCAGAGGTGACACAGACATGGCCTGCAAACAGAGACACAGAAAGGTTTCCATAAAGTCAACGGTTTTCATCATTACACCAGTATCTGCTTTGTTGCCAAGTAGGTTTTAACAAGACATTTGATTTTGTGTATTGGTGCATGGAGAAACACAAGAAATATAAATATAGAATAAATGAAAATAGAAATTAATTGTTTTATTCAGAAATATTTAAAATGTGTGAGGTAAACAATAAAGCAAAGCTAATCAAAATGGTACTTGCAATCCAGTGATCACATCTGGTTTAAAGCCATGGCAAGTATAGGGGGGGGGGGGGGGGATGACATTTAACATTAATACCAGCATATAGTTGTGAAGTTGTTTAAATCTGCACACAAGAAAGGACAAGACATGAATATGACAATGACTTTAGATATTTCTGTCCTCTGCCTACTATATACTATTTAAACCCCTAATATTTGTTGTACTTCGAATAATGAACATGAATCAATTCTCTTTTTTAAATCCCAAAAATATGTTTATTGTTTTGAGTCTGGTCCCACACACTCCTACATGTTCACTCATGCAAACTTAGGTTTGGCAGCCTGGTACTGAAGTGTTTGTAATGAGTAATTACCCTACACTCTGTCCTCAAATTTGTTTTTATGGCAAGAGGAAATATTTATTCAGATTAACAGGAAGCAGACAGCAGGTGGTAGGTAGCGGATGTTGTCCTCACTAGTCATTTTTTGGTATAAATACTAGAGTCTAATGTTTTTTTTGGGTTTGACATGTACATAATCAAAGCTAAACATGAATGTAAAGAAGGGCCTCTGAGGCAGATACTGATATGTGACAGTTGAAATCAGCTGACTTCTGTTTTAGTTTTTTTTACATGAACAGATACAAAAAAAAAGAGTTTTTATAAAATTCCTTTAAATAGGGTAATTAAAGCAATGTGAACGAAAATGTCCAATACATACACTGTTGTGTGCTTTCTGCTGGACAGTTTGTGTATTGAAGGCATTGTTTACATTTGTCACATAAAGTGTAGCCTATCTGTTTACATGTTGAGTTGTTTAAAGCAAATTAAAAGGGCTTGTTAGATAAACTATCTGCATTGTGTTTATTTGTACTCATCAGTACAAGAAATTCCCAATACGTTTTGTGTCATGCTTCACTATGACTTATTTTATTAATATGAACATGACTGTAACTGTATGGCATGGTGATCCAACAGAAAGCACACAACAGTATCCAATATTGGATACATTTTGGCCCTTGGACAAATGTAGTTGGTGATCCCTGCAATAGACACTATCGCGGGCCAGCGATTTTTATATAGCCCAGAGTTTTGAAGTTGTTGACTGAATACATGCTCTGAAAGTAATCAGAATACAGTTACAGTTACGTGTCTTAAAAAAGTAACATATTCAGATTACTTTTAGAATTATTTTTCCATAACAGATGGGTATGTTTTGGTGAACAGGAGACACTTATTTTAATTTTTAATGGCTTATCAAGAACTCAAACACAACATCTTGGTGTCATTCTGGACAGCTCCCTCTCATCTGCACCCCACATAAAAAACATCACCCGGACTGCATTCTTTGTACTGTCTTAAAACCTTTCCTTAGAATATGTTATGAATTGTAAGGTGTCCTTGGGTGCTTTGAAAGGCGCCCCTAAATAGAATGAATTATCATTATTATTTATTATCTGAAACGATGTAATAACTTTTAAAACTTTTTCCAGTCACTTGCCCCATGCATTCAGCAGCAGCAGGCCATTCACTTTGATTGTATCCTGTATGAAATGTCATCATTTCGAAAATAAAGAAATGCTACATAAACGTTATCTTGCAGATTTTATCTATCCATCTCCGTTTCTAACTTTCAATATATTTTAAAAGAGATCTCTCTCTCTCATCTGCGTGCGGGGGCGGGGCCTCACAGACACGCTGCATCTCTCTTTTGCTCACAGACATGCTGCAGCGCTGTGCAGTGTGCACACAGTTCTGCCGGTAATGAATATTACATTTTGTGAGGAATCTTTTCCAACAATAATTCCAATAAGTATTCCAAAATGTATTCACTTCAGGTTTACGAAAGTAACTGTTATCAGGTTACTCGTTTTTCAAATGTAACGCCAGCTGAATACAGTTGGCCTACTTGATTTTTGTATTCTGATTTACGTAACACCGTTACATGTATTCCGTTACAACCCAACCCTGCTTCTAGGCTACTGTCCCGCAGCTCCTGCCTCTCTGTTGGACTCTGTCGCAGCGGGGCTACTGCTGTGGAGCGGAACGCATTAACCAGACTTTTCACAACGAAGGATCACTTCTTCTTCAAGGAAGGGAAGGTTTCGCAGTACGCAGTCTACTGTCCCGCAGCTGCTGCCTCTCTGTTGGACTCCGGTACTGCACCTTACTCACGAGAAGTTGTAAAAAAAAAAATGGGTGGGGGGCGAACGCAGTAACCACTCCGCCAACGCACTGTCACCCCCGTCGTGCGGGCCGGATGAGAATGTCTGGCGGGCCGAATGTGACCCGCGGGCCGCCAGTTGGTGGTCACTGCTGTATTGGATCGACCGTATAATGAACCCAGGTGCTATATTTTTTTATAGCCATGATGTTCACAGCCACAACACATTACATGTATGATATAATTACTAGCGCACAACTATAATTAAGACCCCATTTTATACTATGAAAACCTCAAAATATCTCAAAACAGAATAATACTAACCAGATTGAGCACACCTCCACCGCAATAAAACAATAATACAGTATGCACTACAGGGTGTTTATCAGAAGCACATTCAACAGATTTGAAGAAAAATATGGAATAAGTGCCACTTGTATATTTATAAATGTTCGAGATCAACTTCCTACTGATAATCATTTCCTGCTTTAGTCCTATTTTTTAAGGGCTGCAAGAGACACATATACATGTATTTTAATAAACGAATCTGCTACCGGTATTCGTCAAATTAGTCAACACAACGTCACATCTGCTCGGTTCAGGCGGGAGGTTGAAAATAATAAGCGCTTCAGTTGGCTGCTGTGTAACAAAACTAACATGCTAGTTAGCTATATCAGTACTAGAAGACACAATTCACTCGGTGAATGTACCGTTAGCATTTGAAACAATTAAAGCTAGGTAAGGCTAACAAACATTAGCTTGTGTTTCAGAAGCAGCTAACCCAACGTTGACGTGGTTAATGTAAACTGGATAAACAAACAATGGACCGACCACCAAGGTTTGTGAAGACCTTTTTAGAAACCTAACTCTTTACTCGTCTGATGTTGTTAATGTTCATTAACGCTAACTCGTTGTTTATCCTTGACACACAGGAAGACAAAAGTTGTGAATTACTCTGAAGCAAATGCCGTTGATGATGGTAAGAAATGATTGGCCTTTTATTCCTCAAATGCATATTCACACCATCATGTAAAATGGAAAAGTTAGGTTTAACGGATAACTGTTGGACAGGTTTTCTTTATTATTCCATTTGCAATAGCAACATGTTTGAGCTTCAGATTTCCCATATTTAGTTAGGGGGCAGTAATAGGATCTTGGTAAGCAAACTCATACATTTAAACAAAACTAAGTAGAGGGACAATTGTCATACATGCCAACCTTTCCAAATACAAAAGAGGTAGGTTTGCTCGTGGCAAATGTGCACGCCCAAATTAGGTAATCAGAAGAAATGGAACCCCAGTAATTACATGTATAAACCATGTTTTTAACATATATTGCATCATTTTATGCATTTTTCAGAAAAAGTGGTAGTTAAACAGTGACATCAACGACATGTTTGGTCTGTAAAATGTCCAAAAAGTAAATAATGGGAGATAAATATCCCAAAGTCTCCACATGTTATTATATTTTTAATGTGTTTCTGGTCCTCTTTCAGTTGAGACAGTGTAGATGAAGGATGTGTCAGGATGTAGAACTCTTGTGTGAACATTGGATAAAGCCAGGTTCATATTCTTGTTTCATGTTGTTGACATATTAGAGTCAAAGGTTTGCACAGAGCAAAATATCTTTGTTGTGCCATAAATCAGAAAATACTGCATTAAAAAAGTCATTTCCTGCATGTTTCTACTGATAAAGTGTGATATAACTAATGTACAGGCTTTCAGATTGCTGTAGTTCACTAAACAGAGACATTAACAACATGTTTGGTGTTGAAAATGTCAGAAAAAGTGAAAGAATGGGAGATAAATATCCCCAAATCTCAAAATGGTATTGTATTTTTTGTGTGTTTGTTGTCCTCTTTCAGTTGAGACACTGTAAGTGAAGAATGCTTCAGGAAAAGACCAAACACTGGATGTCTTTCAGTCGCCAACATGTGTTTTCGAGACACTGATATTAACGGGGAAACCCTGCGGGACTCAAATGTCTTGTCTCTGTTCCCGGTCTGTTTGTCATTTGGGAGTGATTACCCATCAGCCCCGGGGGTAACGCTGCCTTTCCTCGTTACCCCCGGTCTGCACGTTGTTTCTCTTTCAGAAACACAGAGGACTGTTTGTTTGACGCGATCACAGACACGTTGCAAACGGTGTCCGCCAAAAGTCGAGTCCAGTGTCTATGTGTCATTTTTATTTGTCATAGTTTAGGAAGATTGAAAATCGGTAGGGAAAGTCAGCTAAGTCGGTATGCGGTAGAAACATGTCAAAAGCGGTAGACTACTGCCTAAATCGGTAGGGATGGCAGGTATGAATTGTTTTAGCAATATTGACCAGACATCCAACCGAACACTTAATAAGGTTTTATTTACCCTATCTTATGGGTTTACTGCCTGCAACACTTACAAGAAAAAGAGCAATTACAGCTCATACTGTAAATATGAAGAGGTAAATATAACAGGGCTGAAACTAATACATATTTTCATTATTGATGAATCATCATCATAATTTTCTAGATCTAGTTGATCATTTGGAAGAAGAACATGTCCCCTGTTGAGAGGCTGTAAACAGCATTTTTGCATTAACAATTACAAATCATGAAATCATCATGTAATGTTATCGGCTTCAGCTCTGCTTCTCCCACCTAACATATCTAATGGTTCTGTCTTAATGTTGTGACAGATGAGGATTTTGCTCAGGCTCCACCCAGGAAAAAGGCCAGGGAGGAGGTGAAACAGGAGCACATGAAATCATCGAGCAAGTCCTCCAGTCAGGAGTCCGACTCACCATCCACACAGAGCCCGAAGAGCAGGTACAGTAAAGACTAGATAATGGGACATAATGTGGAACACAAGATGACTTATTATTACTCGGAATGGGAGAAACATTGAAATTCCTTTTAGATTTGTGTGAATAAATTAAGTCTGTTGTTTAGCATGAATAACATTGAATGCACTCTCAGCCTACAAGTTAAATTAAATGATAACGTAATGATGTCTTTGTTAATTTTAATACCACAAATTCAGAAAGAGATGTGTAGAGAGAGCTAGCAATACCCCAAGTTTATCCAAATAAAGATTCAAATTGGCTGTCAACAATAGCCTACATCCACATAATGTGGCGTAGTTCACCTGAGGTATGTGCTTTGGATTAAAGCAACATCTCACTCTAGTGGATAAACAGTAGTGTGTAGTTAAAACAACTCATTTCAGAGGGTAACATTTTATTGGGATGACTTTGTGTCATTGTTATTTTCTTTTTTTCCCCTTTGGGGTAAGTCTTCAAAATGTAAAGTAAAAAAATAATTAATCAGTTTGTATGTTATTTAAGATATTTGAGAACAAATCTGAAAAACATTATGCGTTATAATCTTCTTGATGTTAATTCTGTTTTTCACAGAAGACCATTAGATGTGAAGCTGCTTGAACGGGATCTAGAAGCAGCCATTACATTGTCCTTGCTCAATAATGCAGATGGGATAAAAGAACAGTGGGACACCAGCAAAGGTATGATAAAGCTCTGACAAAATAAATCCAATTGTCTATTTTTGAAGAGTCGTCAACTTAAATGAAGGTTATATCTCTTAAGGAGATGTCAAGGTTCAAGTTCCAGTCGATGAAAACATTGATCCGACCTCTTTGCACCTTTCCAACTGCAGCGTCCTGTTGGGTACATTTCCCTTCTTTTCTTTCTCTTATTGCACATTTAATTTCCACATGCTGCCCAAATACATTGAATGTAATATTGTTTGATAAGTGGTATGAATGTTTAATGCTTTTATTTATTTATTTTGTCTTTAGACCTGGATGATATCACATCAGAGAGGGAGTCAGCGGTCCTATCGAGACAGAGAAAGGCTGCCTCTAAAGCCGCTGAGGCGCAGAAGAAAACGCTTGCAGATGAAGATGAGGATGAAGAATATAAACCCAAACTGACACCAGGTTGTTACCCTGCCGCCCCACTCTTTTAATACTTGATTTACATTTTTTAAACGACTATTAACAAAAAATCCTTTCCAGATTCAGAGAGTGATGAAGACTTCAGTGAACCAGCTGAGAGCGACGAGGAGGAATTCACAGTGAAGAAAATCAGCAAATCAAAAAAGGAGAAAGCTACCAAGCACGAGAAGACCAAAGCACCTTCTGCCTCTAAAAAAGAAAAGCAACCATCAAATCCACCAAAGTCTAAATCACCGGCAGCGGGTACGTTCTTGAAGTTCATTAAAAATCTGCTTTCTTGACCGTTATTTTACTTATTCGTAAACGTATTATTTATTGGAACTACTTTGTCTCACAGCAGTTTCCACACCAGTGAGGAGTCCTCCAACAGCTCAAGCTGCACCCAAAAGACCTCCTTCATCGTCCACAGTTTTCACAGCGAAACCTGCGTTGCCTCTGAGCCCAGCAGGGTGCAAAATACCCAAGTGGACCCCACCAGGTGAACACCCACAGTATACCAGATTTGTAAAATGTTTCGTAATACGCTTTTTTCGGATTTTTATTTACAGATATATACAATTATAACCATTTAACATCCATTTTTATTCTGGGACCTACTCAAATGACCACCTATACATTGAAAACCTTAAAGGCCCGGATACACCGGCCAGTCACCTGAGAAGTCGCCGACACCGATTGTTGCGTCGCCGGACTCTCCTGCGTATTTGCCGACTTCGCGCACTGGAACACACCGCAAATCCGAGCCGAGCACGTATGAACTGCGCATGCGTGAGTGGCAATAACTCTCCTTACCAGCAGGCGGCGGTAGTGTGTATTCATCATTCAAAAGAGGCAACAACCGGAAGATAGAGAAGAAGAACAGACTCCGTGATATAAACAAACAACAAATAGCGTTTTTCTTTCCATTTTCACTCTCGTCCACTGAAAACATGAACGAACAGGAGCTCTATAAACCGATGAGGTGAAATAGCCGTCCGTATGTGTTCCATCTTCCATTTTAAATCATTTGTTTACCTCCCTCACTTCCGTTAACGCTTAGTGCTCATGCACTGATTCGCTAGCTGAACAGCCAATCAGTGTTATCCCTTTGTCCGACTTCCGGTGCTGTTCCCGACGCCGATTCAAGAAAAGGCGTCAGGTCGGCAGAAAAGACCCAACGGTGCTGCGCACACCACTCCAAATAGGGCGTGCCCTCACTCATGTTCGGCCCGACTCCCATTTACTGCCGATTTCGGGCCAGTGTATCTGGGCCTTAACATAACTGCAATATCAATCCACTGTAGGCGATACACTGACCATGGATAAGTACCTCGTATGACCTTTCTTTTAACAATCTGGGGCTGTATTCACAAAGCATTTTATCTTACCGCTATGAGTGCTCCTAACTCGCGCTAAAACATTTTACGTAGGAGTTTTTTCTTAAAAGTTATTCACAAAGCCGCTGAGACCTACTCATACTAAGGATAAATCACTAAGAGTGACGCGCCGTTGCTATGGATTACGTCAATTCTCGTGCATGAGTTTAGAAGCGGTCAGTACGGTGATTGGTTGCTCAGAGCAGGCGGTCTCGGTGAAACTCATCCGCAACATCCCACAAACGAGCCCACTAAATCACCGAAAAACAAGGAAATAGCCTAGGCTAGAAATGTATTCCTATCAAATAGTTATGGACAGTGCAGTTAGCAGAATACACGCATGATGACAAGTTTGTGCAGACCACGATAATGACGTTGTATATGCACGTTAAAGAGAGAGAGCAAACAATAAAAATACGTAAATTGCATTAAATCAAGGAGGCAATTAAAAGCACCCTGCAAACTATTATCCAATGAGCATATTTCCAGCACTTAAACACTTTCAATAACAGCCCATACCGCCATTCAAGTCCCCCTATCATGATGAATGAAAACAATCTGCGTGTTGATGGAATGTACTTTCTTTCTATTGACGAACACGTCCTCATCTTTTGATGGCGCAATTATTTGTATGTGCGTCCCGTCAATAGCACCAACCACACCGGGCATACCTGCAATTGCCATGAAGTTGGCTTTGATCCTGTGTAGTTGTTGATTGTCCAAAGGAAACCGGATAAACTGTTGGATGATATGTGGTCTAGAGAGCGCGCTGATGGTTTGGTTTATGGCACGGCTGACTGATGGTTGCGATATTACTAAATCGTCGGCATTGCAAAGTTGCATTTTCCCTGTTGCTAAATATCGTAGTGTTGCCAAACATTTTATTTCCGGACTAATCGGGTTATTCCTGTTAGTCGGGGATGTTATTGCATCCCGCACTAATTCCACGACAAGTTTGATACCCTCACGATTTACCTACATCTCTTGATCAATTCACAGTCTTCCATTGTCTCCAAAACATTTAGTCTCGCAGCCATTTTCAGATTCTTTGTGAATAGGTCTTACTGAGTTAGGAGTCCTCTCGAGGACTTTTAAGCTCTCCTAAACTTAGGTGCTACTTTTAGGCCTAAATACTTTGTGAATTGCTCTTAGTGAATACAATTAGGATTCCTAAATTTAAGACTGACACGCCCATTATGTTTAGGAGTTTCTCCTAAATTCGCCAGTTAGGAGCTACTTTTAGCCCTAAGATCCTTTGTGAATATGGCCCCTGATCTATAAACCTTATTGAAGCTTAGTAGGTTTCTAGAGTAGGTTTAGATGAATGAAACGCTATTGTTACCTTTCTTCTCTCCCAGCTCAAGTTGGTAGAGGTCCTTCGTCTTCGAGTCCAGCAGTGAGGTCTCCGGGTCAGGGTCTGCGGCTCGGACTGTCCCGCCATGTTCGAGTCAAACCTCTTCACCCCAGCCTCACCACTCACTGACCTGTCAGATGTGTTGTCGTTTTAGCTTCATTTTTAAAAGACGCTTGTGAATACTCATTTCTGTTTGAAGATTACATGTAAAGTAAATATTTTCCCATGAGGCTTTGGTCAAAGATAGAACAGTCATAGACTCAGGCTCTGGTTGTTGGATGTCAATCTCTATCAGAACAGTAATTGTGTTGAATTACTTTTCACATTTCTTTGATGTATGTACGTTCAAGATAAACTGTTGTTGGTATGACGGGCAAGTTGAAATGATCCACTTTTTTGTCTCATAGCATTCCCCCCTTTGTTATTGTGTGCAAACACTGTAAATTGTGTACATATACAAATAAAATTTAAAACAACTTTAACTTTTTGTTGGGGTTTTTCCATGAGCTGCAGTTGAGTTGGCTGCTTTACTGTATTGAATATTTTTTTTTTAACATAAATACAATTTCAGACTGCTACAATTAAACATTTG
>NC_136908.1:49203632-49409396 GCF_949606895.1 Notothenia rossii | reverse complement strand
TTTAAACATACTATTACTTTTTCCATTATATTTGTTCACATACTATATTTTTATCAACATGCTAAATTGACTTTTCTTCTTGATTTGATATTCAGCAGCGTTTTCTAGAGCCGAACACACATTTGAAACCATCTTTTGTAAAGATACATTGTTGAAGAGGTGCAAGGCTTAAAACTTGAGTGTTTGCCTACAGTATGTGTCTGCCCCAGTTTAACCTCTGGCTCCTAGAGTCATTATTGTACTCTTAATAAAAGAATGTGTTCTCAGATTTCAAATGTCCCCCCTTATCCTCTCTTGTGAGGGTTTTATAGGATCATTTGAGTAAACAACCTGAGGGACTGATTTCTACCCCATATCATATCCTCAGTGGGTGTCTATCTCCACATGACAATACTTTCATGCAAGCAAGAAACCACATAGTGTCTGAAAGCACAAAGCAGGATCACACCCAATACCTCCCTCCTTTGCCTTTATACTTTAATAACTAAGCCAACTAAGGCTTGCTCTACGTGTCTCTCAATGTGGTTTCCTTCGGGCAAACAGATGGCTGGTTTGATTTCAGATTATACAAGGATGTAGTGTCCTGTTTGTTTTTCAACTGCTGATGTATGAATAAGATCATTATGGGTGGGGAAAAAAGGGCTTCATAAAACATGTAACACAAACAGAGTGGCCTAACATAATATAACTTTTTTCCAAAAAAAACTATCAGTCAAAACACTTTGCTGCCCTGACCTCCTGATTTACTCACTTGAAAACAGAAGGAAGGAGTTTTGCATGATTCAGAAATAAAATGTAAAATATGTTATTGGTAATATTTAGTTCATTTTGTATCTGCAGCATCATCAGATACAAGGTGAACATCATATGGATAAGTCTCAGTCCTGATCCAGTTACCTGCAGAGTTCTGCTGGTTTTCTCTCCTCCCAGGTGACTACAGCTAATGGTTCACACCTGGTGTAATGCAACAAAGGTAGCCAGAGCAGAATCTATTGAAAACCACACTTCACACAAATCTGTCTGATAACACAGCTGTGGTTTGTCAAAGGGCGTTGTATTTGGATAAGGAGGGTGAAATTGAGAGCACCTGAAATTAAAAGCAGACGATTGTTTTCAGAAGACATGCACAGAAGCCCCATGATGAGATCTGGCTGGATTAAAGCATTCCTTCTGGCCTTTGCCATGGCTGGGTCTCTTCTTTACCTCGGTTCCATAAAGAAGGAGGTTCATACCCACTCAGAGAGACTCAGTAGAGCCCACCACAACGACTCCATCAGGGGTCAGGGGATGCTCAACAGGATGGACAAGATGGAAACAGACATCAACAGACTGCGTGAGTCTCAATGGGGCTGCTTCTTACCTTATCAAATCATTCAACTTGATTTCAATACTTAAGCATTTGAGCATTTGATTTGTTGTTTTCCAAGTCAAAAGATTAATCTGAATCAAGTTTATTGCCAGCTACGTTTACACATACAAGACATTTGGTTTGGTATCCGGTGGTGCGTACATTAACAATCTAAAAACATTAGTTGGCAAAGTAGGTGAAAAAAAGAAATATATAAGGATAACAAGTATTTTTAAGAAACAATTTAGCATTAAAAAAGAAGGCTTAATACAAGTATTTAAACCAAATGTATTATTTAACTATACAAATCATATGTCTAGATTGAATCTGGACCAAAATTGGATGAAAAGGAAAGTGTTTTTTTAGATATTTAAATGTTCCAACTTGTATAATAAACAATGTTTATTGGATAGGGCTGCAGCTAACACTGGTTTCCATGATCGATGAATCTGCTGATAATAATAATTGTTATTGAAAGAAAAATACACATTTCCCAAAGCCCAGGTTTATTTGGTAAAGTAAAGCAGCAAGTGTCACATTTAAAACTGGACAATATTTTATATTTGTCCCTTGAAAATAGACTCAAATAATTAAATAATTATCAAAATATTCTGGCTGTTCTAAAAGGTGGATGGGCTGTACATGTAAAAACTCCCCCAGTGGAACAGACTAGTGTTTCTTATTGACCCTAGGCTTATGCTGTTATGTTATAGGGAAGAAAACCTGTATTTAAAGTCAGTTGTATTAAGCAGAAGAAGGGTTAAACCGTATCTTTTTGTCAACAGTCAATGTGATGAATAAACTTGAAAAGAAGGAACTGGTGAACCAGAACAACGCAGAAGTGAAGAAGGAGAGGAGCGTGGTGAGGAAGCTCTACCCAAACTCTTATCTGTTCACCAAGTGGGGGGACGATCTGTCGGAGGAGGAGCAGAAGGAGGCCGAGAGGTTGTTCCAGAGCTATGGATACAACGCCTTCCTCAGTGACAGGCTGCCCCTCAACAGAGAGATCCCAGACACCAGGCCGGCCAGGTGAGGATCACTTACTGTAGGAGATAATAAACTACTGATAGACCTGTCACTCACCTTTGGAGCCACATTGAGCTGCTTTATGGGGCTTCCTTATTTGAGAAACAAATGATGTTCCAGGAACAGGACAGGAACTCAGTGTATCTGCCTATAAAGGTGACCTAACAAACACACTTTGGACAGATAATAAAACCCACTGATGAGATTATATGACACATATTTCAATGTTACTACTTTTCAATGTAGTACAAAACAAACATTTACATTTTTGATTTCAGTTTAATGTCCAGATATCACATGAGCAATGGCTGATGAGGCTTTTGTGTGACTAGGATGTGACATTTACTGGTTGTTAGTCTTAGTCTTTTGCAATATTAAGATAGATGTATTTGTTTTTTGGAACAAGTAACACCGATGTTAACTTAGGTCGCTTTTTAAAATTCACTATTTATTGATCTTTTGTAGACTCACTATACCTCTATTAATAAAGAAAAGGATTAATGGATCAATCAATTATAAAGCTAATAGTTCATTGCAGCTCTTACTGAGATACATCTTGGATAAAAATGTGTGTCTGCAGTACCCCACTCCTGCAGACACTCCATGTTCTGTTACGCTGCTGTTTGTCTTTTAGTCTCTCACTTCATGTTAGAGCCATGTCTTGTTAGCAGTTGCTAAAAAGGATGGACGTATGCTGATGTGAGATTTATGCTCTACGTTTTTCATCTGAGTGAGTTTATTTTTTGAAAATATTAAATACTGCAGATATAAAAGTAATAAAGTGGGCTGAAAGCTTCACAGAGCCAGGTTGAAATGGTACATTCTGTACTTCTGGCCAATTATTTCTAGTTTTAACCAAATGGCTTCTCACAGCTCCTAACGTATTCATTAACTTAAAAGCAAGGCCAGACTTGAGGCAGCTGAGTCATCACAGTAACTTCTCCTCCAGAAAACATTGCTCATAGAGTATAACTAATCTTGTTAAACATTAAAATGTAGAAGCCGCACAATGAAAAAGGGCAGAGACTTGCATGATGAAAGACGATCAACATTTTTTAAAAAACATTTCTAAATATCTATTATTAGGGACAAAAATGCAACATTTTACATTTTTTCCCTCTCAGGTGTGCTGATAAAAAATACCCTAAGGATCTGCCTTCCATGAGTGTCATATTAATCTACCTGGATGAAGCACTTTCTATCATCAAAAGAGCCATTCGCAGCATCATAGACAAGACACCAGCTCACCTGCTGAAAGAAATCTTACTTGTGGATGATTACAGCAGTAACGGTAGGTCCAAGGTAGTGGAGGTATTTGGATGTTTAAAGTTTCAGTTCACCCAAATTACTCAAGATATTATCTCTTCTACCCCAAGATGTATGTAACGATGGATAAAAGCAATCATCATCAAGCTCTCACCTCTTCAACAATGTATCTTTACAAAAATTCTTTAAACATGCGTATGTCGTAAAAAGTCATAGCATGTTGTGTCAAAAAAAGTCTTACTGTACTATGTCTAAAATGTAGTATAAGTAACGACATAGTATAGTATGTCTAATATAAAATAAACGACAAAGTATAGTATGTTGAATGTTCACAAAAAACGACATAGTAAAGTAAGTAGCAAACATAGAGTAAGTCGAAAATATGCCAAAAAAAGGACATTGGACATGGAACATTTCAGAAAATAGCGACAGAGTATAGAATGTCAAAAATATCAGAAGAAAACAACATGTGTGAAAATGTCATTAAAATAAAAAGTGTTTGAGGTTAAAAGTTGTGTCAGAGATGTTTTGACTTGACTGGTGATCCGCCCCCGGCTTTGCGACCTGCTACTGTTGGTGGACTCGGTGAAGAGTCAAACCGACCCTTCTTTAAAGACAGAGTTTCATCTACCATGCTTATTTGGGGTTGTTTTATGCTGCGTTATGCTCATTCATAAAAAACATGTGCATTTATGATCAATTTGTTCACAAGAACACAAAATTGTTAAAAATAAGTAACTTGCAGAACAGGTGAAGCTTGCATACATGTGTCCATTGTAAAGGGCGTATTATTTTTGTACACATACTGGAAGTTTACTTCTTTCAACGGCTTCAATGTTGTGTGACCCTTTGACTGCACATCAATGCAGGATTGGACAAGTGATTAGGGATTTCATGATTGTTTGATTGATATGGCCCATTGGAATGAATCTACCTCTCAGATTCCTCTCTTTTACATTTGCAGAAGATTTAATGGAGAAACTGGATGAATACATAAACTCTATCCACGAGGAGCGTCCAGCCCTGGTGAAGAGAGTCCGCCACTCCGAGCGGCTCGGCCTCACTCAGGCCAGACTCTCGGGGTGGAAGGTTGCTGTGGGGGAAGTGGTGGCCATCTTGGATGCTCACATAGAAGTCCATGTTGGATGGTAGGTCTAAGCAATAGGATTTGTCACACCTCAGTTTTCATCTCTCTGCGTAAAACTCTGTGTTTCTGAAAACTGTGTCTAGGGCAGAGCCAATGTTGGCTCGGATCAAAGAGGACCGCACCGTGATACTGACACCAGTGTTTGACAAAGTCAATTACGATGACCTGAAACTTATCCCCTACATACCAGCTGCGGATGCCTTTGACTGGGCTCTGTGGTGCATGTACGAGTCCTTCAGACCCGAGTGGTATGCTTTAAAGGACGACTCACTGCCTGGAAAGTAAGTTCAGGAGCAGCTGGCAGGGAAATCACACAGACAAAAAAATCCTTCCACACTTACAGTAAAGGTCACGTCTTTCATACATAAATGTCCCCTCTGCATTAAGAGATTCGGAACATTTCAGGTAAAAAGATTCTCTCTCTTTTTGTCCTGATCAATCTATATAAAAACCTGTCTGAAAATGAGCTGGTCAGATTTTGGCCGGTGATTTTTTGTTTGTGTAACCATTAGCCAATAACCAACCAAGGTAACACCCGCCCACCTTATCACCTGAATCTCCTCCTAGAGCACCATTGTTCCTTATCAAACCAAACACTTTGCATAGGGCCGTGGTGGGTGGCAGTTCATTATTATTTAAAGATACAGACAGGGCTGAAACAGAGGGGATTATGGGATACAACAATGCATGCCATAAACATGTTTTGTACATATCTGAGACTTATAATATATTGTCGAAAAAGAGTATAATATGTCAATTGGGGAAAAAGTATTTGTTAAGTAGAGCTTGCTACCAGACAAGGTTTTTATGGCACATAACCCCAGAACAACTTTTTTACCCTTTTTTTACTCGTTTCAAAATGTACTAAGAAAACAGCCAAAATACAACATGAGTGAGTTTTAGAGGTGGACATTTATACGTAAGGCTTTATTGGACTATAAGAATTAAAAGGTTAATTTGTTATCATTGAGAGTTACAGGTTGTCATAGGAGGATTAAGTGGAGTCTTACTACTGCAACGCCATGTCAATGTGTGTACTGTCAACAGACTTTAACATGCCCTGCAGTTTTTTTTTTGTTCCAGCTAGTTGTTTTTCCATTCAGTAGAATGTTGAAATGGGAGAACCATTAGAACAGCATGCAAATATTTATCTGTATACTAACGATGTTGACAATATTTCCTTTACCAGTGTCAATGTTATAAGTCACTTCAAAAATATTGGACTTGGCTGCAGAGGATATAATAATTCTCAAAATGTCTGTCAAGGAAAAGAAAACTGTACGTGGCTTAAAATAAACATATCATTTGTTTTAATGAAGTGACTCATGAACCACTATACTTACTCTGATATCTGAAATGCATTGACCATGGATGAAGTATAGCTGGTGTTTAATTTCAAAATCTTAACAAGTTAAATTGTGACGTGTAGGAGCCCGGCCATCATGGGGATTCTTGTAGCCGATAGCAAGTTCTTTGGAGAGATCGGAAGCCTTGATGGTGGAATGAAAATATACGGCGGTGAAAATGTGGAACTCGGCATCCGGGTGAGATTTTCAGGGGAATTTAAATTGACACCATTTTTAAGATGCTACTCCATTGCAATGTTAATATCGGCAAGGAATCAGCAACAGAATACAGTACATGTGTTTAACGTGTCTAGAATGACCCATTAAGGCACTTTTTAAATATTTGACCTTTCGTGTCTTGGCAGGTGTGGCTGTGTGGAGGAAGCATAGAGGTTATTCCTTGCTCTAAAATTGCCCACATTGAACGAGCCAGAAAGCCTTACCTCCCAGATTTGAGTGGAATGGTGAGGCGTAATGCTCTGAGGGTGGCCGAGGTGTGGATGGATGACTATAAGAACAATGTCAACATTGCCTGGAACCTTCCATTCGAAGTAAGGGGATGACACCTGAATAAAAACAATATATTTTTAAAACTACATCTTATATCCTTAAACTGTAGTTCCTATATTTTTTTGTGACCTTTTTGTTTCCTCACAGAATCATGGGATAGACATTGGGGATGTGTCGGAGAGGAAAAAGCTGAGAGAGAGGCTGAACTGCAAGCCCTTCCAGTGGTATCTGGATAATGTTTACCCCATGCTCGACCCTTTGAAGGACCTGCTAGCTTATGGAGCGGTGAGTAGGAAACAATATCAGATGGCATGCTTTAGAAGGCTTTAAGGATTAAATGAATATGTTTGAGACATTTTTTCACAACTAAATTGTCTCCACGTCTATCAGAAAGTAGCAAGTCTGTATTTGATTTAACATTGTCATGTTAAGTGGTGGTTTCAAACCTGTGTAGTTTTTACCCAATGTCAGCAGGGGCAAGCATCTACATGTATGGGTTGAGACTAAGATTGATTTAGATTATTATTATTTTTTTACAATTTGGAATACATTTTAGAGGCCTAAAGAGGAAAACTATTCAATACCTCACAAAAGGACTGATTAGAGAAACCAATATAATTGTTTATGTGTTGTGTTTGTGTAATCCACCTATTTAAATGTTAGAACTGTGCTAGACTCTGTCTGTATCTACAGATTTACTCTCTGGAAGATTGTTATTTTTCTTGTAGGAATCATAGTAAAACAACCTGAAATTGTCTAAAATGAAAAGATAAGCCTGGTGGAATTCTATATTCTTCTTCAAATCCCATTAGAAAAAATAAAACCACATATCAGTACTTACCCCTGCTTTGGTTTTTGGTATTCATAAAGAAAAAAAAGATATATGAATGAGGCTGGAGCCTGATTTTCTTTTCTTTAACGTCATACTAACTATCTCTGCTTCTGTGTGCAGCTGGTTAATGATCTGATGCCTAAATTCTGCATTGACCAAGGCCCAATGCCTGGGAACACTCCCATTGTATATGGTTGTCACTACCAGTTCAGCCAGGTATGTTCAAAGTCCACTGTATGCACCCAGACACTAATTCAGTTTTGGTTTTGGAATATAATAGCTTTTTGTTGTAGCACTGTTATTATCGCACCAATGGACAACTGTACATCGGTGGAATAAAATCTCACAAGTACAACAGCAACCGCTGTCTGTCGGACCCCGGCTCCGGATTAGATCCAGGACTGTATGAGTGCAAAATGGCTGAGCAGAAGAAATTCCACATACTGTGGGATTTTAAACAGGTACTTTTTAATACTATTTGAATATACATATGCACAAAAGAGGTCAGTCTTTTTGGAGGAAAATAAATATGTTTTTTTTTCCAGGACGGAGCTATCCAGAACAGAGAAACAAAGAGGTGCCTGGAAATAATGATGGCTGGACCCAGCAATTATAAACTGGTTATTCAGCAGTGCACCAGTCAGAGATGGAAAATACAATATCTCATCAAAGGCCAGCTTGGTGGGCAGGGTTCAGAAGACAGGATGATAAAGGAGGCATGATTCAATGACAATCTGCAGCTCAGTGAAACACACGTTTGCTTTTGGGGCAAGTTTACATTTGTACTTCGGACGACTTGGATCTACGAGAGGCAAACTCTGTGACAAAATGATTTAAATGATTGTTTGTGAAAAATATAACATTGTGACAAAAAATGAACTACTAAATGAATGGTCATTTATTTCATTAGTTTTGAAAATAAATTGTTGCTGTGAACATTTGCTATTACATTTTCTTTGTGCAGAAAACCCTATTTATGAGAGGAAAAGATTGGCAGTAAACGGCTTTTACTACTCCCCACAGTACGTCTGAATGTCTAGTTCACTCAAAAAATACATCCCTTAATACATCAGACGGGAACATCCTGAGGGTATGTTTTCAGCCAATCAATAACACAAACAGTAGTTCCAATTGTTTTAATACAGGCCTAAAGATGTTTGCTATAGCTAATCGCTTTGATCAGGATCCGTTGTGTGTCTTTTGTCATGTGTGTTTAAAGATGAAGGCGTCCCATTTGCTCTGCCACATGACGACACCTGTGTCCTTTAGATGGTCTGGCAGGGAGCTGTACCTGCAGGTAGAAGACCTTTCAACACTTTAACATCATTAGGTTGATTGTAGGCTAAACATATCAATGTTTCTCAACCATAAAGTAGAAATCACGTCCTATAGCAGGGCTTTTTTCACTGAGGGCCACATACAGAACAACATATTAAGGGCTGGGTAAGTGAGGTATATTGCCACATAAGTTATAAGATAGCAAAATCAATCGATGCAGGTAAATTGTGCTTGATACTTGAATGTGCTTTAGGCTACATCACAACTTTCCTTTGGGTTTCATTTATTTTTTACAAAAAATGTACAACGGAAGCCTCAGATTGCTTATAAGGGGAATTAGGAAGGGTATGCTTCACGCTTGTTATGTAAATACGTTTTTTATCAATAAGATATGTTAGGAAATGTTTTCAACTTTAATTGACTGAATTTATTTGAAAATGGTGTAATATTTATATATATTTCAGAAGTACAATATAAGACAATCACAAGTTTCATGTGTAGGCCAATTAAAAATGGATCATGGGTCGCAGTTGGCCCCCAGGCCGTAGTTTGGACCCCCCTGTCCTACAGCCTTTGTTTTTCCCACTGAAGGGATGCCATTTCTGTAATACAGTAAAAATGGGGCCTGAGAGAGATCAAATCAACGGATTCTTACCTGATGGAGTTCAGAGCCAGCTCTTTCAGAGTACCCAAGTTTGCTTTTAACCCTCCGATGCCAACAAAGGCTTCATAGAAGTCGTAGGAGAGGCCCGTGGTGCCGAACAGAGACGGGTCATCGGAGCTGATCACAATCGGGTGGCCCTCCGACATCAGCACAGCGGCAGGGTGGTTCCTCAGGTCCGATACCAGTTTCAGCACCTCAAGGGCAGAACACATTCAGGTTAATAACATATGGAAACAGGTGCTGGTGACTTCACCACACATGCACACTTATTGGTGCGTTCCAGAGAATTCTGCGAGAGTCCAAACGTTTTGTGGACTTCAAGAGAGTTCGCTTGGATTGGAGCCCAAAAATGTACCCAGAATCCAAAATAGAAATTGTTGTAATCATAAGTATTATTGTAACTTCATTCTCAGTTTTTTTCCCACGGTTTGAATTCACATCTAGCCTCTAATTTCCACTTCCTTAGAACAGACAAAAGGCTGTCTCTACAACCATGGGTTTGTAATGAACATGTATGCAAGTATCCACCGTCTGGCCAAATGTTTTCCTGTAATGTACTGTATATTGCATAGCTGTATGTAAGTTTCAACCATCTGGTCAACACTTCCTGTAATGTAAATTTGCTTGCTGAGGACCTTCCCTCCTTCTGTAATGTATAAAGTATTTGTATTTTCTGTTGTATGTGGTCAGATCTTGTACGAACTTTTTGGTGCAAGACTCAGTCCTTTCAGCTGAAATAGGTTAACTGTTAAATGCTTTTTGACTTTTATTGACTTTATTAAATAACAACATTTAGCTTTAAACTTCTATTATTTGTTCATTTCTTGCCAAAAAGGTTGTTTCTGTTTTTGTGTGGAATTTCCTCCACACAAATTATCTTTAGCATTGTGCTATTTGTCCATTTTGATTATGATTGAGTGTTGGAGATATTGGCCGCAGAGGTGTCTGCCATCTCTCCAAAGAACAGACTAAAATTCTTCTCCATGGTTTCTCCATCATGCCAATGAAATGGGTTACCATCTCACCTGGTTTGAGATGGGGCACAGCTCCACAGCTACGTTTCTTTTCCTAGAAAGCTCTTTGGCCAGAGGATGGTGTGCCAAAGCAAAGCCATGCCCGATGCGTGTGGTGTTGAACAGAAGGGCGTCCATTAGGTTTTGATCTACGTCAGTGCCTTCCTCATCTAAAAACAAACCAAATCATACTTCAACAGATTCATAAAGTTGGGAAATATTTCAGTTTTTGTTAATAAAAATGATGTATTTAGTGCTTTTAAATCTAACCACCTGTTTCGCCCGCGTGAAAGAAGTACGGCAGCGTGACACCCATCTCAGCTGGCAGAGAAAGAGCGTCCCTGAAGTACCACAGAGTCCTCCCACTGTCCTCCCTGCCAACCTGAACACATACTGGAAACTCAGGGAAAGGCTAATTATGTCACCACAGCAATCAAGATAAAGTGGTCCCTTAAAAAGCGCCTAATGTTCAGTTAAATATGAGGTTTAATAAGACGGATCTCTTCTTACTGTACCATGTCAAATCCTGCAACAACATCTGGGAAGTCCTTCTGCAGCTGAATGGCTTCTTTCACAGCTGCTTTCACCTCAGATACACTCAGAGCCCTGGAGGAAGCAACATACAGAAATCATTCAGTATTCGACTCGCAAACAATAAGACTACTGTGCAATTTGACTTTAATATTATAAGAGACCCATCTCATTAATCTCCTGAGGATTTTTCTTTGTATCCAATGTTAGCTCTGGTGCTTCTTTTTGTATTTAGAGCCGTTTATGTACTGCACACAACAAGTAGGGAGACAACATACTAACAGCTGGTGCATCTGTTATATAGCAATGTCGCCACAAAAATCCTTACAACATCCAGAAATACGGTACCGACAGAATAACACTTAATGAGAAACATTATAAAACTACTTTAGGATGATGAGTATTAAATTGGTGAACTGACCTTTTAATAAAACTAAATGTCTGTTTCCAGAGAACAGCAAATGCAATCATTGAGAGATAATACATTTAATAATAGCTAGAGAACGATTTGTCCAACATGGTTATAGTTAAAATTCATGGCATATTTTTCCAGTTTGTTAATCGAAAAAGTAACCATCTTATTAACTACTTAAAATCTGTGTCTAAAGTCAACATTCTTATTCTAATTTCTACATATACATACTACATTTAAAAGGAACATTATGTACGACAGTATACTATCATTTTGGACATTGTTCTCATCTCTCAAACTATGCAAATAAGGAGTAATTTGCATTACAATTAAAAAGTTGAAGTATTTAGAGATGACTTAAATATCCGTACCTGTGCACAGAAAAGATGATACGAGCCCCAAGAAAGTCCGGATGATCCTCTTGAAATGTCCTTGTAACCTCTTGAAATGTTTTCAGAGCCCACACCTTATCATGAATGCTTCCATCAAGCTCATACGTCTGAAACACACAAATGAAATGTCCAGATGTAGAAGCTGGAATAAAATAGAGACAAACAACTTCTTTCTTCGACTACACAAGTTGTGTGTCATTAACTTTACTGTTACAATTAGAGAGACTCAGAATCAGAATCCCTTTATTAGTCCCACAGAGGGGAAATTTGCAGCGTTACATCAGGAAAGACCTACAGACAGCTTAGTGTTGCATATCTTACATGCGTTAAAAAAAGTACTAAGTTATAATATAATTAAAAATATGCTATAAAAGTACTAATTTATAATATAAACAATATGCTAAAAAAAAGATAAAAACTAAAAAGGTTACATCATTTTCAAAAATATAGATCAAAAACAAATCAAATCCTGTAGCAGTTCTTAGGATTTAGCAGCCCGGTATATATTACAGTTATTAAAGATGGCATATGTATATAAACTATATATTGCACATAAAGCACATATTGCACATAGTTTGATGGTATTTAACAGCAGCAAGTTACACAATTTACAAAATACAAGATACATACCTTGTAACAGTAACAAGAGTTTAGCAGCCAGGTATAAATTATACAGTTATTAATGGCATATATATATTGATTTAGTGGCCAGGTATAAATTATACAGTTATTAATGGCATATATATATTGATTTAGTGGCCAGGTATAAATTACACAGTTATTAATGGCATATATATTGCACATATAGCACATATTGCACAAAGTTGGTTTGTATTTAGCAGCAAGGGGTGTTATAGTCTGTGTTGTGGTGTGTGTAGGAGGGTCTACTAGGGGCAGGGCTGGTTGTAAAGTCGGACCGCTGCAGGAAGGAAGGACCTGCGGTATCTCTCCGTGAGACAGCGGGGGTGCTGCACAGTGAGGACAGGGTGTCCTGGAGGGGATGGGACATATTGTCCAGCAGGGAGGACAGCTTGGCTGCCATTCTCCTGTCTTCCACCACCTCCACATTGTCCAGAGGACTCCCCGGGACAGAGCTGGCCTTCCTTACCAGTCTGTTCAGTCTCTTCCTGTCAGCAGCCGAGATGCTGCTGCCCCAGCAGGCCACACTATAGAAAATGGCTGATGCCACAACAGAGTCAAAGAAGGTCTGGAGGAGTGCCCCCTGAACCCCGAAAGACCTCAGTCTCCTCAGCAGAAAGAGTCTGCTCTTTCCCTTCTTGTACAGAGCAGCATAATTATCAGTCCAGTTTATTGTTCAGATGAACACCCAGGTATTTGTAAGATTTCACAATCTCAATGTCTGCTCCCTGGATGTTCACTGGTTCATTACCATAGTAACAAACAGACACATAAATAGGAACACAAGATAAAAGCTTGTGTTCACCACTGTGAATGTCGTCTATTCAACACAACAGAAAAAGGAATATCAATGTTGAAAATGGAGTAAACGGATTGTAAAACCTAAGGTCAATCGGGTGTATTGGACAACTACCCTTCTTAAAGACTTAGATATATTCTTCACATTTGTCTGAAACGCCTCCATTGGACTCCTTTTCACTTCAGTAACATAGTGACATCACTATGTAACACTCCTGCTTCAATTGGCTAGCTCTTCAACGCATTAGACTTGATAGGCTAAGGGGCGGGACATCTCTAAGCAGTTGACCAATCACAACAGAGCCGGCCAGCTGACCAATCAGAGCAGACAGGGCTCTGGTTTCAGACAGAGGGTGAAAAGAGGTGCTGCAGCACAGGCAGTATGAGAAAAATAAAGAGCTATTTGAACATTAAAGCATGGAGACATGTCATAAGAGGCACAACATACTAATATGAAATCGAAATGGGTGAGGTAAGAAAGTAATTGATGTCAATGCTCTTATACTACTGCTATCAATACCGATAATATGGCTCTGGAGCTAGGGATCAGGTGTAAATAAAGCAACACACACCCGGGAGAGGCCGCTCCTCAGCTCCAGATACATGATGTTGTCTTGCAGCAGCTCCTCCAGGCCTCTATAGAAGTAATCCTTCAACACGGGCGCGTGGCTGATGAGCCCCGCACCAGCGATGAAGGCTTTCTCTAACTTCTCCCACACAACCTCTTGGCTCGGATACTCCCCGTCCGGGTCATCAGTGAACAGTGTGAGGTGCTGCATTAAACTGAAACACACCCCAAACAGATCATCTGGGTTACTTTCTCCCAATATAAAGTTCTTTCAAAGGCTTTTTTACCGATTCCATTCAAATGTGTTGCTTTTTCTGAACATTCCTGTCACAATAAATAACGCAAAAAAAACAACAACATACAAGTGACAACAAAAGATTAAAAACATTTTGAAATAGAAACTCAATGATGGACAAGAAAAAACACCAATAATAGAGAGAAGAAAATATAAACAAAAGAAAGAAAATATATCAATTTAAATAAAACTAAATTAAATAAGATGAAATAAAAATCAAATTAAAATACATTAAATAAGATAAAATAAAAATATAATAAAAATACATGAAATAAGATGAAATAAAAATACATGAAATAAGATGAAATAAAAATACAATATAAATATATTAAATACGATAAAATAAAAATATGTTAAATAAGATTAAAATAAAAATACAATAAAAATACATTAAATAAGATTAAATAAAAATACATTAAATAAGATGAAATCAAAATCAACTCAAATTGAATACCTTGTCCTGAAATGTGTAACGTAAGCTCATGTATTACTCAACCTGTTATCAAAGACTTCTGTGTTTCCTATCTTGGCTCTCAAGGTCTCCAGCAGCTGCCAGTAGAAGCAGTCCCACCGTGGGAAGGGCTGGCGGTCGGAGAACAAGAAGCGCACAGAGTTGTCCCAGGTGAAGCAGATGTAGCAGTGCGGCCTGTAGGTGATGTTTTTCACCAGCCATTCAACACCAACCAGAGAGGAGGTGTGGATGTGGAGTGCTGCACCTGGCACAGAAACACCAAGAAGGTACTTCAAACTCACACTGAGGGGCTGAGCTACGAGAGGGCTGTTTATTTGCATCTTTTAAGTCATTTTGCATTTTTTGCCTAATGTTGTAATTGGTTTTGGCATTTTATTTTATGTCTTTTTGCAGTCATTTTATGAGCAGGCTTGCTGTATGTCATTCCAAAAAGAAAGCAATACTCTGTGTGAGAAATTATGCACTAATGATATTACAGTCCTTTGACCTCAGACTAACGGTCGTGTGGTTTAGTCATTTTTGGTATCATTTTGTAATTTTCTTTTGCATTATGTTGCAGTTGTATAGTTCTCTTGTGTAGTTTGTGTCTTTTTACATCTCATTGTTGAATTTTTTTCTGTCTCCTCATCAACATTTTGTATATTTGTAGTCATGTCTGTGTCTTTGAAGTACATTTTTGTAAATTGGTAGTAAAAATTAATTCCGAGATGTTATTTTGTGTCTCAATTAGTCACATTTTGCGTGTTAAGAATAACTATGTGCTCCTATTGGTTGAAAAACAATATGTAGTTCCTGTTAGAGATGAAGAGAGACTCATGTCCAAAACTTCCTGCCACAACACATATAAGAAAATTGTGAAAATTAAACAAAATATTACAGGAAATCGTCAAAAGAAGTAGGTTTTAACTTCTTAAAACCGTGCTTTTTTTCTCAAACTGATTTAAGATGTATCTATTAAACTCTATTCAAGTTATGGTACGTTAATGACATGCTACTGTAGCCTCTGTATGCTGTGCAGCTTTAACATGAAACGGTAAAGAAAACACACATTGTGAGATTACCTTTGGGCATGTCCTGCAGTAGTTTGAAGATCGGACTCTTCTGGATGAGAGGCTTTGCTTTGAAAAAGTGGACAGCGGGGGGGAACAGTGCTGCAGACATCTCCTGCTCCTTTAACTGATGGAGGTGGAGGTCCAGCATCTGCTCGTCCTTCGTCAGCACCACCCGGCCCCCCGTCTGCCGGGACGCCTCTTGACGCATCAGCAGGTCCCTCTGAGCGGGGTCCGGAAACCCCTCACTCAGCCTCACAAACCACAGCAGCGACACATAAGTAACCACAACCTGGAAGATGGACATCACCATGTCCTCGGGGGCCACAGGAGGGAGCAAGAATATGAGCACACCCCCGCAACAAGAGCAAGCTGATGCTGTAAAGAAAGGAATACTGTGAGACTTTACGAACTAATGACATTAAATACCTTTTACGTGGGACGAGAGGTTGTGTTTTCCTTTTGCCACATAGTGGGTTAAAAAAAAAGTTGTTTGGTCATCAAAGTGATAACATGCTGCTCAGCCTGCATTACAGACCTGAAAGAGCCTATTCTACATTAAGAACATGGCAACAAGAAAAGTCAAGGATGGAACTAAAACTTTCAAAGTAAATCTATCCAGTCTAAAAAGTTAAATACTTGCAAGTAGGAGGGAGCTTCTGGGGTCCTGCGTCTCAGCTCAGCCGTCTCAGAAAAAGACTCCTCTATGAGTGGAGCATGTCAGCAGAATACTCTGAGCCACAGGATAATTGGGGGCATTTTTGTCTGACAAATACCATGTGATAAACTAATGAATGAAGCATGATTGCAAAAACATGTCAAAAAACTGACATTGACTGAAGAAAAATAAATAAATAATGAGCACACACGTGGGACTAATGATTTATAATTGTATTTCATTTAACATTTCCACAATATAACATCTTTAGTTTAAGACAAAAAAAGACAAAACAACAACCACACATAATTTAATCAGGATACATCATATACACACAGTGGACCCTCTGGAATGATATCAGCCACTCGTTTAATTCATGACAGAACACCAATAAATTAACTCTGTAACGTCGTGTACGGCCCTCAGCGTTGCTTCCAGGATGCCATTTACTTTCTCAGTAATTTGTTGGAGCAGACATCCATTAGCAACACAATGCCCCATGCAACTTATAACACGTGGGGTAGAGGTTACCGAAACCGTGACACGAAAGCTGTGTTTGTCATGATCCAATTAGAGGACAAAGGGGAGCAGCGGAGTAAACAACTGTGCAGTACCCACAATGCACGTCTGTAATGTTGAGCTGCAGTGTCTATATTGTCCCTTAATGCACAGAAGAATACAGCAATACATCACACAACAATATCTTTTGCATCGTAGATTTGTTTCACAGACAAAGGAATGACGTCTTTCTTGTGACAAAAGAAGAAATACAAAATAACAAGGAGAGATTTTCTCGAACACAGCGGAGCCATTTAGTCCAAAAACTTGCGGTTGGGGTTAACACCAAAGAGAGACACTCGGACTTCAGGCATCATCTGAAAGACAGACACACGGATTATCGTAAGCAGGAGGCAACTAAAGATTTATTCGCTGATATTTCCCCAAATCATGGATTGGTCAAAAAATATATTGAAAAATAGTGCCCCAAATATTTTCCTAATACCTGAGAGGACAAAATTGTCAAGTCTAAAACCAATAGATATGCATAGGGATGGGTGTCGTTCAGATTTTAACAGTACTACTACTCTTACACTGAACAAAAATATAAACGCAACACTTTTGTTTTTGCTCCCATTTTTCATTAGATGAACTCAAAGATCTAAAACATTTTCTATATACACAAAATAACCATTTCTCTCAAATATTGTTCACAAATCTGAAAAAATCTGTGATAGTGAGCACTTCTCCTTTGCCGAGATAATCCATCCCACCTCACAGGTGTGGCATATCAAGATGCTGATTAGACAGCATGATTATTGCACAGGTGTGCCTTAGGCTGGCCACAATAAAAGGCCACTCTGAAACATGCATTTTTGCTTTATTGGGGGGGTCTGGGGGGGTCCGAAAACCAGTCAGTATCTGGTGTGAGGGTTAGGGTTAGGATTAGGGTTATGTTGTGAATCAAGTGGCCCATGGTGGTGGTGGGGATATGGTATGGGCAGGCATATGTTATGGACGATGAACACAGGCCACTCGATTCACAACATTACCCTAACCCTAACCCTAACCCTAATCCTAACCCTCACACCAGATACTGACTGGTTTTCAGACCCCCCCAGACAAAGAATAATAGTCTATAAAAAAAAAAAAATGTGGGGTTCTTTGAAACTACTGTAAACGTACCTATATCCAATTAATTGAAATTAATGAATTGATGACACGTAGGAACAAGATATTTTCAACATGAAATTAATTAAAGAGGGGATTAATAATAATAATAAAAGCTAGAAATGAAACTTGAAAGAAGGTTTATTATGCATGTTTAAGAAATGAAGGATTTGAGAGTGATAATATACCTGCTGAGCCATGAGGTCCAGTCTGCTCTCCATCGTGTTGGCCACCTTGATCTTCCCGTTAGCATTATAGATCTCCACGCCTCCAGCACTGAAGAAGAAGAAGACCACAAACATGGCGATAAGTTAAACTTTATTTTCAACTACGTTTTTGTCAGTGTCTCTTCTAAATCCAGAAAAACTCTCTCTCAGTCAGGCATGTTTAGTTCAGTCACAGAGAGAGAGAGAGTTTGGTCAACATCAAAAGTCTATCTGTTTGGCAAGGAACAACAACAAATACTGAGAGACAGCTGTTAGACGGTGGTGTCTGCACCACAAGGCAGTACAAGTTGTTCAATCAGATGAAATTCAATCACATAAACAGGGGTGCACATAACTTGTTTGGCCTGGTTCTCAAAGGAGCACCTGGAGATGTTGCCTGGTGCTCATCCTTAAAATGAAATAAACCGTAACTTTTGAGGGGGTCTTGACTTTATTTGCCAGACACACGGCCCTGAACACACATGCAGAGGTGAACACTGAACACACATGCAGAGGTGAACACCAGACAACATTAGCACGACCAGTAATCCTACAAGCTGTCATCACTACCCTTCTCCTCACTGTCTTCCTCTCTGTCTTCCTCTCTGTCAGACATGGTAGCTGATGATGTAGGCCTACTACTTTCTCTCTGGTTGAGTCTGCGAGTAGCTGCTTGCATCCAAAGTCAACAGCTGGTTTTGGGTCGAAAGTCTCTGTTGTCATCTTAGACAACTGGATGTAATCAAATAAGTATGTGAACATAACCAACAACCTACCATAGCCAATAATAAATGAATGTAACTTATTTTATTTGTGTTGTTCATTCATATCTTATTTTACCTTAACATTTATTTGTGCATTTTTTTTTAATCTCTCCAGTTTTAAAGGATATTTTTGGTTACTGTCCTATAGTATACATTGGAATAATTATAAAGGAGTGCCTTGAAAATATGTGTTTACATAAATTGTGACCAAACCATTTGAGACCCACTGAGATAACTTAGACTAAAATTGAACTATCTAAACACTCAGAGTCCTTTACCTCACTGAGCTTTAGTTATCAGCCTCTCAGTCTGACTGGAGAGGACTCTCCCTCCACATTATTGTAGAAACATCTTCTTCATATATCCGTTAGAGCAGCTAGCACCAGATTCTAATAACAGCACCGGTACCGGTGCACCCTCTCTCTCTCCCACGCTCACTCGCATTTTGGCTGTGAGCTGCGGGCGCCAGACAAGCTAACATCCCCCACTTTCATCACTTACAGCGCCCATCGTACAGGGCAAATGAAACGTGTAACCGGGGAGAAAAGGGTGTTACATTTACTTAATTATGAATATTGTTACATCAAGGACGAAAATTAGGATGAGTCCCAACGGTCAAAAATGTTTTTTTTCCTCCCAGAGCTACCAGCGCAGCGCCTCCCCAGATGGCGCCCTAGGCGAACAACTATAACGCCAGTGCTACGGGCCGGCCCTGAGTTAATATGCAACTTGCAAATATCTCTCTCTCTCTCCTCTCTCCTCTCTTCTCTCTTCTCTCTTTTCTCTTTTCTCTTCTCTCTCCTCTCTTCTCTCTTCTCCCTTCTCTCTTTTCTCTTTTCTCTTCTCCCTTCTCTCTTTTCTCTCCTCTCTTCTCCCTTTTCTCTTCTCTCTCTCCCTCTCTCTCTCAATGTTGGTACGCAAATGCGCCTTTTTTCAAATGACCCGGTGCTCGTTTTTTGGTGGAGGTGCGTATGCGCACCTGCGCACCAATTATGTGCAGCCCTGCACATAAAGGTCCCAACAGACAGAGAGGAATGAAGCCTGCATGACTTCTTAATGCGCGGTTCTCAATGAGGAAGGTGTTAAATAGCCCTGCAAGTAACAGCTATTTTGTATTATCGATTGATCTGCAGATTACTTTATAGATTCATCAATTGGTCTATTAAATGTCGGAAAATAGTAGAAAATGTCCAGTCGAAGATGATGTAATTAAATGGATGATCCCAAAGATATTGAGTTTAATACGATATTAATCAGAAAATAAACTGAAAATCTTGAAATGTAGAGGCTAAAAACAACCTTTTCTGACTTTTGCCCATAAAATGTGTTAAATTACTTTTTTATTATAAAATAATGGGCTATTCCTTTTTTATTAACTGATTCATTGTATGCAGTTCTACTGTTAAATAATTGAGATCTCAATATTGAATAATATGATGCAAAAGAAAGTTTCATTTCAGGGGTCATTTCAACTTGATGATGAAATGTGATGCTTACACGTCGGGGGGGATGAAGTTGTCCTGGTCGATGCGGACCTCGATGTTGATCTTCACAGCGGCTTTATAAATAGGAATATTCCTCTGGATGGAAGCCTGGATGGCAAAAAGTCACAACACAATTTAGATTCAGAGCTGATTTTAAGAGCAGGAACATCAAATAGTTGTGATCAAATAAACAACTTGAACTCTCTAACCTAACGGACTCACCTGTACCATCTGCACGTCCTGTTTACGGCAGCGAATCGTCACTTTGGGCTCCAGGAGCTGATACAATCCCTGGTACGAAAAAGATTATGAAAAGATCATCAAACCTCTGTTTTTAAAATCTCCAAACAGCCTCTTCATAAACATACACACTCAGTCAGACACACTCATACAGTCTGATACAACCATTCTGCAATACATCCTCCCTGTACTCAGATGCTGTTGAGAGATGTTGAGAAAGCCTTAGATGAATATGCAGGAGGCAGTTTGTGCCCCTGTAATGACTATCGAGTGCCTTCATTGATGTCAATGGGGTGGACAAAATAGCAGAAACACCTGTCTGTCAGCAAAAAAACACAACAAGCTTTTTATTAGCAATCCCCCACTTTAAAATGTTATTTTAGTCTTTATTATTTACCTACCTTTATATTGTTTTATAGGTCAGAAGGATTTTATATTATATTATTAATCTAAAATGCTTCAATAGCAATATTTATTTTTACATTGGTCTTTTTTCTTTCTTAATTGTTTAACCTTTATTAGAATTATGGCATTTTTATTACTATTATCTTTTATTTGTATTTCTGTTGTACCTATATGTTCACTTTGTTTTATGGGGTTTTATATTGTTGCATCGATTCGGTTGTCTTGTGTCTTATCTGTCGGAGAGAAATCATTATTTATTTTGTATTATCATACCTTTTACCTCCTTGTGTCTATTAACCTGATCACATGTTGTATTTTGCTGCATGTACCTAAAGCTCTTAACAAATAATCTGAGGGGAATTTCTTGTTGTTAATTTTTAACTTGTGATGTGTCATTTTGTAAAGCACTTTGAACTCCATGTGTTGTATGAAAAGTGCTATAAATAAAGCTTTATTATTATTATAACAATTGAATCGAGACATAATCAAAACTGAACATTGTGACCTTTAGGAAGGAAGGATTTATTGCAGGGCGTTTGTATTAGAATACATTAAGGTAGTTGGTGTACTTGTGTGTAAAGAAGCTGAGAGGATAAACCCACCTGTAGGATCAAGCCGTCCATCAGAGCTGGATACCTGGCTGGGTCTTTTGCGATGTTCCCGAGCCGTTGGCGGGCCTCGTTCAGCATTTCCTGAGGACACAAATACACACGGGGTTCCTATTATTCACATATGGTGCACTTACACAATCAATCTCTCCTCTGTATGCACAGTATGACAGCGTGAGGACAGAGCCTGAGTTATAACTGCTTACCGAGATCATATCGTCCCGGGCCTTCAGCACCTTCAGGCGAGCCTGGTTCATCAGGTTGGACATCTGACTGTTAATTAGACAAATAGCAAACACATTGGGTCTGTTTAGACTTGTGAGGGATTTTTTATTGCTGTGCGGAAAACCCTAAGACTGTTTTGGGCCAGGTCACAAAGGCATCATTATAGGATAAAGTGATTGAATCAAATCCCGGAAACTCTGTGTCACACGTACAGATATTTCTTTGTCCTTAAAAAGGGAAGAGGACTGGATGTGTCCTGTGATGTGTCTCGCTTTGACTCACATTTTCTTCTGCTGCTCGATCTGCTTCTCCTTCTTCTCGTAGTACTCCATGATCTTCAGCCTCTGGGTTTGGACCAGACGGCCCTTCTCAATGTTGAATTCCTCTTCTGCCTGCAGGAGGAGACATAGTTATATCTTTCTGTTTCTGTGATCTTTAACCAATAATCAGTTCTGCTGGTGTATTTGTGATATGAGAGACATGCGTATTACACAATAAAAAAAGAGTACACGTCAGAATATGACAGGCTATTACCTTTGGAGCTATAAATATGGCATAACATTGTGAAATAAATGTAGTTTTATTAAAATAAAAAAGACACTTTTTATGCATAACAAGACAAAACCTAAAAATATCAAATGTTATTCTTTTTTTTAAATAGAGAAAAAGAGCATATCGTTATATCAAAGAATTAAAAACAGGGATTTTTAAATGTTTTAAATCAAACTGTTGTTTATAATGTGTAATGTAATACTTTGTGTGCTCTTAGCACCCCTAGTGGTAAGCATCACAAAGGAACACATGGATAGGATTCATGCATTTTAAAACTTGTAAACTTATTTTTATTGTAGAATCAATGTCTTTAATTATGTATGCTAATTGTCTGATGTTATGCATCCGTGTGTGTTTGTCTGTGCTTATAATATACATTTTAATATTGTGTTAACAACAACACCTGTAAATACATGAAAACTGAATCTAAACTCAGTCAGATGAGTGCAGAGCACAACAGTGCATTTAGAATACATTTTAAAAAGGCCATAACTGCTACATTACAGGCCCAAATGTGATCAAATCTAGACTAAAGATACATGTTTATGCTGAACAGAATTAATTCATTATTGTTCAGCTTTTCTCTCCTCTCACTTCCTGTCAGCTCTCTACTGCTGACTCATTAATAAAAGCACAACATGTCCAAAAGAATACGATTTAAAAAAGGAAGGGATTATTAATCATCCCTTGGGGCTTCTCTCCACAGCACTGTGTGATTTTACCTTTGCATCAATTTCCTCTGCCTTCTCGTTGGCCTCCTGTTCAATGAAGGCCATCATGTGCTTGATCTGTACACAGGAGCAATACATATATTAATACCATCAGGCTTCCTCAACAAAAAAGATATAGATTCATAACATGTGTTATCGATTTAAACGCACACGGTTTCATAATGAACATTCAGTCTTAGGAACTAACTGCAAATTGTCCTCTCTCTCTTAATGAACTCAGAGGTGATCGTCACCCTGCTGTGAAGCGACTCTGTCGTCTTACTTTAGAACACTGGTGAGGAATGTCTCTGCCAGCCGTGTAAGAAGTATTAGAAGCATTTACTCAAGTAAAACAACATAAACCACAGTGTGAAAACACTACTCTTAAATTATAAGTTCTGCATTTGAAACCTGAATTAAGCAGAATTATATTTTGGGAAGATGTGCGAATAGTACTTGAAGTTTGAGCAGTTAAAGGCTCCATGTTGTTGGTAGTCTTTATAAGATGTTTATGAAGTACATGTTTGCTACATGAATGTGTGTGTTGCATATGACTCCTGTAGATGTTCAATGGAACACATTATGCTTCAGTTTAGGGTTAAAAAAAAAAGGGTACATGGAATTGTAATCGGACATAAAAAAGTAAAGCTGGCAACTTTTGTTGAGAAAATACAAATATTTGTCTCTGGGATGTAGTGGATCATTAGTATAAGGTACATTAAAAGAACATACTCAAGTTCTCAAATACAATTACTGTGTACCTCATTAAATTCATAGTTTATGTTAACCACCAATGAACACTTGACCTTAACTTGTGTACAGTTAGCTTCAGCAGCATTGCATTTGCTCATATGGAGGTTATTTCCAGTAAAGAGTCCAGACTGTGGCTCACTCACTCCTAGTTCCTCATCATGTGCTGATCATGTGATCATCCAGTAATATGAACCTCTAAATATCACCCATACGATACGACCCAGCACAGGTTTCAAAATGGTTGCTTATTTAGCTATAACACGCATATTTACGTATAAACCCTCCATTCAAACACACCCTCAATCATCGCATTGTGTATGGTTAGGGTTTATATCAATGCTAACCTCCTGCAGCTATCTCAATGTCATTCTGTTTCACACACTGTGTATTGCAGCTACTAGAAACATTTCACAGTGTGTTAATGAGACGATTAGCAACGTGAAACTGCTCTAGCATCGACCAAAGAGAAACAGGTGGATGGTGACAGTATTGAAGGATAAAAAGGTTTATTACCTGCTTCTGAACGTCGGCATCGCTAAGCGCCATGGCTGCAGCTGTCAGAGGTCCGTGCAGGCCTGCGAGCAGAATTAACAAAAAAATACAATAATTAAAACCGCCGAAAAATAAAACAAAGCATGATTGATAACAAGGGTATGTTAACAATGCAATGAGAGCCTTAAATCCGTGTATATTTACCCAAAAATCACAGACGACGAGGTATGAATTAAATCGCTGCAGTCGTGACTCGTAAAGATGTCTACGGAGGATCAGCTGATTGGCGTCGTCACATGATATTTACTTCCGGTCGAGCAGCCAATCACGTGAGAGAATAAGAGACGCGTTTAACCTGCTGCAGAAAGCTGGAAAATTATGTGGTGTTTTTGATAAAAGAACAAAAAAATACGTCGCATACATTTGTAAGTTTGTATAGTACCAATACTAATAATATAGGAACAGCAATGATTATACAGACACGAACATTCAAAAATAAAACACGTTCTTTTTTCCTCAACAAAGTTGAGTAATATGTGAAAGTATGTTCTTATTCGACTAATACAGAGGCTGTCAAGTCACTAAACATTTATTTTATTTTTTTGTCTTGTGTTATATACACCTGTCTCTTTTTTAAATTGTTTTAGTTATACACTTTCCCCTGTAAACTTTTACTCAATGTGTATCATGTTGTTTCCTTTAAGTTATTTAATTCTTTATCAGCTATATTCTGTACTATTTGTCATTTGTATAGCTAATTTACTGACAATGCATTGCATATATTTAAAATATTAAATATGTACTTCATTTAAATGTAATCAATTTAAATGTAGTGTTAGTCTCTTGTATTTGATTATTTCATTGTTTTACAATCTTGTACATGTTGCCATGCAGGTGTACCATTTAAAAGCCTCCCCTGGCATAGTTTCCATTCTTGTAACACCTCTCACCAGCAGAGGGAAGTAGAATATGGAAAGTTCAGCTTTAGAAATAGCTCTTCTCCTCCTCGTCTGGCATGCGTTTTCCACTTGGTGTCACAGCAGCACACTGTGGACTGACTGATAATATGCTGTTTGGACAGTGGACATAAAACTCCAGAGGCTTGTTTACCAGAATAAAACACTCACCCACTGATCTCTGCAGACCCTCCAGAGACTGTGAACTCACAGGGTAAAGTCTGATTGAAACATTCAAATCATTTTTCACCTTTTACCTGCATTTTCCTAATCTTTTTCATTCTGAGCAGCCAGCAAAGTCACTACTGCCTGCTCTCCAGCCAACTGTTATGTCATAGATTTGGGTAGTGGGGTGGGTGAGAGAGAGAGAGACTGATAGGGGGAGAGGGAGGGGGAGAGACTTTTGCACAGCTTGTCCATCTTGTTAGTCCTGTGCCAGCTCCAGCATGCATGTCTGCCTATCTGTTATTGTGTGGCTTCGTGTCTGAATGCACGTCTCACTTTGATCTCCAGTGTCTGCTTCTCATTTAGCATCTCGTTCACCACCGTCACCAAGAAGACACAGGTATGCTGTTTTTATTTACATTGCAGAACGTTTTTAGCAAAGTCTGAAATCAGAAGAAAGAAAGTTGAATGCATATACTGATCTGAACGTGATCTGATTTCTCCTTTGCTTGTCAGGCTTTGTTAAAAGTGTTTCATATGTAAACATGTCAAGGGTCATTACAGGTCACTAATGTTTTGAAGGACAAAACTTCACCTTGCACAATGCAAAGAAGCTAACATGAGAGGCTAGTTTGTTTTATCTCAACAAGATCCTGCACTTTGACATTGACAGCTGACCTTTTGTAAATTATTTTATCTGATATCCCTCTGTCCTCATCTCACTTTAGCACATATACAGTGCCTTAAAGCTTCTTGATTATTTACTTCACCATGAGTCTGTTATTGCTAGGATAGGATCAATGGAAATCCAATTACTCAAGTAGGCCAGTAAGCAAAAGAAGGGTCACCGAGGAGAAAGGGTTGATTGGTTTCAGTGCATGCAGGGACACAGGAGAGACTCTGTTTGTGAACGTTTCAAATGTTTGGGTGACCAACTTTAATGTTTCAGGTCTACAGGGCACACAGCTTGGGTCAGACAATATGGCCGCTGTTGGTCATTAAATGGGTGACGACAGGGGGGTGTCTCTCACAGTCTGCTCACTCTGGAAGAGGTGGAGCCAACATCAAAGGATTTAAGTCATGAGAGTATGAGACCATACCAAATATCCTCATCATGAATACCACAACAAAAGCTTTAACACACACTGAGCATTCATAATCAGGTCGTTTAGCTCTTGAAGTCGTCACTGTGTACTGGAAATGTTTATTCAAGGCAAAAGGAGCTTGTTTTTATTGATTTTGTCCAACTGCTAGACTCAGTTTCAGAAGGTTTTATTGCACAAAAAGTAACCAAGCTGTTGCAACAGGAAGGAAGGAAGGGGTTTGCTTTCCACTGTGAGGCAACAAATAGTGTTTTAGTCTGGGAATGCACGGGAATAAGGCAATAACAGAAAGTAATACAAATCATGAATGTAAGAACACACTTTATATATTGATAGGACTTTTTTACACATAATAATAGTTGTGGATTGGGGAAGACTTTAAAGATTGGATAAACTAACTCTTAACCTTAGATTTTGAAACAAACATAATTAGGGTCTAACAAAGGAAAAGGGAGCATTGGATTTCTTGAATGCATCTCTTTTTAAGCAGGATAGTGTTTTGTGATACATTATTGCATTTCTTTTTGGAAACACTACTCTTATCGATTATTCTTGTTTACAAAAAGTTAAATTGCCCACATTATTTAGGCAATAATCAGAAAAACAAAGTCACGTGATAAAGCCTTCTATCACAATCTAACATCTGAATAAAACTAATAATATTTCTGGCTACAACAACACTGGGTGAAGCTTAAAAAATTGGACTGATTGAGGTTCTGAAAACGTATTCCAGAAATGACATTAAGATACAGGTTCTTACATATTTAGATCCAATCCAAAACCAATCTCATCTGGAACTAGGTCTCAGGAGATATATCTCTAATACCTCAGAGGGCTCACACCTGACCTCTGTAATGAGAAGTGGTCTGAAACCAGAGCAAACATACAGTGAAGAGCAAGAGTATCTATTCTGGGGTGGCATGGGGGCAAATGCTGCATGCAATCAAAGCTGAGACGTGACACAAGGGGTGAGGAGGGTCACCTTGAGACACAAAAAAACACAAGAGTGGTCAAATTTCATCAGAAATTGTATTAAGTTGACATCAAATGTTGTTATCAAAGTATTGTTAACAATGTGTTGGGCTGCTTGAATTTTGGTGTTTCAGACAGTCAATAATATGTCACTCCCACGCTGTGCTCCTACTTGTAGGATTCTCACGTAATGTAAAATCACTGGAATAGCTTCCACTCTTGGGTGACAGATGGAGATGTATATAGTGCCTAAACATAGTAAGATATGCAGGTCGAGGCTATAGATAGTCACAGCCGCTGCAATACAGAGCAGTCGGTGAGCAACTTTTTCCAACCACAGCGTCACTGATGTCACTGAGAACACTGACCTGTTGAAGTAAGCATGTTGCAGATCATTATTTACTAAAGCCACTGTGAGGAGAAATACTAGTTATGCTGAAACATTTATCACTCTTTAGTTCAGTATTTGTGTTGGGTTCTCTGTGTCATATCATGCCTTGCTGTCTGCCACAATTTATTTTGTTGCATCAATTTGAAGTCAGAGATTTTCATAATGTACTAATTACATTATCAAGGGTACTAATGATGTACATGTGATTGAATTAAAACATAACATGTTTAAGAAATGTGGACTTGAGTCACTTGACATGACATCATGAAATATAAGTGCTACTGTATGTTTACATTAGTGTTAAAACAACTTTAAACAAAAAAATTGGTTGGGTTATGTTGCACTGTCATGTTTCTACAGTAGCTTTTTTTTAATATTGTTTATATTTGATATACTATTTTAGATTTTCATTTTATTTGTAATTGTTAACTCTATTCCACTTTTTAAGTATTTGTATTTTAATGTTGAGCACACTGGTCCTGTAACAAAATAATTTCCCAATTTGGGATTAATAAATGATATATCTCTGAGGAAAAAATAAACACTGTCAATACATATGGCCTTTCAAGTTTTAACGTAGCAAAAAGGCCACTGTGGTTCTGAAGAAGCCTTCTGAATTGTGTTGTCCCTTCTGAATGTGGTTATCAATATTGATAACTAGTATTGTATGAGTTGAGCGAGGCGGTAGTCCTGAAAGAGGCAATGGCGTTAGTGTACATGGGTGTCCATGCGGTGGCTCCTTACTGCAGTAAAGAAAGGGATATTTAAATCCCACACACTGAAACTGAAGTAAACTGAAAGTTCCCCCTCTGAAGATCTATTTTGTCTCTGCAGCAGCCGGTCTTCATTCTGGAGGGAAAGGCCCCAGTCGAGTCCAGCAGAGGGGATGGAGGAGATGGGGAGTCTGGTTCCCTCAGCCCCACCTCTGCTGCTCTGCCTCTGATCCACGCAGAGACTTTGGCCCCCTGGCAGAGCGAGAGCCTGCTGGCAGAGTCCTGGTCCACGGTGGGCGATGCAGACCCTGAGGACACCAAGAGCCTGGACAGCAATGACGACCAGGGGCTGGGCGGAGAGGAGAACCACTCCTCCAACTCTGACATGGTCCACCTAGAGCGAGAGGAGGCGGAGATGCTCGAGGAGGCAGAGAAGGAGGAGGCGGTGAGGAGGACAGAGGAGGAGGAAGACGACGACGAGCTGCAGACGAGCGTGATGAGTGTTTTAGGTGGGGAGAGGGAGCTGGTGGAGCTCAGAGAGGAGGAGCAGGACCTCATCGCCCCGGAAACCGAGGGGCTCCTGGTGTCAGCGGAGGAGCCGCACAAGAGAAAGGAGCCGGCAGAGTTCATGCAGGTGGTTCCCCCCATGGCGCTGCCTCCTCTGCCTATTGTCAAGTTCGACCCCCCCTCCACTACCTCCACCCCGGTCCCTTCAACCACAAGCTCTGAAGCCGAGGAGCTCTACCCCACTCAGGGGCTCCAACCTCCTTCTATCCTTGCACGTATGGCAGCAGAGTCTCTATCAGAGAGTCATGAGCAGCTACGATTCTCACAGATTCCCCTGTCGGATGTGGAGGGACATTCAGCCAAAGCCTCTGAAGCAGCACCAGAAAAGCCGGAGCCCCCCCCGCCCGCTGCGCCAGAGACTCGCACCCCTCTGAGCTCCACGGAGCTGCTGTGTGGAGGCGCAGCTCTGGTCGCAGTAGTGGGGATAGTGGCTTATGGTGCTGTGGCCTACTGTAGGAAGTAGAACTAGAATCACCCTTTAAACACAAATTTGTAAATCTATTCCAAATGAAAATATTCCACTTAACTCTCTGAGTTCTGGATTTTACTCTTTGTATTGTAGTTATTATTAGACACATTAATTAGATTTTTCAGATTCGTTTTGTGCTACCTCAGCTCATGGCCTTTGTTTTTCTGTATACGATTGATCTCTGATCTCTAACATGTAAGCCTGGATGTAAAATCATGTGAAGGTAGAATTTTAAAGAATCCTGAAACTTGAACTTGATGTTTCTTTGTGTGATTGTGTCTCTTATTACTTCACCAGAAAACAACATGAGGGATTCAATTAGACTCTCCAAGCTACATCATATTACTCTAGAGTGCTCCTGCAAAGGAAAATACTCGTGAAAAGTAAACTCCAAATGACTTGTACTGCAGTACTTGAGCAAAACTACTTAGTTACTTCCAAAACTTCAATTCACTGTAAAATGAACCTGCTTCTTGGCCTTTTAGGGATAGAGCAAAAGGAGAAAAATCACCTATATTGTCATTTTTGAAAAATGATGGAACAATACTACCTTGGACTGCAGGTCCATTATAAAAGGTGTCTCTAAAACCCCCAGGCCTGCATCTGGACATCGGATAATGTGCTCCTCAGGGCAGGAATTTGGGTGAAATGTGATATGTGTTCGTTTTAGAGCCCTGTCCTGCCGTCTGCTGGACAGTCTGCAATATTTCAGCTTTCAACTTTTCAGGAAATATATTAAACTAAGAATGAATCAATAAAGAAACCTCTATTCTTCTATTTCCCTAACTATCATGCCATTTCTATGATTTATATATCCTTTTAGAAAAAAGTGAAATTTGCAATTTTGTTTGCACTGCAAAAGAATAAAAAGTTTAACTGGGATTATATTATATTAATTTTAAAAAAAAGTGCAGAAACACAGTGAAGCAGTCTTAATCTACTATTAATCTATTTTTTTCTGATGCTTCTCCCGAGGACACAAACGTGATCTCCTAGCTAATGATTATAACTCTGTGGTCACACCAGCGTTTATCCCGATAGCCTAATTATATACCAGTGGGTTTGAAACTTCTTGATTTTCGTCGAGTGCCAGTAAATAAAGAAGAACAATGGGGTTGACAGTGCTGCGGTTAGCCTGCCGTTCCCACCTCGCTGCCAACATGCACGCAACTATTGAATTGAGAAGAGGAAGGAAAGTGCTGCTCTGTTTGAAAAGATAAATGTACAGCATGTCTGCTCTGCCACAAAGACATACTGTACCACCTTCACAGACAAACAGGAATCTCTCTCTCCAAACACACAAACACCTAACCACATAGCAACAAATGCACTTTATTGAGTAATGCAAGAATGGCTACAATGATGATAAAAACTCAGAAAATTATTTGAATAGTTTAAATATACAACAATTTATAAAATTATAATGTTAAATGTTTTTTTTGTTTTTTTTCAATTTATTTTTAGCCTTTTTAAAAGCTGTTTCAGCTTTGAAAACATCAACATGTCAAAGGTCTTAGTGCGTCATTAAAGCAAAACTGAGCATGTTAATGTAGGAGATGACAGGAAATGTTGACTTTAATTAATTGTATTATGTCAACAGATTTCCCATAATTGTATTAGGTTAGTTGAAAGCAATGATATTAAGTTGAACCTAATAATTTTTATTTTTAATTTAATATTATTGCTTTCAACTAACCTAATACAGTTATGTGACAACTGTTGACTTAATACATCAAATTAAAGTCAACGTATCAGTTTTTCAGTGTTAGCTTTGTCTCAGGGGACATGTTAAACCCCTGGTATAGAAAAGAATAGAGGAGGGGCTCCCTGGTAGCCCACCTTGCAAAGCAGGCATGAAAGAACTTCAAAAAGTCAACCAAGGAAAAAAGCATCCAACACCTTTGCAAGTAAATACAGAACGTGATCTATTCAATATTAAAAAGGAAAAAACACCTACAACACCTAACCCTAACCCCAGAGACAGATCTAATGGAGCCAGCTCTCACAGTGCCTGCAGCAGCAGCAGTAGCAGCAAACATCTGGCAGGCTTCAGCTGCAGCTGAAAGGTTGTGGTCTTTAAATTTATGGATTTAATTTGACAGAAATGTCCCCCTGAATGGACAAAGGGCCAGAAGGAGTGTGTGTGTAAGTCTGTGGTTCTTTGTTTTTTATCAGCGTGCTGCACAGGCAGGAAACACACACGAACACACATGATCTACCCTCATGTTTAATTGCATGCTTACACACACACACACACACACACACACACACACACACACACACACACACACACACACACACACACACACACACACACACACACACACACACACACACACACACACACACACACACACACACACACACACACACACACACACACACACACACACACACACACACACACACACACACACACACACACACACGCACACACACACGCACGCACCCACACACACCTATATAACATTAACAGGTAGGCGTTCAGGCCTCACCGCCGTCTACACATAACGGGGCTGAAAGGGGAACTTCAGGAGCAAGTCAGTTGATATTTAAAACTCCACGGCTGAGAGAAATGCACTTCTCAAAAAGCCCTGTGTTTATTTGAACAGGGGTGTTGGCTATATAAGGGAAAAAACAGGCTTATAGTTTAACAGCGATCACTAGATCATTAACCTTTACAATCATTTTTATCTGAAGCTGCGTTTATGGCGTTCTCGTTAATTGAAAAGTTAACAAGTTAAACATATATATATTTTTTTTTTTTATTTGGCCTGAGCTGCACAGTGAGCCTTAACACACCTGTAGAGTGAAGAATAGTGAGCCTGTTTTTTTAATGAAAAGTGGATTTAATGACTCAAAACAATTTTTACAGTAACTTTAAGAGGCAGCCAATAAACAATCTCTTAAAAAAACTAATCAGGCCGTAGTAAAAAACGTCTCTGAAATGATGAGCTAGAAAACAATAAAACAAGTAATAAAGTAAAGACAGAAAAAAAGTTCCTGTTAGCAATATCCAATATTATTTGTGTGGCTTTGTGAGGAATATAAGTGATTTTTAATGTTGCTTTTAAATTCATATTTGACTATTTTCCATCCATTTCTTTCTTTTTGTGCAACTTAATGCTATAATTGCAGGATAAATACTGCATCTTAATACATTTACTGATGAAATATGCAATATGCAAAACGTAAAATATATATTGTCATTTTAACATTCAATTAAAATGGAAATTAAGTAACAATGTTTACCACCTTTGATTTATAAGTTAGTGGATGTGCAATATTTGTATTTTAAAAGCCCCACCGCACGCTCAAATGTTATGCAAATTTACATTGATCCACTTTATGACAGAAAACAAAACATCACAGAGGAACATTTCCTGCAATTCCATGATCTTCAATATCAATATACAGAAAAAAAACATTATAGAAGTGTATGTTAGATTCATATCACGGACGTATGCAAATTTTCAGGTCAGGACTCTAATTCTTGGTATTCCTGGTGCACGGTTGCAATAAAAGAGGTTATGTTGTTGGTAGATTGTGATCTCCCCTATGACGGACTGTGTGATGCTCGAGTGTCTGTTTTCCAAAAAAGAAGAAGTGTTCAAATTTAAATTGACCGGCCTCTACCTATTCATGAAGCTGAACGGTGAACAGGTATTGGAGGTCTGCTACATATATATACCTGTCCACACACTGCGCACCTGAACCGAGGGCAACACTCAGACATGCAAGATGGTGAGTTGATAGGATGCTATACATTTTACATTACACTCATTTTAAAGCCTTTGACTTGTATTATCTAACTTTTTTTTTTCCGAGAAAAAATACGATTAAAGATTAGATATTTGTGGGTGCTAATAAGGCTTTCTATCTATTGCAGACGTCCATGGACAACGACATCAACCAACATTTCCAGGATGCAATTGATGTGATTCAACAGCATTCAAACAATTCATATTACAATTCAGGTACAGTAAAAATAGCTGAGAATGGTTGCATAATTTACTGCAATAAGACATGATTATCAAACCTCTGTTATTTTATTTTAATTTATTTTTCAATGCACAACGTTATGCTTATAAATCCACATCTTCCTCTCTTTTCTTTAATCTGTATAATTAATTGTATCACTTTCAATGATCTGATCTAGTGTATTTTCTTTCATTTCAGAGTACACATATTATGAGACTCTTGGTTCGCAGCAGCAATCTCTGCAGTGTCAAATCTCCTGCTGCCTGGTCACACACCCGTCTGATGTACCGACTCCAGTTTACGAATGGAATGACATGGCTGTAAGTTGTTCACAAAAATCTGTATTTGTGTTTAAGATATAAAAACGTATTTTTGACTTGAAATGATTCTCTTTTAGCAGCAGTCCTGGCCTCAGGTCATCCCGGAGGTTTCCTTGGGTCACTCTGTGCACTGCAATGAATCGCCTCATTTCTACTCTATCTTACCACCACAGAGGAACAGCAAATCAGGTAATCAGGTTAAGGTGTTCATCATACCTTATTCATTTAAAAATTTAAAAATCTCTAAAACGACCAATTCCATCTCCTCAGGTCGTAAGAAGCTCAGACTTTATGAATACCTCCATGAAGCACTGAATGACCCCAACATGGGCGACTCAATCCAGTGGACGGATAACAGCAGCGGCACCTTCCACTTCATCTCCAAGAACAAGGAGAAGCTGGCCGAGTGCTGGGGCCAACGCAAGGGCAACCGCAAGACCATGACCTATCAGAAGATGGCCAGGGCGCTGAGAAACTACAGCCGCACCGGGGAGATCATCAAGGTGCGCCGCAAACTCACGTATCAGTTCAACCCAGACATCCTGCACAGGCTGGGCTCGGCAAACCTGCCCTGCCGCCCGGCAGCTCAGGAGGAGGCCCACCCCCGGCAGCCCAGCCCCGCCGAACAGAGCTACTGCGGCCCTGCAGCGGCCGACTGGCACACCTGGTACGGACACTACCAGCTGCAGGAGGACTATGACCTGGCCTCCAGCTTCACTTCACAAAACACAACCAAACTCTGAGCTGCTTCTGATCACTGAGGGGGGAAATAACTTAATAAGGTTTTTCAAAGACTTCAGTTTTTCCACTCTCAAACCTTCTGGGTCCACATCCAGTCCCTGAATCTACTACAGGCTATGGGGCTATTAATGTAATAAAAGCTGTTTAAATAACCTTTATTATCAAATGTGTATGTTCCATAAAGAGGAGTGTTACTGTAAATGAAATTGTAAATGTGAGGGCTGAATTATATAACCCCTAGATTTAAATAAAAATAAACACCTAAATCTAACAGAAAAGTGAACATTTGGATATAATTAGATTTAATTGAAATCATGCTTCTATTTGTGCTGCAACTTATGGTAGCACATTTGTAATGAAGCTCTTATTAAGGGTCTGATTAACAAGAACTCAACAGGAGGTCTTCGAAAACTGAGCCCATATTTAGTCAATTTACGTTTTATGTCAAACATTTTTTTTGTGGATGTACTGTATACACTGCCAGTAAAATGTTTCACTGTAAATCAACTGTAAATACTTTAAAAATGACTAAATGAATAGTTTGAGAAACTTCTCTAAAGTTCATAAAGAATAGAGATGTATATTCTATTTCTATAGATTTGATTGACAATGTCCTAAATGTTACTTTCAAGAATGATTTAGAAATATTCAAAGGACAAAATGCAGTTATATATTCAACGATGCTTACATATACTTATGAGGAAAAAGGCGTAGGGTTAAGTTTTTCATTTTAGTCTGAGGAATTAAAAGTTATCTTTAAAAAATATATATATATTATTTTATAAGATGGCAGCTAGAAGCATAAAAAGGTGAACAAATAGGTCACCTGCAACAGGTGTTCATTTTAAACAATTGACCCGTTGCAATAAAAATAACTCTAAGGTCTTTACAAGACGTGGGAGAGATAATGAGGATTATTTTATAAAAATTATAACAATTTCTACTTATAAGTTTGTCTATGGCTCCTGTTTTTTAAACAACCAGTTATAAGCATTACCTTATGAAATGTAAATAATTGTTCTTGTTTTGTATACTGATTATCTTATTGTGTATAAAGAAATGTTTGCTATTATTAGAGCCATTTTTTGTATTAACCTTTTTATTTGAATAAAACCAATAAATCTATCTTTGTACTCTCACTAGTGTTTTATTTGACTGACTTTATAAAAAAAAGCCACACTCACGTCTTTTGTCACGAAAGAGAAAACTGTGAAATTATCAGCGTGTTGAAAGATTTTGGCACCGTCTCCATTGAAATATTGCAACAAGCGCACTACAAAATCTGAAATTAAGACACATCCTGTGAGGAAAAATGTGGCAGCAAGTGTGTTTTTCCTGAAAAGAGAGCGTTGTGTAGACGCTGCCTTCAGGCCCGGTCTTATCTGCTTCAGCGGGGAGGATGTGGTCAGTGCTGGGAGGCTTTGTTGATGGGTTGACTGGTGCCGGTGATGGGGCTTTGTGGGATGGTGGTCATTGTTCCTGTGAGCATTGGGTAGCAAACGTCTGGTGTTATGCAGAAAGCCCCGCTGCTGTGGGGGGTATAATAAGAGTCCGTACACTTGAGCGTCTCAAAGTCAGTTTTGTGAAATTTGCCAAACTGCAAGGACTGTACTGCATTCAACTTCAACAGCAATGGTAAAGGATGACATTAAGTATTACCTTAAAATATAATTCCAAGGCAAAACGTTGAATGTTATTAGGTATTCAAAGCTGATTTATTTTGTATTCATCAGAATTCTTACCAGGAGTCTCAATCAGATTTGGAGGTGATCCTAGAGTTCCTAGAGGAGTACTACAGACAACATGCTGCAGAAAAAGGTAAGAGGAAAGCCTGGGAAAGGAAACTACAACACCTAAAGATTAACTTAATCTTCATTTTTGCTTTTAACAGTGGATGATGTGTATTGGTTTGCAGGTGCGCCTGTTGATGAAAGATTTTCCACTCTGGAAGCAGAACCGTGCGAGCAGCGCTGGATGTTTTATGAGCCACCTGTAAGCATTACAATGTTTTTTCCCCATAAGGCACCTGTATTTATAATTTTGTAAAATGTGCAAAATGTATCATTGTTTTTCTTTATCAAAGATCAACAAACATGAACCTCTGCTGGCACACGTCGCTCCACACGCTCTCAGCCACAACACAACAGCAACATTGTTTGAGCGTGGGTCACTGCCAAACTTTGTATCAACAACACAAGCAACCAAACACACAGCGGGGAGTGGTGAGTTCTCCTTTTTTTGGTCACTAGATACTGTTATTGCTCTGGTTGCTAGTAGCCTGGGGGAAACAATACCAAGAGAGCAAATAAGAGACCTTCCCTTTACTGTAAAAAAACTATTAAGCTGTGCATGGCTTAGCTCTGTGGTGGTTTTTTTACATATCTATCAGACAACCGCAGTGTTTACAGCCATACCCTCTCGACTGAAAGGCATCCATCGATGTGGAGATTTTCTGGGAATTGTTGTATTTGAGGAAATGATTAACTGTAACAGCACCAACTGTTTTAAAGTGGCACAGCTGCTGTTATATTCCAAAATGCCCTCTTTTAAAAATCCCTATCAGGTGTAGCCACTTACTGTTTGCTCCATGGTTGCAGGTGGAAAGGTGCGCCTCTTTCATTTTCTGTTTGAGATGTTGGAGGATCCGAACATGGCCCACTGCGTGTCCTGGGTGCCAGCATCGGCCGGCGTTTTCCGTTTCTCCTCCACCAACAAGGACCAGGTGGCGGCACTGTGGGGACAGAGGAAGGGCAACAAGAGGCCCATGACCTACCAGAAGATGTCCCGCGCCCTGAGGAACTACGCCCGGTCCGGAGAGATCTTCAAGGTGAAGAAGAAGCTCACCTACCAATTCAGCCAAGAGACACTGATGTTACTGCGGAAGTGTTAACGTGGTGATCTGTAGGGTGGACTAGATTTTGTATAGCTCATTTTCACATCATATATATAAACCTATTTTTCGTCCTTATATTTAATCTAAAAGCTAACACTTTCAAGTGTGTCAATATTGTGAGTTAAAAAACAGTTCTTTTTAGATAGTACATGCATTGAGTTTATGGTGTAAATAATAAATAACATATTTCACTCTTGCAAAGCTGTCAACATTTTATTGTGTTTTTATATTATTTTAGGTAAGAATTGTTCTTAGCTGAAATAGATAAAGGCTAATTCTATGTTTAGTATGTCAAGGTAAAAGATAACATGTTAGCCACACTATATTGTGAATTACAGTATAAGGATTAGATTGTCTATTATTAATATGTATAAGACTATAAAACAACAGTATAGATGGAAACAAAGTTGAATTCAGCAAGACTTCTCTAAAGTAGTTTTTATATACTGTATAATATTGCAATTGACTAACCCTAACCCTTATCATCATTTATTCATATTTTCTATGGTTTCCGGCATACATAACAAATGCCGTAAAACATTAATATTATAATAATAAGAAAAGAAAAACCACATTATAAAAATGTGTATAACATGTCAGTACGTGTTTAGATCAGTAATATACAAATTATCTAAAAGCAACAGTAGATTTATTTCTCAACCAACCACATAGTAATTTTACTGGTCAACATAAATCTCAAAAGGCAGTTCAGGTTTCCCATTGAGTAGATTCCTACTGAGACTAATGTGCCTCTTCGCCTGTTGTGAGTGTGTTTTCCTTTATGTACAATCTGTGGCTGGCTGCAAAGATCCAGAGGGTGTCAGTGTAGTCCATCTCAAAGCCCCTCTGCCTCTTTTCCCTTTCCCTGTGGTGTGACCTCATGGCTAAATCGCCTCTGTGATGTGAACCCTCGGCCATCCCGGGCAATACCAAATGGTTTTGTGCTGTTTGTAGCAGACCCACATGATACCTCCCTAAGCCTAGTATTTACTGCTGGTGCCCACTGCGGGTTATAAATGGGTGAACTGAGCTATGAGTGTCTGTTACCAAGAAAGGCCACATACAAAAAGTCATGTACGAAACTTCTTAATTAAAAACGTCCAAATCACATGACATGTGTTCGCCTGCATGTGACTCATTTTGAGGACCTTTCTCTTTGCTATGATTGCTCAAGCAAATATCTGAGAGTGGATATAGGCGGCATTCCTGTGCACAGACATTATCTACGGCCCCTAAAATAGAGCTGTGCCTTGTCTTGACTGTCCTATTGGCTTGTCTGAGGATTTAAATGTGAATGTTTTAAGTGCACTTCCATGTTCAGATCATTAACATACTAAAGTGGTAAAGGTATTGTTAGATTCTCTGCAGACACCTGGTACTGTCCAGGCTTGCTGGAGCTCGTCCAAATCCAGCAGCCTTGTTGTTTAATCTTCGCAACCTTTGATCGGACACCACATCTGATTTATCACTTGTTGTTTGACGTGCTAAAAATATTAATTTGGACCAAAGAAGCAACATAAATGACGTAATTCACAATGAAACTCTCTTTTCACGTCAGATACACATGTCAAATGTCAAGGTCTATGGCAGCTTTCTCAGTATAAGCCATATAAACACCGCCCAGTCATCACCTCAGTATTTATTTGCTGGTTTAAAAAGCCTGCTTTCCTTGGACAGCATTCCCCCTGGATTAAAAGGATATCTGTGGCATGTCGCAATATTCCCTCTGAAACTTTTTATATAACTTGTTCATATTGTTTATCCACGTGCTCTGTAAATGTTGTCAATCAGTTGTAGTAGAGCATTACATCAGCATCAGACCTGGGACAATGACAACACTGTTCCCTTTTTATAAAGCCCACCTGCTGATTTCCTCCCTCTTCCCCTGCTTCTGTAGTGCATTAAGGATACTCACCTCTCATGCCCTGCTGACAGCCCTCACCCTGATCCCGAGGGGGGAATCTGGAAACAATGACTACAAATGTACCCTTAAATAACACTGACATTTTGAGCAATGCAGAATTACTCACGTTGTTGCGTATACGGAGACATATGGATGAAAGTAATACAATAAAAACACATTTTTCTAATTGACTTTGAAGGAGCTGGTATGAAGATTTTGACAGAGCTGGGCTATCTGTTTATCGTGTTTCAAATTGTTGTGTAAAACAAAATGACCAGCTGCAACTTTCTATTTAATGGACACCCATGGGAATGCTATCGTAATAAGCTATCTGCTTACCTAACTCTCAAGATAGCAAATTCATGAAATTTTGTAGGAATATGGGCTCTGCAAAAATGATATTATTTAAGTTCAAATCCAACTGCTGCAACTACAAAACTAATATATTGAACTATAATCCACCATTGTAAAATTCACTTGAACTTTTCTTCTTCTCTTTTTAAAAGCTGGCACAGCAGCCGGTGGGTAGGGGACAGTGATAGAGTAACCACTACAGAGAGGAGGAGCATCACACCTCTCTATATAAGGCCTGAAAGCCTGTCCCTCCTGGATCTATCACTGGTCCTCCTTTGCTCCCCCAGTGAGATTTCAAACCGTATCTCTGTGCTATCTCATCTCCCATCACTCTTGTCCCAAAGAGTCTTTGAGGTTTTTTCGTCTTCTGTCCTTTCATCATCTTTCTCCTTCCTGGAAGAGAGGGGTTCTACGCCTTACCTGTCCTCCTCTACAGGCACATTACTCTAAAGACACCTACCTGCTTCTTTTGACTTCTTGACGCTTTTTTCTTGGGACGAGGCGCAAGATGCCAGAGCCCACAAAGAAAGGTAGGGGCCCCCATCGTTTTGTGCATGTTAGATCAAAGCATGTAAAAGAAAGATCCAACAAAGCCTACTTGAGGCTTGTAATCATTTGATAGCAAAAAAAACCTTTAGATTATTTTGTGATTGGCTTGGTATATTTATATTTAGTCTTAGTTTGAGGGGAGCACAGTCAGACGACTCCATCACTATGGCCAGCTTGTCCGTAGGAATCCTCAAATTGACTTTGACAGTGGTATTGTATTACTGATGCATGCGTGTTTCTCCCATCCTGGGCTGCAAGGGAGGATTTAAGGTCCATGAACATGAATACTATTGTTGTGGGGGGGGGGGGGGGGATACTGGCATACTGGATTATTCTTTGTGGTCCAGCTGGAGAAAGAAAAGATGATGAAGATCAGTGTAGGAATGTTGATGAGCGAAGAGTTGAACACAAGCAAAGACCTATGAAGGATGATGCAATTTGAGCGAGGGGCCGGGTTGTATACAAATGTTTTATTGTCTGTCTTTCTTATGATTGATGCGATTCCACCCGTCAAACTTTCCCACTGCACCTAATTCAACTCTTAATTCAAGCCACACACAGCATTAACCCATCCCCTCTCTTCCACACCATAACTCTCACTCATCTGTACCATCATGTCCATCAACATTCCCTTTTAATCCGCTCATGTCTGTCATTACGATATGGTATTACTCTCACCTTCCCCATTAGCCTAGCTCTTTTTTGGGGGGGGGGGTCTGCTGTCGACCCAAACATGCCCATGTAAAGGAATTGGAACATTTTGTTTTCATCTTGGAAGCCTTCCTAGAGTGAGTTGATACAAGTTTTTAATAAACGTGTTATCCAGGGGGACCTGTGATCTGCCTGTAGTTTTTCCTGACACCTTGATTTGTACATAGATGTGAACTTAATACTCTCTACACAAGATATCTATTTGTTGTTTTTCCTGGAAGAAAGAACCTTGAGCCTTCCTTTTTTTACCCAAGATTTTTTGGGGCAAGGATTTTCTTATTTGAACCAACTAAGGACGTGGAGTTCCCTTTGAGACCTATTTGCGCTTTTGGTCTATATAAATAATATTAGCTGAAATAAAATTGCATTTTCAAGATTTGGTTGATGGGTGCTCTTGTATTGCCTTTATACATTTGGGAAAAGGAACGCTCCATAATCCTATTTCTTCCATCCAGGTTTACCCTTTATACCCAGATGGCTCGTTAATGGTCAAGAACATGTAGGCAGCCACAAAAACCAAGGTCATGAAACAATATTAAGTTCAGCTTGGCCTTCATCTCTTATATTGTTCTGTCAACGTGTACATTGTGTCCATCCACTGCCATAAACATCACTAATCCCCTCAAAGACAAAGCTGTGGGGAAATAGAGGCAGCAGATGCCAGTCTGCTACAAACACTACCCATAAATAGCTGCTGCATAGCCAAGAGCAGCAGATAAATGAGAGTAGAAAAGTATTGTTCTTTAAATGAGTCTGAACAGCTGAAGAGAAGGAGGCCAGGGCTGTTGTTTTAGACACCCCACTCTCAAGCCTTTAAAAAGTCCGGACCAGATATGACGGACTGGCTGAGTCGCTCGCAGATCTCTTGGGACCTGGATTCTTGTCCCTGGAATAGTTCAGAATGAGTGCACTTTTAATCCCCATCCCTTGTTTCCTGCCATCTCCCTCCACAGCCGCCAAACCCCTCCTCTTTTTCCTGTGCCACACACCAAAACAGACATCTCCCTTGCACCCTCAGTTCAGGTTGGAGTGTTCAGAGGTCAGACGCCTCGCCCATTAAACTTCTAACCTGGTGCCCAGAGGCCTTAGAGTACTGTCCTCGCCGCCACTCAGCTTCAGGTTTCAGTTGTGAACAAGTCCTTGTCTTCACCTCATGATATTTACTGTCTCTAAGGTCTGTCACTCTCCCTGAGCTCTGTCCTCTGACTCAGTTGCTTTGTGTTACAGAATACGATCTCATAAATCAAACCCATGGTAAGATACACTGGGGAAAGCCTCTCAGCAATGAATTGCTGCCCCAGAACAGCTGCAATCTCTCCTACTTGTTAAAGTTCCTTTCTAACCAGAACAGCATCATGAATGTAGGGTTATTCAAGCAATGAAGGTCTCTGTTAGAAAATTAAGCTGCCGTCAGTTCGGCTCACATCCGAGCCTCGGTGAGCTCTTCTGTCTGCACGCCAGCAGGGGGAACAGCTGAAATACCTGCAGCCTTGTCAGCTGCACTGGGAGTCCTCAGAGGTGAAACAAAACCTTTCTCCACTCTCATTATCTCAATGGAGATGAGATAGAAAGTCTTATTCTCGGGTGCATGATGTGACCCTGCAGGATTTTGGCCCAGTGGCCAGCAATACATTGTTTTGATGTGATGAGTGAAGGCAGCTAGTTTTGAAGAGGAATGCTAGGAAGCAATCGTTTGAGATGGAGGTATTGCTGTCAAAATGGTGCATAGTCAATGGACATACATGGATAAGTGTTGCAGTATTCATAGATGGCTGCAAATATCTGGCAGGGAGAAACGGAGTCTCTCTTTGAAGGGAACAATGGTTTCTTTACATCTAAAGATACACAAAGAAGAGGTTTAAGTCTCAAATACAGGCTACAGGTTAATTTCAACATATTTAGCTATCTTAGAAAGTGGGACACTTGATGTAAAGGATACTTGGTTTAGATATTGAAATGTAATTAATTATTAACATTCCTCAAGATCTTTTTGGCAAGATGTTGGTTCTAGAGAATACCCCTTATACAGGCCTTCACACTAACACTGGATCTTGCCTCAAAGTTTGTATTTTTTGAGCAACGGGCTCTCTGAATAATTATGTTTTGGTTTTGGTAGTACAGGCTGTTGGACAAATTGGCTTTTTGTGGACTTGGTTTGGATATAATAGGCTATTGGGCCGTAGGAATCCCCAAAAAGGAAAATAACAGAGGCCTTACCTGAACTACAGTGAGCTTGAGTAGTTTTATAATGTTGCTACGCTTGTTCCCATTGAACACACAACGGAATGTCGGGTCAGTGTTCTTTCTCTTGATATGACATATGTGCACCAAGTTTGACCTTTCAGCCAAACAGACAGCACAATAGCAGTTGGAAAACAAGTAAGGATGACAACAGTGTGACTAAAATCCGACAAGATAAAAAACAAAGACAAAATGAAAAATAAATAAATAAAAACAAAAAATGGGCTGGGACAGGACAAAAATCAACGACAAAAACAAAATCTAAATCTAAAGGCTCTGAGTCTAAGACCATTATTAATAACATAATGCAAAAGTAGAAATCAAACAATGTGTATAAATGGAACAAAAATAACAAATATATCAAATAAAAACATAGCACTTGTTGGTCAGTCAGCCGCCTACTAATCACAGTTTAACACCGCAGGTCCAGCACCCTATTGTACAGAGACATCCGGCATGTCCAGCTCCAGTATATACTTGTAGAAGGGGTTCCACATCTTGTGGAATTTCCCCGGGGAGCCCCTCAGTATGCACCTTATTTTCTCGAGTTTGGCTGAATTTAGGACTTCTTTTAACCACAAGGTGTGTGAAGGGGATGTTTGAGACTTCCACATGAGTAATATCAGGCGTCTGGCTAGTAAGGTAAACATAAATAATTTAAACTTATCTGAGCAAGAACAATGATATATTAAGCTGCTCCACATACTAATACTCCCATGAGTATATGACAACATATCATGACTATATGCTCCACTAACCCACTAATAACAAAAGAGGTACCTTATTTAACCCAATCACTGCATACCAATGGCTGTATGGGTGCTTTGACCTGTTTAGGCCCTGCGTTGAGTCCCGGTGCAGGTTTTGAATGTCATATCCAAACATGTTTCTGACACTGCCCCACCACCACCATTAGTTTCATAAGTCTAGACGAGGCAGAGGGCATACAAATGGTGTGTCTGGGGCCATTTCACAATAAACCCTACCATAATCAGTTAATGAGGAGCCAACCATCTGACACATAGATGATATGGCTTAGTGGTACAGTACATGGATATCAATAAAGAAGTCAATAGGCACACACATTTTTAGGATTAGGACAAACTGCAAGACATCTCGTTATCATGTTTTTAAAGTGATGTGTTTGTTTTTTCTTCTTTTAGATGAGATGGCGAATGGCAAGCCAGAAGGTGAGTGGATTATGATAGACATCCAATCTGCCCAAGTTGCCTTTTAGTCTAGCAGATAATAGCTGCACTATGTATGCACAATACATATATATATTTGTTATCAAAAACAAGCTTAAAAGCAACTTTTTGGATTAACACAAAATCCAACTGCCAAGTGTACAGATAAAAACCAACCCTTCACTAGAAAGATGATGATGGCAGCTCTGTGCTTGGCGTGAACGTGCAAATACAGTCTTATAGGAGTGTAAATGTGGAGCCAATAGTCTGCAGTATGGTTTGCTGCTGTGCTCCAGAGCGATCTGCGGCAACAACCAAGCTGTCAGCATCTCTGACATTCCTTTCGCCATCCAGCTAAACCCTGTCTGTTGATTCAGCTGATGCCCGGGACGCCCCATGTTAGCAAGGTGCTGGCATGCAATTGGCTTATTGCCGGCGATAGGGTTTGACCTTGGAGCTGCAGCATCTTGAGGCTCCAACATAGTCAGAGAGGACACCTCAGGTTTTGAGGTTCTTATCACAAATATTCCTACTGTATGTAAAACATTTTAAGAGAAAGACATTTGCCATCCATTATTTTTAGCATTCAATAAAATAAATTGACGCTGGATCTAAGTGTTATCTTTGTTCACAATTTCATCATTTGAACATGTTGTATTTTTATTTCTGGGCATTGCAATTGTGAACAACACATATCTAAGCGGGAAAAAAATGTGATGTGATGTAATGTATAAAATGTGAAAATGGTTTGAAATGATGTTATTCAGTGTGATAAAGTTTGAAGACTAGGTGCAGGCAGGTGGGTTAAGATGTGATTTGGTACATATTTGTGTGTTGTGTCTGTTTGTGTGTGTATGTTTGAGTTTGAGTCTGAGAGAGGCCTTGAAGTTGCTTTGTGCTTATAAAAAGCAGCTGTTCCATCCACCACTATATTTGTTACATGCTTAGAAAGTGTTGCCCCAGAAAGTAACGGTGCCATGCCCCTACCTGAGATTACCCTGGAGGTTTCTCCACCAACAGGTGGGTAACCTTGACGTCCCCTTCACTTGCCCCAGAGTGTTGGGTTATTTTCACATCATACTCACATCACGAGTTTGTTTGGTTTGTGAAAAGTTTTTTTTTCTCACTTGAAGACACTCAAATCACTCTGAGGCATGAAACTGCATTTTTGTTTAGTAGGTTTGGTTGCTCAACACACCGTTATTGGCAAAAATGGTTAATTAGGTTAGCTGTAAGATCACCTCCCCACTAACTTTGTACATATCCACATGCCTGCACTGCTCTACCTGCATTTGCTTTGATGCTTGGTGCTGATAGTGACTCATACTCCAGTTGTCTGTGCCTTTGTGAAACTGTGTGACTTATTCAACACACATGAGCTATAGAGAGATTGGGAATATTTGGTTGTATTTACTGTCGGCTTCCGTCAAAAGCCAGTTGTCTAAATGTCATGGTACAAGCAATCAAATCATTTAATTTATACTGTGAAAGTCAGTAAATTCCGCCATCTTTAATCTCTCTAAAGTATAGATATGCAATGACCAGATAAATGCTCCTCTGGTGCACCCAATGAAAACATGACACAAGATAGCATACCACATTGGTGCTTTAAAATTAACATATGTTGGACTTGATACAAATAAATGTGGTTTTCATATCAACAACCCTGACAAATCCAATAGCATAGTTGTATAATCTATAGTTTAAAATCAACTTCCTTAAATGACACCAATTAGAATTGTGGCTATCTGGTCATTAGCCATGTATACCACCTTGTTGAGCAAGCATTGTATTGCAAGACTACCAGCGGTTGTGCACCAAGCTTGCTGCTCTAGCCTAGCGCTTTGTCTGCTGTACAGAGGCTGTAGCAGATGGGAAAGAGCCAGTAGAGACTGATGGGAAGAAACCAGAGCCCTCAGAGCCTGAGCCATTACAGGCTGTGGAGGCTCAGAAGCCAAGCCCCACCGAGACTAACACAAACCAACCACAGCCTGGTGGGGTTGGGGTCAAAGAGCAGGCAGAGTCTGAAAACTCTACTGTTAAGGAAGAGGGTCCTTGCTCCCCCCCACCAACTGGTAAGTATGCATCCAAACATGAAGTCTAATTTCTCTCCCAGAATGCATATTTATACCTCTAGCTCTTTCACCTTAAACGCTACTGAAACAAGCCCTGAAAGTCTTACGAGTCATGTCAGTTGCACACTACATGGCTCAGCAGCATGGCCCAATGATCTGTAACGCTGAAAGCTAATAGATATCTTTACTTTCCTGATAAGAATGATATGGACTTCACTCTTCCTAGTTGAAATCATGCATTAACCTATATTTAGATTTTAAAACAGTGCTCCAAATCATACATGACACTAATTGCATGTGAGCCCATAAGAATTACAAAACAAATACTTACACCAGAGTGCTTCATGGTTCAGTGTCCGAGTTTTCAGATGTCTTAAGAAATAGGGACTGTTATAGACCGATAAATAAGGACTAAAAGTTGAAGTATTGACTTGGTAAACTGAAGTGATACAATTTGTACATAAGGTGAGTCTTTAAATTATATCATCCAGATATATGAATGTATCAGCAGAACAAACACACTCACACAAAATACTGTATAGTGTTGATAGGCGATCTCCAGGTTGGAATACATTGATTGTAAGAAGAAATGTGCAACTCAAGTAAGAAAGACGAGATACTTGGAAGATACAGAAGATTGGAAGTTTTTGGAAGCTTGATCATCAGCATTTTTTTTGCATGTATGGTTTGCACTTGCTGACTAAAGGTAGATGATATGTTTTCTGTATGCCAAGTTGGTAAAAAGCTGGTGTCGTTAGTTTCGGTTGATTGGAGATCTTGCAGTATTGAGCAGCTATGATCCCATGTTGTTTTATTTTTTAGACATACAGTATAGGTTCCAATCAATGCTTGATGGTTTTGTCTTATCTTCCAATCCAAGAGCTGCATACTCCATTTCAAAATGTGTATGTCATGCGATCAATGCCCTTTTAGGCCTTCCAATCTTTTGCCTTTTTGGCCCGGCAGTGACTGATTTTGGGCTTTTTGATAGGTGGGTGTATTTGTCAATTACTTTTTTATTGCAGATGATGATGCTGCGGCAGCCACTACTCCATCCCCAACACCCCATGCAGGTGTGTGCTTATTAATGTGCATTACAATTGTGAAACCTCAACGTCAGTAGCATAATCGTAATCTTGACATATTAACAGTACATTTCGTAAATTAATAAGCAGGAAAATAGTCTTACAATACATTGTTTCTCAGTTTTGTATCAATGGTGAGAATTAGGGGTGCACCGGAGGGGGAAATTCTTGGCCGAAACCGATACCGAAAATAGGAAACAGTTGGCCGAAAACCGAATGCCGAAAGGCCGAAAATGATTAATAGAAATATATATAATGTATACATTTTTTACCAATCTTGTTCAGCTGCCTGATTATGGAAAAAGACATGATTATGGCAAAACTTAACTTAAATAATAATCACTAGTATGGGTCCATAAAACATTTATTCAGCACTTTTGAATGCATACAGTACATTAATTCCAAGTCAAGTCCATTTTCTTTTCTCTGTAGGATAACTACAACAAAGTGCATTCAGAACAAAGCCAAGGTGCTTTAAAACGGCATAAACGTCTAGGCCAGTAGGCCTACAACAAAATAGTGTAAATAAAGACTGTAACAGCAAGGCTTCAACAACAACAAATGCACCTATAAGTGCATGCATACAAATGTGCAAACTGGATAAATCCACATGAATGTAACTATTTACAAATGAAATTACAATTGAATTTCAAGAATCTAAATAAGGCTGTCTGTCCTCATAAGCAAAGTAGTACACATTGTATAAAGATACATAAAGTGAAAACTGGATACAAAATCCACAATCAATTACAAATGAAATTACAATTTCAAGAATCTGCAAATAAGGTGGTCTGTCCTCATGAGCAATGTAAACAACATTGTATCATTTAGATAACGAAAGTACAATATATTGAACACTGTGCTGCTGTCATTTCCCCCTAATGATAACCTGAGATGGTGAATTATAACTCACAATGAAAATTGTTAGGGAAAGTGGGTATAGAGTAGACATGTAGAAATAGATAAGCTTATGATAAACCAGCCTTGTCTACTTATTAATGAAAAGTGGGAGGTTCTTTTTAATGAACAGTAGCTTCTCTGCTTTATCAGCCATAAGTCTGTTCCTCTTCTCATCAAGCACATGAGAGGCAGCGCTGAACAGTCTCTCGCTGTCAGTGCTTGTGATTTGATCTTACTCCGTATATTTGTCCAGGTGTTTTGATTTCAAGTGGTGGAGTAATCCCGAAGTGGTGAAAGTCTTTGCAGTTACACCCCCTCGAGAAATGTCAGCTGAACACGTTTTACAAATCGCAATCCGCGCCTCTTTCTCTGATATTTTTAAATATCTCCAAGCGGCAGACATGTTGGCTGTGAGCCAGCCGCGAGCATGGCGCAGTGCTTGTCGCTGCGTTTTGATTACGTCATCACAACAACACGTTAGCTTACCAACGTAACCCTGTTCTCTGATATTCGGTGATAATTTTTCAGTGCTAAAACCCTTTCGGCCGAAAGCCGAAAGAGCCTTTTTAACCATTTTCGGCCGATAATCTTCGGCGGCCGAATATTCGGTGCATCCCTAGTGAGAATGGTGTGAAAAGTTCTGATTCATTGTGATAGAGAGTGGGGGTCAAAGGGCAGGCAGATGGGTGTAGATGTGCAAGTTGGTAGATATTGTTGAGTTCGTGGGACAGTTTGCGTGTGTTGGTTTTGGAGTGTATGTTTAAGTCCGAGACTGAGAGAGGCATTGCAGATGCTGAAGCTTTGTGCTTATAAAAAGCAGCCGTTCCATCCACCACTATATTTGTCACATGTTCAGAAAGTGTTACCCCAGAGAGTAACGGTGCCATGCCCCTACCTGAGATTACCCTGGAGGTTTCTCCACCGAGAGGTGGGTAACGCTGACGACCCTTTCACTTGCTCCAGAGTGTTGCATTAGTTTGCACTTCACAGTGACATCACATGTTCTTTGGTGTGTGCAACCATTTTTTTCTTGTTATCACTTAAATCCATCTGAAAGGTGTGAAGCTGCATTCTTGTTGTGCAGGTTTGATTGCCCAACACACAGTTTGTTTGCGAAAAAAAGTTAATTAGGTTAGCTTTAGGATCACCTCCCCACTAACTGTGTATATCCACATGCTCGCGCTGCTCTACCTGCATATGCTTTGATGCTTGGTGCTGATAGTGACTCATACTGTTGCTGTCTGTCTTTGTGAAACTGTGTGACAGTAATTCATCACACAGGAGCTATAGAAGGCTTAGGGATGTTGAGTTTTACTGACTGTTGACTGTATTCAAAGGCTAAACAATCATACAATTTCCTACATAATGTATGAGTCAGTAAATCCCTCCCTCCTTAATATCTTTACAGTATGGATATGCAATGACCAGATACATGCTCCTCTGGTGCACCCAATGAAAACATGACACAAGATAGCATACCACATTGGTGCTTATATAATTAAATATATGTTGGACTTGATTAAAATAAATCTGGTTTTCATATCATCAAGTCTGAAAAATCCAATAGCGTAGTTGTATAATCTATAGTTTAACATTTCCTTAAATGACACCAATTAGAATTGCGGCTATCTGGTCATTAGCCATGTATACCACCTTGTTGAGCAAGCATTGTATTGCAAGACTACCAGCGGTTGTGCACCAAGCTTGCTGCTCTAGCCTAGCGCTTTGTCTGCTGTACAGAGGCTGTAGCAGATGGGAAAGAGCCAGTAGAGATTGATGGGAAGAAACCAGAGCCCTCAGAGCCTGAGCCATTACAGGCTGTGGAGGCTCAGAAGCCAAGCCCCACCGAGACTAACACAAACCAACCACAGCCTGGTGGGGTTGGGGTCAAAGAGCAGGCAGAGTCTGAAAACTCTACTGTTAAGGAAGAGGGTCCTTGCTCCCCCCCACCAACTGGTAAGTATGCTTCTTAACATCAATAAGTCCCATTCTCTAGCTCTTTCACCTTAAATGCTACTGAAACAAGTCCTGCAAGTCTTACAAGTCATGTCAGTTGCACACTACATGGCTCAGCAGCATGGCCAAATGATGTATAATGCTGAAAGTTGATAGATATCTTTACTTTCCTGATAAGAATGTATGGACTTCACTCTTATTAGTTGGAGTCATTTGTTGACATACCATTTGCTTTTGAAAAACAGTTCTCTTATTCTCTTAGGGCCGTATGTAATTGCATGTAGACCTTTATGAATAAATAAAAAACATACCTACACCTGAGGACGTCATGGTCCAGTGTCTGTGTTGTCAGATGTCTTAAGAAATAGGCATGAATATAAACCGATAAATAAGGATTCAAAATTGAAGTACTGACATGGCGAAAGGGGGGTAAAGCCATTTGTATGCAAGTCTTTAAATGATAGCATCCAGATAAATAAATGCATCAGCAAACAAGCAAACACATACCTACATTAAATAAAGTGTTGATAAGGTGGCCAGCTGGTTTCATGATGTGTTTTCTGCGCGCCAAAATGCTTAAGAGACAGTCTGTTTGGAACAGCGTCTTGAGAAGCTTGCACTAATGAGCATACATGCTCCTACAATGTTTAATTTTTCAGATATGTTAGGCTTCAATCATCGCTTAATATTTGGGTATTATTCTCCCTATCCAAGAGCTGCATACTCCATTTGAAGACGTGTCTTGCATGAAATCAATGGCGTTTTAGTCCTTCTAGGCCTTTTGCCTTTTTGACCTGGCAGTGACAGATTTTGAGCTTTTTGATAGGTGGGTCTATTTGTCAATTGCACCTTAATTGCAGATGAGGATTCTGCTGCAACCGCTACCCCATCCCCAACACCCCATGCAGGTGTGTGCGTATTAATGTGGACTACAATTGTAAATCTGAATGTCATTTGCATAATCGTAATCTTGACATACAGCACATTTTGTATATTTATAAGCAGGACAATAGTATAACAATGCGTTGTTTTCATGTGTTGTATCAAATGTGAGTATGGTCTGAAAATATGTGACTCAATGTGACCAAATGTGAAGGTCAACGTCCAGGCAAGTGGGTGTAGATGTGTGAGTTGGTACATATTTGTGTGTTTGTATGTCTGTTTGTGTGTGTTGGCTTTGGAGTGTATGTTTGAGTGTGAGACTGAGAGAGGCATTGCAGATGCTAAAGCTTTGTGCTTATAAAAAGCAGCTGTTCCATCCACCACTATATTTGTCACATGTTTAGAAAGTGTTACCCCAGTGAGTAATGGTGCCATGCCCCTACCTGAGATTACCCTGGAGGTTTCTCCACCGACAGGTGGGTAACCCTGACGTCCCCTGTACTTGCCACGGAATGTTGGCTTATTTTTGCGCATCACACTTACATCACAAGTTTGTTTGGTGTGTGCCACACTTCCTTTCTCACTTAAATCACCCTGAAAGGTGTGAAACTGCATTTTTGTTGTGTAGGTATAATTGCTCAGCATTTTTTCATTTATTTGCACAAAAAGTTTAATTTGGTTAGCTGTAACACCATCCCACTAGCTGTGCATTAATCCACATGCTTGCACTGCTCTACCTGCATTTGCTTCGATGCTTGGTGCTGATAGGGACTCACACTGTTGCTGTCACAATGTTTTTGAAGCTGTGTGACAGTAATTCAACACACAGGATGTATAGAGGGATTGGTGAGGTTTGGTTTTACTGATTTATGGCTCTTGTCAAAGGCAATCAGTGAGTCAGTTAATTCCTACCTCCTTAATCTCTTTACTGTATGGATATGCAATGACCAGATAGATGCTTCTTTGGTGCACCTGATCAAAACACGACACAATGGCATACTACATTGGTGCTTCAAAATTAATATAATTATATACGAACATATTTTGGTTATAAACCAATGATATTCCCATACATTTAAGCGTCAGCAGACCATATGTTGTAGAATGCAGCCAATTAGTAAACATCAGCATGCTCAGACCCTAAATTAAGATGGTGAACATCGGAAACATTGTAAGTACTGCCCATCAGCATGTTAGCATTTAGCTCAGGGAACAAATGTAAGAAAGCTTTATAGAACCGCTAGCATGTTTGTAGATTATTAATCTTATATAAAAATCCTTTTGATTTAATCTCGCCGATTACAATTGCGGCTATCTGGTCATTAGCCATGTATACCACCTTGTTGAGCAAGCATTGTATTGCAAGACTACCAGTGGTTGTGAACCAAGCTTGCTGCTAGAGCCTGGCGCATTGTCTGCTGTACAGAGGCTGTAGCAGATGGGAAAGAGCCAGTAGATACTGATGGGAAGAAACCAGAGCCCTCAGAGCCTGAGCCATTACAGGCTGTGGAGGCTCAGGAGCCAAGCACCACCGAGACTAACACAAACCAACCACAGCCTGGTGGGGTTGGGGTCAAAGAGCAGGCAGAGTCTGAAAACTCTACTGTTAAGAAAGAGGGTCCTTGCTCCCCCCCACCAACTGGTAAGTATTGGTTTTAAACATGAAGACCCATTTCTCTCTCAGAATGCATGTTAAAACCTCTAGCTCTTTCACCTTAAAATGCTACTGAATCAAGCCCTGAAAATATTACGAGTCATGTCAGCTGCACACTACATGGCTCAGCAGCATGGCCCAATGATCTGTGGTGTTGAAAGCTAATAGATATCTTTACTTTCCTGATAAGAATGATATGGATGTCACTCTTACCAGTGGGATTCATGCGTTGACCTAGCATTTGATACATGACATTAATTGCGTTTAGATCTTCAAGAATAAAGAATATATATAAACTTGCATCAGAGGACTTTATGGTTCAGTGTCTGAGTTTTCAGATGTTCAAATAAATATAGGAACAAATGTATACCAATAAATAAGAACATATTAAGTATTGACACGGCATTGGTATGCAGGCAGGGTGAGTTTTGTATCACACTAAATAGTGTTGATAAGGCGGCCAGCTGTTTTGTCTGTAGTATCTTCAGGTAAGGATGAATTGGTTTTAAGAGAAAACATTCAGAGAATCACTAAAGATACACAGGAATCGTCATGCTTTTGTTGGCTTGGTCATGAGCATTTTTTGTGAACGTTGGTTGCATCTGCTGCTTCAAATGTGATGTTTTCATGATGTGTTGTCTGCGTGCAATATTGCTAAAGAGCTTTGGTTTTTGCTTTGGCCGCTTGAGAAGTTTACAGTAATGAGCACTCATGCTCCCGCTCCTACATTGTTTTATCGTTGAGCCAGAGTAGCTAAGTTAAAATAGGTTGATATTTTTGGTCCATTCTTCCTGTCTAGGAGCTGCATGTCATGCTCCATTTAAAGACTATTTCACATGGGTTCAACAAGCTTATAGGCCTTCTAGTCTTTATCTTGTTGACCTGGCGGTGATGGATTTGGAGCTTTTTGATAGGTGGGTGTATTTGTCAATGACACTTTTATTGCAGATGATGATGCTGCTGCAGCCACTACCCTATCCCCAAAACCCCATGCAGGTTGGTACTCATAAAAAACATTACTACTCTCTAAGGCTCAAATCAACTCCCATCACCACATTTTCAGAGGTGTGTTAAAGTATTTTAAAATTGAATCACAAGTTACGGGTATCTTAGTTGATAAGCTATATCTTGGCAATTAACTTTAATCCAACAATATTTCAGCTTTACAGGTATTGGTTAATATTTGACTCTTCTAAAATAACAAAATCTAGTAACAAAAAGGCATATGCTCAAATCTACTTCACGGTTAAAACTGTATTTATTCTTATGTACGCTATTTGTATGTCAAATTTGTTACAATTCTGATGTATGTCATCAGCACCCTGTGCACTAACAAACATGACATAATTGAGTGTTTTTTACATGTACTCCTACAAGCACATCAACCTTTATTTACTCATATCAAATAAAGGTTTGGATGTGAAAATGATATTTCACATGTATATATTATGCATAGAAAATAAATACATGGTTGCTAAATGTGTACATGAATATTAATGCACATGGAAACAATTGTTCATCATTTAAAAAAAATCTATCTACGAAAGATAAATACTGCTAAATGTCTTTGCATATGTTGTCAAAGGGCAGTTTGATATTGCTGACCAGAAATTCACCAAAACTTCTGATAAAGCATCAATTTGTGTTTTGTGCTACACAAAAAAAACAGTTTAGTTTTACTAGTAGTGATTTCAACACTTCATCTTGGTTTTGCAAGAGAAAAGCCTTTCAAGGACAAGGTTGGATTGTTTGGAAAATGTACTTTTGGTTAGCGTCAAAATGCAGCCAATCAGATAGCTGCTTCTCTGAGGTGCTTCAATGGTAAATATCCACCACCTGGTCAAACCAACAATGGTTTAGACAAGTGGTTCTCAATTTGTTTACACCAAGTACCACCTGAGAAAATAGTTGGCTCTCCGAGTAGTACCACCATACTGTATGACCAATGTTAAAATACAGTCTATGCACAGTTCATGCAGGACTCGGAGGAAAATGTAAAAAAATATATATATTTCTTATATGTCAGATTCCTCCGCGTACCACTAGCGGGAGCTGTACCACAGGTTGAGAACCACTGGTGTGGTGTAGACACATTATTCATCCAACCACTATAATTTAATTTATGCTCATTCATTTCAATCACAACTGTGTTTTCTCCGCAGAGGATGCCATTTCACTCAAGAAACTCTCAATTGAGCTGCCTCGTAAGATCCCTCTGTTAAATCCTTCAACCATTTTAGTACCTCTGAAACCTGTAGACTCTAAATCAAATTTACCCTTCTGAATTGAGAAACATGTTAAAACATGTTTAGATATTTGTGTGTGTCTGGAAGTTAGCCTTTCAATACAAATAATTATGTTCAAAATGTTCTTACTAACTTATTAACATACTGTACACCCATTAATACAAATATTTTTTCTTAAGGTTAATTATACGTTAGGTATACGTTTTGGTTTTTCAATCAGTTTTTAATCCATATCCAATACTTTGTTTTATGGTAAACAAATAGAATACATTTTTTTTTTTAAATCATAGCTTTGATTCAGAATCCCTTGGACCAATGCTTGAAAATCTTTAATTGCTTGTTGTTTGACTCTTTGAGAGTGTGTGCTTGCTTCAGTGGACTTTACAGTACTATTACTTATAATATGCTGTAAATTTCTCTCTGTCTTTGTTTAGATGATAGCGTCCCTGTGCCAGCCATGGGGAGAAAAGACTCAGGTAATAAAAAGTGGTAGCCAAAAAAGACTCTTACCGTAATTATGTTCACCTTTTCATTCACCCCAAGAAAAAGTTAGACCGGTACCAAGAAAATCCTATCGTCACTCAACAAGTTTTCTGTTATAGCTGATCAAATGGAGCCTTTCTAGTTATTAAGCATAATCATCAAAAGGTTCATTTTTCCTCAACAATATGGTGAGCAAAATAAAAAAGACTATTCTCCTGGATTGTCATACGCCCAACTCTCTCAGACAACGTTAGAACACTAGATTCAGACAGCAACTATTCAGCAACAGTGTGATTCAACCAAATTCAACCCATTGCAACGGAGACTGGAGAATGTATCAAGAGAATCCGTAATTTACATAATACATTTATTTTGCTGAAAATGTCCAACAAATGCGATCTCTTTTGCCAATGAGGTGGCATTTCTGCCTTTCATAATGTCTGTTTCATGCTTTCAATGTTGCAAAGCGCTTATATTCTGCTGGTGTATGAGGTCTGGTGGCTGAAAGTGAGAAAATGTGTCTGTCTGTCTGTATTACTTTCTACTGGTAAGACTTTCAGATCCAATTAAAAGGTGGGTGTATGAACTCCTCAACTGTACTGCTATATTCTTTCCTAGCAGAATGACTTTGGAGAGCACTTTGTCATGTATGTCTTTCTCCTGACTGAGCAGTGTGGTCTCTGGGAGACGGCCAGGGCCCAGATGACCTGGAAAAGCCTATTGACAGCCCACCAAGGTCCACCCTACTGATAGAGAGTCCACAAAGCGCCACTATCCTTGTGGGTGAGTGACAGCACAAAGAGTTAAAGGTTCTCTTTGAAGACATTCGGATCATCAATACATCAGCAAACGGAGATGTGCTATGTAAAGATGAAGTGGACTAATGTTTACCTGAGCAGAGAATGTTATCCAAGTTTATCTTTGCTTCGGTGATATAGCCTCTCCAGTCTTTGTGCTAAGCTAAACTAATTGACTACTGGCTCTAGCTTAATCATCCTGAAAGGACAGATATGACTGTGGTATTGATCTCTGGAATAAAGCCAATAAGCGCATTGCATAACATTTTGAACTAAGTCTTTAAGAAGAGGGGCAAAAGGGTCAGTATAGTAGAATGTCACAATAAAGAGATAAAATCAGAGCATAGTGCCTCACTGTGACGTTGATAGGTTATTGATTCGAAATCTGGTATTGTTGGAAAGGTTTTTTTCTGTAATCACATTATATTTCCTGGGTCTTAAGGTGGAGACATCACCTTTGTTGCCAAGGTAGAGGCCAAAGATCTTCTCCGCAAACCCACTATCAAATGGATCAAAGGAAAATGGATGGATCTTGCTAGCAAGACAGGAAAGCACTTACAGCTGAAAGAGACCTTTGAACGACTGACCAAGGTATTGTACAACAAGTCCCCAAGCTATCCCAACTCGATCTCATAGTAGGTGCTTTTAAGCCAGTTGTTATATATCACTCCCTGACAGATTCACACATTTGAGATGCACATCGTCAAGGCCAAAGACAACTATGCAGGAAACTACAGGTGCGAAGTCACCTACAAGGACAAGTTTGACAGCTGTTGCTTTGACTTGGAAGTTAAAGGTTTGTTTAAGCATAAAAGTCTATATATTTAATGTAATATGTCAACAAAGTACAGACTAGCAGATGTGTTGTTACTGTCTTACAGAAGCTGAGGGCTCACAGAATTTTGATATCCGATCAGCTTTCAAAAGAAGGTAACGAAAGAACTTTCAACAAAAAACCGCTACGAATTCAGTATGCGACAGTACAGTATTTCATTTTTTCACTTCAAATAAATTAACTTAGTATTTATTTCAGGAAGCAAGATTAATACTAATAAATGCTCCTGAGAAGTGAAGAAAAGAACAAGTGTGATACATATTTCACTTTCTGGTGATATTTTTGTACGCCATCTAAGTGTGACGGTTGTAATAATATCATTAACCTTTCTCGAAGGTAATTACAACTCAAGGTGTAATTAAAGGCCAACTCTTGCATTTTAAATCTCCCTCCAAACAATGTGTCTGGAAAGCAATACAAAGCATTCCAGTTTTACAATCTTGCTGCTAAGTAATGTTGCTTCAACATTGCAGAAAGACTGTAGCAATATTGCCTGGGACCGCTCTTGAAGTGTCTTACACAAAACACCTTATTTGAAGCTTTTATCCATAAAGACTAAAAAAGTGGTTTTGTGTAAGCATTAATCAGGTGTTAGCGTGGAGCTAATGCATCGATTGACGTCAGAGCTTTTGCTTTGTTCTGCTATTTTAGCATTGTTTTATAGTGCCTGCAACTGTTTCAACTGATTGAATCTTCATTAATCTCTCCTTGGTAACAACAGCAGTGAAGGACAAGAAGATGCAGGGGAACTTGACTTTAGTGGTCTCCTTAAACATAGGTGAGAATCGCATCCCGACCCTGAGTGGATTATAGGCACTTTTTCAATGTGCTTTTTTTTGTCTTTCTTTCAATTTTTTATTATTTTTTATTATATCAAGCTACTTTATTTGTGTCGCACGTACATTTTTACATATGATACATTATGGCTTACCAGAGGTTTTCAAGGTCTGACACTATGGCAACAACTACACACCATCCCTTTTGAAGGGCAAAACATATTGATAGTGCAGCCCGACAAAATATTTATTTTCATGGATTTTGTCACTCATATTGTTAGAGACAATCATGCATTGGAAGTCAGAGAATTAGATTCCAATATCCAATATAGCTATGTTAGATTTAAGTAAATTGCCAAATGTTTTATTAGCAGTTCCTGTTTGCAATTCAATGATACTGTAGAAGTACAGCCAGCTATTACTTGGATTACATTCTGGACTCTAAAGGAGTCTTTATTCTATGATATCTAAGCTGATTGATGGACATTCATTTTGCGACAGACAAACGTACATGTAAAGTAGTGTAGTCTGATTTATCTGAGTTTTGACTTTGAGAAGGGGTTCCGATTTATGAAGGGGCACCTTACAGTTTGAAAACCTCTGGTTTACCAAAGCTACTGTGGTGACTCAAAATAAACACCATATGATGCATATTTCAGATAAGACAGTGCAACGTTTAAGGTACAAATACTCCTAAGCAGTGAAATTGTTCACTAGCAACATTATCCATTTATTTTTGGGCTTGTTTCTTCTTCTCCCCTACATATTCAGAAATCAAAGGTTAGTAGAGAGAAAATCATAGGTTTTAAAACAATTAGACCTTACTGCGGGTGAGTACTGTAATCCTGTAGAGTCCCCAGCATGACATGTAGCTCTAGGAATTGGACGAGCAAGAGTGTTGGCCTACTGTAGTACGGTAACACTTCATTTGAAGGCAGCATTCCTAACCCCTCTGTCAGCAATCAGAAATGATGGAAATGGGCCTTGCGTCATAAAGAACCCGAGGTAATAGATCTTCATCAAGCCATGAAGTCAAAGACCACCTTTATGAGGCACAGTGCACCATTTTGGATCATTTATGATGTGCTAGTGGGCCATAGAGAAATGATGCTGTAGAATAGTGTTATCTCTACATTGTCGTCTTATTTCAACTTAGAAATATAAGGCAAACATCACCATGTTTATTTCAGCTTTCTACATAATTGCCTGAAAATAAACAGATAAGAAATACAAACATAGAATGGAATAATATTGACGCTATTCACCTACAATCTTTCGGACATTTGGGAAAATGTCTACGAAAGAAAGGGCTGTCTGAATGTTCTTTATGTAAACTAATTGATACACTCATGTTTAGGGCGGCATTTTAATTAACTTTAATTTCACAAAACTAACCTCTTTAATATCATAATCTAACGGTGTCAGTGCAGTTCTGAAGTGATCACTCAAACCAACAAAAAAACAAAGGGATGGGCCAGTTCATAAGAGAAAAATGAAAGATGTGAAAATTCGCATTAAGAATCTTTGTTTCAGGTTTCCCCTAAATCCCTGCATGCTGCATCATGTTATATCTCAAAGGAGTTTAGCATTACAAGAAGTGGAACGACACAGCAAAATGGAACCAAAAATGTGATCAGATAACTGATCTGCTCTTGTGTGCTAATTTAATCACACAGCACTGATACAATCTTTTTTTCATCTTCCACACTTCCAAACTAAAAGAACCCACCTCAAAGTTCTTCCTTAATATACATTAGTTCCCATTTCCCTTTCATCCCTCGATGCATGCTAGAAACCTTTAAAAGCCATTTTACAATCATTATTGTGGAATTATTGGCAACCCTAGATGTTAGAATATTATAACAATAAGAACATGTACCGTAATATCTTTTCAAATCTGCCCTATAAAAACACACATATACTTGATGTATTCAAGTCGGTTGGTGTATTTAACCAAGTCACTGACCTCAGAACAAAAGCTAGTCCCGTGATTGTAATTCCTCCCAGTTTTTTCCTGCACACTTCCAAAGGAATCCTAGTCCATAGACACGTGAAAGGCCACAAGCAAACTCAATTAACCCCCCAATAATTCTCAGTAATTTAGAGGGCACCGCTGTGTTTCATGTTACAGTTAACATTTGACTGCAAAGACAACCTCAACACACAGGTTGATAGCTCACCATGCCCATCCCTTTGTGTGACATGTCCCGAGGAACGAAATAGGATATGCTAACCAAAAAATGGCAGGGCAGGAACCAGGAGAAATGAACCTAGTGAAATAAGCAGTGATTGTAAAGCTTAAAGATATGCTTTAATGACCCTTACTCGAGAGGTTATTTAGTAGTTCCTCAGGACACGTTGCGAAAAACACCTATGACTCCGAAACCTCACATCGTTCCCTCGTATCCGGCACCACTAGGGAGCCCAAAGCGGATGAAGGTCCAGATGTTGATGTGTGGGAGATCCTGAAGAACGCCCGGCCAGATCAGTATGAGAAGATTGCCTTCATGTATGGCATCACAGATCTGAGGGGTCTGCTGAAAAGGATGAAGAAGATCACAAGAGTGGAGAAGAAAACTGAAGGTAAATCAGTTTCTTCCACATTTTTGAAGTGCTCCTTTGTTGATTATCAGTCTTTAAGCCTGGTCAGGACGGGATTTGTATCTTGTTGTGTCTTTTTGTGACCTTTGTTTAATCTTTTCAAAGCTTTTGCCAAGAAACTGGATCCAGCATATCAGGCAGATAAAGGTGGAAAGATCCGCATGGTGGTTGATCTGGCTGACCCCACAGTTGAGCTGAAGTGGTACAAGAACGGACAGGAAATCAGATCCAGTCCAAAGTATGTCACATTGTTTTCTACAGCCTTGTTCTTTGTCTTGTCCTCTTCAACAGAGCACAAATGAAACGCATGTTTTTTAAATGCGTTTCAATTTGTGACACCGCCCTTCTGCACCAGTTTTCTGATTTTATGTGTTTTTGCGTAATGTTTTGTCACCACTCAAAAGCACAATGGTTCACGTTATACACTTTTCATTCACTTTCTTGAGCGTTTTACAAATACACACACAGAAATACTTTTATTATAACCCAGAGGTGACTTAATAAGTATTTCTGATGTCTCCAACCATCACATTTTCAACACAATCGTACTTATGTCCAGCCATAAGTACAGTGAACCAGTGCTAGTCAACAAATAAACAAATGTGGCTCTAATCAGTTTCCCAAAAGCCTGACACACTTAATTAGGAACATTATAAATTCAGAATCACAGGGCTATATAAAGTAAAAGACCCCTGAGCCACATTTGGGTGTAAATGCAGTGTATTTTTCAACTTGTGTAGTTAATTGCCATTGACTACTATATATGTCCTCCTCTGTACATGAAAAAGGTGGTACTTCCTTTACAGGTCTTTAACCAAGTCTGGCTTTGGAACATATTAAATAAATGCTGATTCTCATTTAGTGTTAGATGTCCATAAAAATCATGTACTTTCATAAGTTATTACCACTGTAACAACAACAATCTATGATTAGGTAGGTCTCAGTATTTTTTGTTTAAATTCTACAATTAAAGTATTTATATTTATATTGTGTAACTTTATTAATTAAATGTGGGTGTAAAAAAACAGTGACTTCTAGTTAAAGTTTGTATTGACTTTGGGAATAGTGTTAGTGACTATTAACATATTATAATAATAAAATGTAGTGCTTATAATAGGGTAGCGTATTACTCCGGGCTGATGAGGTTAATAGTAGGGTATAATACTGAATTGAGCGATAATGATTATGTAACTAAAAGTGTTTAATATAAAAACCCTGAAATATATTTCAGCTGAAACGTCTAGTCCATCTAAGCCAAGCCAAGTTAAAGCCATTTGGGAGGTTATTGCCATTTTCTGGTTTTGGTCTCGAGTTGCATTTTCTCCAGGGCTCCCTAGACCGAAGACTTTATTATCTAAAGAAAACTCTATGTGTCTTTTGACACTATTTTCTGACGAAATAAACTCTCCAAGACATGAGGTCTCACTGTCTTTGTCTGTCTATCTATCTATGTGTCATATCATTATGCTCTTTCCTGTCTACTATACTCACTTCCTGTACACTGCTTCGGACCACTCTGGCTCACTGCTGACCTTAAGTCAAAGAAAGTAAGTCCATCCATACAGTTGATTCTCCCTTCTCCATATCCATGTTTTGGTGTGATCCCACCCCTCTCTCAAACCTGACCCTTGGGTTTGTGAAGTGAACTTGATGCATGCTGATTACATTTATGATGTTTATTTTGGTGCTGTACATTTTAATTCTAGGACTATTTTTTATTTTGCTGTAGCCCAGTCTTTGCTTCCGATACATCTTCACTTTTTATCTTACGATGACTGTATTGTGTATTGACTTAAACAAACTGTATGTGAACAGTGGTGTGACTAATAGACTTCCTGTTAAGGTATATCTTTGAGCATAAGGGCACACAAAGGATTATGGTCATCAACAACTGCTCCTTGAATGATGACGCAGCTTATTCTGTAGCTGCTGGAGACGAGAATTGTGCCACAGAGCTGTTTGTCAAAGGTACCCTGATTAACTTTTCAGTTTGACCTAATTAGGTTTTTTTGTTATAAGAAACGTGTTTAGTTTCTTCTTCTATACTCCTCCTATAGAGTTGCCAGTTAAGATAGTTAAAAACATTGAGCCGGTGAAGACCACAGTGAACGAGAGGATTGAGCTGGAGTGCGAGGTGTCAGAGGAAGGCGCTCAGGTCAAATGGTAAGACTTATTTAAGATGTTTGTTTAACTACTTTTTGCAGAATAAAACAAGGGATGGGTTTGCCAGAATAAAGACAAATGATAAAGGAAATAATGTGTTTACCTCAGAAAGCTCATCTAGAATGACAAGCAGGGATAATTATTTTTAACTGGGTGCAAGTTCTACTTCTTATGCTCTATTTACTGGCGGTTTAAAGCCATGCCTATAATGCCTACTCCTGATGAACTAGCAGATGGAAATGCATCCAATTAACATTTCTGGAAACCCAACTAATGATCTGATGACACTCTATGTCTATGTTGAGATACATGACATCTGTAAGTGTTTAATTTTAAATGCTTCTCCTTCCTTCAGGATGAAGAATGGTGTTGAGGTTCCAACTGGAGTGCGCTCCAGATACCGAGTTAAGTGTGAGGGAACAAAACATTTCTTGGTGATTGATGACGCCTCCCGGGAGGACACTGGGACATACTCCATCATGGCTACCGGTGGCACATCTGAGGCCCGCATACAGGTTGACTGTATGTAGCATCTGCGCCTTTTTCATAATGTCTGTTTTCGGAGGAATCGGTATTAATACTGTGCCATATTCGGTTTCGCAACCTTCTTATATTTATTCAGTGAAACCGCTGAAGATATTTCAGGACTTGCAAGATATGAAGGTGATGCTGGGGCAACCCATCAATCTGCACTGTGAGATTTTCCCAGGCAACGTCGCAGGTCGTTGGTACAGGAATGGACAGCTGATCCAGCCTAATGACCGCATCAACATCGTACACAAAAATAAGTATGTAACCTCTGTTAAGCTATGATCAATCGTAATCAAATTCACACAAATGCTAACTAACATCATTTTGGTTTTCCAGGGTCCATCGTCTTGAAGTTGCGACCAGCACTCTTCATGACACAGGGGATTACACTTTTGTGCCTGAGGGATATTCACAGAGCCTCTCTGCCAAAATTCACATCATTGGTACACAACCTATGCTCTGTTTATATATGGACATCATACCAAGTAAGAACACCTTAACATAGTTTTATTTTAATTGTGTGATTCAATTTTCTTTAGACCCACCGAAGGTGCACTTGGAGAGTTTGAACTTTCCAGACAACACAGTGACAATTGTGGCAGGAAACAAACTTCGCCTGGAGATCCCCATTACTGGAGAACCAGCGCCCAGGGTGGTGTGGATGAAGGGAGAAAGGGTGAGCTTTTGTCGGTATAAAGTATAAGATTTGCATTATTTATTTTCTTTAGTCTTTTTGGTTAAGGCTAACAAATCCCAGGATAAGACTAAAATCAAAAGTATATACATTTTCTGTTCAAGACAGATGCATTGACTTTTACTTCACTTTCAAGGCTGACATACATATCTGTCTCAATTGCCTTAGGTGATTCTTGAGTCTGGCCATCGTGTCCGAGCTGAAACGTATGGCGACCAGACCAGCCTTACAATTGATGTAACAGAGCGGGAGGACACAGGCAACTACAAGATAGTCCTGCAGAATGAGGCTGGTGAAGCAACAGCCAGCGTCAAGGTCAAGGTTGTAGGTAAATGTTCACAAAGTACTCTAATCAAAAGACCATGTTCAGAATTAAGAAGATGTCTCTTGAACTGTTGACGTGGTTTTGTGTTGTCTGCAGACATCCCTGACCCTCCGGAGGCTCCCTTGGTCCCAGTTGTTGGCGGTGATTGGTGCTCCATGACATGGGAACCACCAAAATATGATGGAAGTTCTCCAATATTAGGTAATCAGGCCTTTTTATTATTCCTGCAGCTTAACTGTTAAACGTAAGTAGTTAAATGACAAGCTTTTCTGCGGTCCTCTAAAGGCTACTACATCGAGAGAAAGAAGAAACAGAGCTCCAGATGGATGAGACTGAACTTTGATCTGATTAAAGAAACATCCTTCGAACCCAAGAAGATGATTGAAGGAGTGCCATATGAAGTACGGATCTTTGCAGTTAATGCTATAGGCTCGTCCAGGCCCAGTGAACCATCCAAAGCCTTTACCCCTCTCGGTGAGTAGCCCAAATGACTCCATGAAAATCCAGTTAGCAATCTTAACACTGGCCTTTGAGCTGTTACTGTCAATAATCTGTCCAGGAAAGTATTACAAGCAGCTTCAGTTTATCTTATAACCGTTTCATGATAAGGGAGGACATTTAAATGAGTGGGCCGGTGGTAGTGCATGTGTGATCTGCCCTTGCTACCCCAGCAACGCAGCTGTTCCTCCGCATAGCCCACCATCCCAAGCATTCTGACTGTGACCTCCACTGGACGCGCAGGAGCTTTAGAGGATATTAAGTATGTCTTTATAATGGCTGCCAAATCATCTGCAGATTAGAGGTTTAGGAGATCAGGTCTGTCAGAGGGTTCAATAGAGGCTGATTCAGAATACAAGAATAGCTGGAAATAGCAGGGACTAAAGAGATCTGACAAGCAGATTTATAGCATAACAGCCAGAAAAAGAAAGGCGCCTTTATGACTTGCCAAAATGAAAGTTTTCCGATCTCGTTCATACCCATTGTTGGAAAACAAATTAGAAATGGTGGTCATGACTTGTGATCTCTAAAACCTTTATCTCCCCTCAGCTGTGACCAGTGAGCCAACAATGCTGGTTGTGGACGATGTCACCGACACCACAGTTACAGTAAAGTGGCGTCCTCCTGAAACCATTGGAGCTGCCGGTCTGGACGGATACTTAGTGGAGTACTGCGTAGAAGGAAGTGAGGCAACTTCAAATTTTCCAAAGGCCCTGACAAACTTAGATTTTTGGCTGTTTTAGAGTAAAGTGGGAAATATCTTAGGAAGTTAAATGTTGTTTTTTTTAAATACACCCAAACAGTCTACGTAGAGATTGTAATAGTTTTAAGAAGCTCAATGCAATACGTGGGATAACGACATTTTTGGACAGGAAAACATTAATATTATTGCACCTGTTTTAACATACATAAAAAAACAGATGTAGTTTTGTACAAAATTAAAACAAGATCAATTGTGGAAAGAAGCAACCAAATTACTTAGTTGTAAATGTGTGGGGAGAGGGGATTTGAGATGCTGTTTGACCATCCGATAAAGCATTCATGGCAACAATCTAAAATGCCTTATTATACATTCTGACACAGTGTGACATCCAATAAACCTGTAAGATCAAAACTGTTGCATAGTTTGTAGGGTTCTAACGCTGTCCACAAAAATGTCAGTGAAGGCAGTTAACATTTTCTTTTTCTACAGCTGATGATTGGGTAGTATCCAACAATGAGTTGACCGAGAAGACCAAGTTTACCATCACTGGGCTGACTCCAGGGACTAGAATCTTAGTTCGAGTCAAAGCCATCAATGCTGCCGGAGCCAGCTCTCCACGGACCCTTCAGCATCATGTCATGGTCAAAGAGGTTATTGGTGAGCTCCGAAAACGGTTGTGGAGACTTTTGAAAATGCATTTCCCCGATATAGCTTGGCTCAGAAGTTGATCGTTTTGTAGGAAAACATTTAAACAAACATTGATTTTGACACTCATGGCCGTTTGCTCCTCAGAACCACCCAAGATCCGCGTTCCCCGACACTTGAAGCAGACATACACTCGTAGAGTTGGAGAGGCGGTGAACCTCGTGGTGCCATTTATGGTAAAGAAACTCCCATCGATTCCATATTCACTTTATCTCTAAGCAGCATTTAAACTGTTTGTGATGTCCACAGGGCAAACCCAGGCCAAAAGTCAACTGGCTGAAAGAGGGCCAGCCCATAGAGCCTACCCACGTCAACATCCGCAACACAGACTGTGACAGCATCATCTTTATCCGTAAAGCAGAGCGCAGCCACTCCGGAAAGTATGAGATGACTGTTCAAGTTGAAAACCATGTGGACACGGCCATTCTTGACATACAAGTTGTAGGTGAGTGTAGTCTTAAATGGCAGTGCATTTGGGGTTTCCTCAAAAGGCCCTTCAAAAGGTATTTAAAGTTTTAAATAGTATGTTTATGCTGTAGACATTAATGTCAGTTAAAAAGCTTGTTAAAATATGTATTTAAAATTCATTATTATTTCAATTTCAATTCGTAATTTAGTCATCTATCATTCCATTTTGCATTGTATATTGAATTTTGGTTTGACAAAAGGTCTTTGAAATACTTTTTTTTTTACATTTAACTTGGTGAACCCTGCATCAGCCCAACAATACTGTTGCCACAACAAAACATATAAATGAATGATGATCATGATGATGAATGACATTTTGTTCTGATTGGTAGACCTACCTGGGCCTCCTCAAAGTGTCACGATTGAAGATGTTTGGGGAGGAAATGTAGCTCTGGTCTGGACTCCTCCAAAGGACAACGGCAACGCCCCAATAACAGGCTACACCATTCAAAAAGCAGACAAGAAAACAATGGTAGAACATCAATTTGAAAGTGTATACTAAACTGACATTTCAAATAACATGGATTCAATATTTACATTCACTTGCTTCAATACGCTTTATAGGAATGGTTCACATGCATTGAGCACTACCATCGCTCATGCATCACCATCACAGAGCTGGTGGTAGGGAATGAGTACTTCTTCAGGATCTTTGCTGAGAACATGTGTGGCCTAAGCGAAACTGCCACGCAAAGCAAAAAAAGTGCCCTCATCGTCAAAGAAGGTAACATTGACTGTAATATTAGCCAATGGTTACTTATCATTTCTGATGTGGGAAAATGCTTCAAAAGTTAGAACTTTGGAACAAATCGAATGCATTTAACATGTTGAAAATATCAATAGAGTTGTTGTTTCAATTGGTGACTATTTTATCACAGCTGTTATCTAAAAGGTACTGTCAGTGATGTTTCCACCCTAAAGTGAGCCTCATTACAGCCTCACTTTAAAATCGAACAGGGGTCGGGTAATAACTGACAGGCCTTTTGACAGTAATGTTTCAGACTCAGCTGATGATAAACAAACAAACATTGTCTTTCCCTCATCACTCAGGGAATTTCCCACATGATACCGCTCAGCGTCAGTATCATGCACAACCCCATTCCTTTACCCTTACCCCAACAGGCATGCAGGTGAAAACGCACGAGTTCACGGACCACGACTTTATGGAGGCACCAAAGTTCACACAGCCGCTGATCAACACTTTTGCTATTGCCGGCTACAACGCTACTCTAAACTGTAGTGTCCGTGCCAATCCAAGGGTAGGTGGGAGGACCACAGGTATAAAGTCGTGTATGAATATATTACGCTTTACACTCGGGTAAATAGAAAAGTTGATTATCATGTATTATAGCACTGATACTTCCCAGTATTTAAAAATACAAAGCTAGTATTATAACTAACTTCTCAAGGATGGCTCCAGTTAGTTTGGATCTTTCTATTTTTGTTTTGTCTTGGCCATCCTTCCCCTTGGTCATACTTATATCGTATTGACGAATTTCTTGTCTGGCCGCAGGCTAAAGTGGTCTGGATGAAGAATAAGATAACCATCCTGGACGACCCACGGTACCGCATGTTTAGCAACCAGGGAGTATGTACTCTGGAAATCAGGAAGCCCAGTCCCTACGATGGCGGCACGTACACTTGCAAGGCCGTCAACGATCTGGGTGAGGCCCAAGTGGACTGCAAGCTGGAGATCAAAGGTTAGTGTGGACCAGGAGGCGAGCTCAGTGTGCCTCCCTGGATACCCTTTTGTATCTGAGTCTGGTTTCCCAAAGCCTTTCAACTTTCTTGTTTTATTAGTTTATACTGCCTCTTACCAGTGTCTACTAATAATAAATGTAAAAAACCTTAGTTTTATCCTCTAAAAGAGACAAACAAATTGATTATTTTAAATCTAAATTGTCACTTTCTAATGTTTATAAGGACACAAAGGTGGCTATGGGAAAGCAACTCCCCTGTTATAATGTATTATCTGAACTGTGCGTTATAGTCTACCAAAGGGCTGACCAAATAAGAGATGGACATGTAAGTATCTGGAAAAGGTTGCACAAGCTATTCGTAAATTCATGGCCATGGTTGTATATAAAGTCTTTTTGGACTTCTTAGAAACCTTTAGCTAGTTCCTGGTGATTACCTAAATTGGGTTGCACCATTGAAAATTAAGGAATGTCTTAACTGCAGCTGTAGACAATAGTATTGTGTTCATTTGTTGCATCCAGTATCATCATCTAATCTAAAGCATTTCACTTAAAGCTTTAGGAAACCAAATTAAGTGTATGTCAGATGTGTCAGCTGTATAATCTCTTTTATTCTACACTCTAAACGGGTTATATTAGCAAGCCAACGTTAACTGTCAGGTAATTTAATTAGCTAACACTGTGTAGTTATTTATGAATAAGTAAACCCTACATAGGAACTAGTCTGTGTAGTGCAAACCATTTAAAATATACTGATGTTTCAATCTCCACTTGAATATGAATTTATGAACAGTTGGTGCAACCGGCTCTTGGACCACATTTTCAAATTAAGTGCAAATAATAATCTGTTCATTTGTGTGCAGTGCACATAATATCTGGTGACACTTCCCATCACCACCACATGTAGAGGTTTATCCCCTGTGTTCTCACAAAACTCTGTCCAGTCCAGTCCACCTGGTCATCTTGTTCATCATCACAACACAGTCTGTCCCCAATCACAGCTCTGTAGGCATAACAAGAGCAACTGTGATGTTTTGTGTTGTCTTCGACTATTCTCCACGGATTCCAGTGTCCCCTTTATACCACAGTTAACTCCTCATATAAAAGAGTTCAGTAATAAAAGCTAGAGTCCCTGGTGCACACATATAACTCCACGTAAACATTTTGTTAACCCCTCTTCTCTTCTCTCTCCCCCAGTCCAAACTCAAGAATTATGAATGTATGTTCTCATATAAGGTAAGCTTTCATATGGTTTTGGCATATGAAGCTTATGTCATTCATTATGCATCTTTCAGCCCGCTAATAACCTCGCTTTTCTCAGTCGGTGGGACTGCAGCAGCTTTTATCGCCATGAAAGCAGTCCCAGAGAAAGAACATGTGCAACCGGGCAGTAATAAAGCAATGTTCGCATGACAACTTTGCTAAATTATTCCCCAGTTCTGCTTTGCTGGCTTATTTTAACAGTCCTGTTTGGAAATGTATAATTGATTGCCATAGTCGTTGGTGTGAAATGGAGTGAGTTCAAAGACTACCTCTCATGTATTTTGTGCAACAGATAAGGTAAGTAAACCGTTTTGCAAACTTGCTAACATTTTCTGAAAAATCAAGAGCTGGGAATGAGTTTTAAGTTATGTTGACTTGAAAAATAAAATCAAACAAGATTGAAACAAAGCATACTAACTGGGTACACTGGGTATTATCCACATTAGGTTTGGAAGTGATTGATGAGTTGTGTCTGATGTATCCGTTAGCTTATAGTGATGGGATGTAACATGTACACTGAGGTTTTGAAATAAATGGAATATTCGGACAGTTAAGGAAGTGGTTTGCTATAAAGATGAGAAAAATAATACAAATATCGCATTTATCCATTAAATATGAGTCAGTATATAATACATTCATTTTTATATCTACATATATATATTTTATATGTATTACTATAGACGCATATGTGTATGTTTTATTTTTTTACTCTACAACATTTATCTGATCTATCTAGCAATCACTGTGTATATTTAATACTAAAGACAATTTATTATCCTCTAAAATGTATGATTTCAATCTTTTTACCGAGTAAACGTCTATTGATAATTTACTTAGGGATCCAAGTGCTTACACAACTGTTAGTATATTGTGGATGACTAAAGACAGCTTGATTAACCTGGAACTTTTCAGAGATGTGTGACCTGCACTGTATTTCAGTGATTTCCTCGCTTCTGGTGCTGCAAGCCTGTGCAGGGCAGAGATTTACAAACTGAGTGTGCATTGAGTAGATCTCTGACCATCTTTTTTTCTCTCCTCTCACTCTTTATCCAGTGCATTCTTGCATTCTGCTTGTTTTGCTTGGTTAGGTTATTGCTCTTTCCTCCTCTTCTTCCTCTCTCTGCTTTTCACTTTCCAAATCTACCTCGGTCCTTCCCCAAGAATATTGTAAGAACGTTTTTCCTCTCGTCCCTCAGGAGGCTTCACCTTCTTCGAGCTCATGCAACGCGGAGTGCCCCTACACCTGATTGACAAGTATATGAACGAGAAGGTTGTGGAGCCACAGAAGTAACATTGGATAGACTGCTATGAGACACTTTTGCTTTACAGACATTTGCTGCCAGTAGTGATCCTCTTCTCTCTACTGCTGAGATCTGGAGGTTGAAGAGGGATGATGGCGAGACAGGCGGAGGAGCGTGGAGGAGGGGTCACTGCTCTGTGGTGTGGCATGCTGTGTGCAAGTTTGGAGCTTGTTCCCGTAGAAGAAGAAAATCCCTGCTCACTTCTGTCACCCTTTTGGGTTCAAAAGACTCAGCTCTGATGCATGCCAGCAGTGTTTTGGTTCTAAATTGTGATCATTTCATATAGTGTGTAAAAAAAACTAAAATATATACAATGCACATATAGAGAAAAGTGGCACACTTACAGTATTTACATGTTGGTTCTTGTTGGGAGTGTCTGTAGACGTTGATAACTTATTTCCTGGGTCTGAAAGAAGGGAAAAGAGAATGTATAAACAAAGGTTGCAGTTTTATGGTGTGTCAAAAATTATATAAGGGATACAATGATAATAGATCAGAGTAATGTTGGATACATGAACGTGTAGAGCCTTCTAAGACAATTCAAATGCATATTTGTTAATTTCCCCTTTTCTGTGTTGATCACTTATGTGTAAAATGTGAGAAAAATGTAGAGTTTACACTGGCATGAAACATTATTCTTTTTGATTCATATTTAACGTGAGGCTTGATTGATGCTCAGTCATATGTGCATGCCTTTACCTTTGTAATTATGACCCATGGATTACAATAAAAAGTCCTTTAAAAAAGTGATTTTTTTTTAACTACTCTTTTTAATTTGGATCTCATGTATTAGTATGACTAACTATATTAATTATGGTATAAAAAGTGGACTAAAACATTTGTAGTTGTGATAAGAGAATAACCTAGATATGCAAATATGGCTTCAAGCACAAAAATACAATACATTTGCATGTCATATATACAAACTGGTTCAAAAAAATCTATCTTTCTAATTAAAAAATGTGGGCTGTACACCACACTATGTCCTTAACCTCGTGAATCTATAAGATATTGAATTTCACTTCACCAAAAATGTACGCAGGAAATAATACTACTCCTTTAATACAATAATTCAAGTAATATAGATATATTATTTCATGATTTATAGTCCAAATAATTAAAAATAGTAAAAAGTAAATCACTGAGTATTTATTATGGGAATTTGCAGTTCCACTAAGTTCAAGTACATTTAAATTTGACTCATTTTAGGCCAAATCATACATTAATTTGGGATATTTCCCTCAGAATTAGTTCAAGGCAACACGAATTCAGACGTTAATTTCAGGAAATTAAATGCACATACATTTATTATCAGTTAACTTAGTTAAATACCGTAAAAACAACTACATTTTGTGAGTGGAAATAAATATTAATTATATTTTTGTATTACATTTTGCACTACAAACAAGGAGTGCACATCTTAATTACTTACTGTCAATTGAATATGCTGGAATTGATGGTAATACAGTTGCTTCTCCGTCCATGTTTGCTGACTTGTAGTGTTACCTTTGTTTTTTTACGTGATAAATGGAACATTTTGACATTTAATATAGCATTTAATGGTTCTAAACAACCTACATATTTGCCTAATGTTTTCATTTAAATTTAAACTTCCCGGTGCGCAGCCAAATGATTCCCTTCCGGATCCCCACTTCCTGTGGAGAGACGCGATCAGAAAGTATCGACATCTCATGGTTCCACTGTGGAAATGGCCTCGTCTAGTCACCTAGCTATAAATGCCAAATGAGCTGCTATTTTTTGGAGTTGGCCGAGAGAAGATAGCCCCGTCTAAGCCACTATCGGGCTGGGAGTATTGGGACGTTTACTACGGTAATAGGAGGAGTGACTAGGCAGAACAACAATGCCACATTTCCTGTGGCCAGAGCCGCTGTCACCCGCTCAACTGAAGCGGCTGGAGGAGCATAAATACAGCGCCTCGGGTCGGTCTCTGTTCGAGCCGCCGTGCCAGGTCTACTGGAACTGGCTCGTCGAGCAAACTCCGATATGGATCGCCCCAAACACCCTGACTATTGTCGGACTGATGATCAACATCCTGACCACCGTGGTGCTCGTGTATTATTGTCCCACGGCAACAGAGGAGGTGAGTAAAGCGACCTTGGCCAAAGTTTCTACAAGGAGGCTAGCTGCAGTTACCTTCTGTGGTACGGCCAATCCTCCATTCACAAATTGCGCAATTTAAAGTTAACTGGCCACCTACGCAAACTCCACATGTCTTAAAAGCCATATTTTGAAATATTGCTTGAGTCAGCAGTCACCTGGTGAATTCGGCATATATATGATCCTCACAGCTGCCCACCTTTTGATAATAATGTCACTTTATTATTAGGGTCACCCTGCTTGCTAGCGCCCACAGTGTTTTGATCAACCACTTCGGATTGTTGTTGTTCTGGAGTATGCACTGCTGTATGCATGACATTTAGCCGAATTAGAGACTTTCTCTTGATCAATATGGACACGTCTTAAATTACAAGGTGTCAAGTTTGCATGGCCACTTACAGGAAAAGACGCTTTAAATAGTTTTAAATCGGATTAGTTGTGACATTACTTCCCGGCCTCATGTAGTTTTTGCTACTGTCTTGGAAAGTTGTTATGCTTGACTTGGTGTGTTATTGTCTGCCCTGGCCCTCTTGATGTTGTTGATGATACAAAAAAACCTGACATTTAAAGGACCATATTTCTGCTCCTGTTCAGTTAACCAGTAGAGAGAAGGTTAACTAAGCATGAATGCTTAAGGTTGAGGTTAAATGGCTTCATGTACTTCTAATGTAGTAGTTATATATTCCTAAAACTGTAACATTAATGCAACATGCAACACACCTGTGACCTATGATCGAGTTAAACTGTCACCAGGTTCACTGTGGGGCAGGGACCCGTCCTGGAAATACATAGGTGTGTGAGTGAGTGTCTTTATCAGATGTAAACCTTTGTCCAATCTAACGGTGAGAACTTAAGTCCACAGTCCATGCAGCGCTGTCAAATTCCTCATGTGCAAAGGCATTTCAGTGCCCCCCCCCCCCCCCCCTTTTCATGTTTTAGCATTACATAAGAAAAACCTGGCCACTCTTCTTAATAACCTTGTGAAGGTATGACTTTACAAACAAACATATATTGTAGGACTTCACATAAACCACTGGACAAAGTTAAGATCCGCCCTGAGGTATGACCTGTGTGCTAACCCTAAACAAGCGGGCTCTGTCCCCATCAGGCCATGAGTCATTCAGGACATGGACTTTGGAGAAGACAGCAGGATCTCTGAATATTTAGGAAAGCATGAGATTCTTTCTCTGTCTGGAAACACAGATGACCTTTGTCTCCCTCTCACACACACTCTCAAACATACACAAATGCTCACACACACAATGTTGTGGTAAACACACTGTGTTGGCCGGCTCGAGCGTCCAGATGGTCTTTCACCTTCACCCCAGTTAGAGGAACTCTGGCCAGTCAGCTGGAATCCCTCATTCCCCTTATGCTGCACACACTCTAGCCCGGTTTCAAAACCTCAGCTTGAGTTTATGACAGATATACAAAACATTTGTAACTCTCGAAAACTCATAACCCCCCTCAAAACTCATAACACAAATACAAAGTGGTAAAATACTGATCAACAATTTAGTTTTTTGTTTTGTTTTATACAAACAAACTAAAGGGAAAATAATAATATCTGCTCTTTTCCATAGAAGTTTAACATTTTATTTCTAAAATAACATTCATATTTCAACACTATAATTAGTGAAATAAGCCTCTTTTTTTTCTCTTTAAATACATATTCAGGAAATGTCTTAATTTATAATTGCCCTATAAAATGTCAGAAAATAGCGAAACCCCAGTTTTTCAGTGTACAGGGTAATGCCCTCAAATGTTTTGTCCAACCAACAGTCAGAACAAATACTCCCTTTACAACGATATTAAAAAAGGTGAAAATACTCTCTATTGAGAAACTATTATTGAGGATTTTTTGATTTGATAACAACTTTAAGTGTGTGTTGCTCCCACAAAAACAAGGCTGAGGTCCTTCTTGTGAGCAGCTATTTATCAAAGGTCTCTTCCCCTCAGGCCCCAGCATGGGCCTTCATCATGAGTGCTCTGGGCCTCTTCATCTACCAGTCTCTGGACGCCATTGATGGGAAGCAGGCGAGGAGGACCAACAGCAGCTCGGCTCTGGGCGAGCTCTTCGATCACGGCTGCGATGCCGTCTCCACAGGTGCTCTACTCAACCCAAACTATTATTGCTTGTGTCTTATTAAGACTATTTAGAACCAGCTGCAGGGAGGTATATTCATTATTTGTCTTTTCTGTCTTTTGTCTTCAGTCTTTGTTGCTGTGGGATCATGCATTTCATGTGGAATAGGACAATACCCAGACTGGATCTTCTTCTGTGGTTTTATCGGGATGTTCATGTTCTTCTGCGCACACTGGCAGACCTACGTGTCCGGGACCCTCCGCTTCGGCCTGTAAGTCCCACGTTCAGGAGAATCCAGCAATACAGATGCTATGAAACCATTATATTGTTATTAAAAGCTATACCCTCACTCTTCTCTGTCACTTCCCCCACAGGATCGACGTCACAGAGGTGCAGATCGCCATCATGGCCATGTATTTGATGTCTGCTTTCGGGGGCGTGAGCCTTTGGCAATGCACGGTAACGGAGGACCCAACACCAACAGAAACTCTTTCATTTCACTTTATTTAGCAAACCTTTTTCTTCTCCCTTAGTTTTCACACCCAACAACTATCTAATCTCTTCCTAGTTTTTAGTCGTCATTCTAGCTCTTAAATAGAATTTGTGTTTTACCTTTACTCTGTGCTGCCTTTGGAGGCTTGACTTAACGTCACTTGAGAGAAGGTAAATATCGGTAGCTAACGCCATGGCAACAGGTCATCTATTAGACATGGTCTGGCTCAAAAAGCTGATGATGTCATCAGCATTTATTATTTGTTGCTTTGCCCTCCCATCACGCTCGGCATGCTTGCGGCTTTCATAGGAGCACATTTCTTCTTGGAGGGTTTGGGTCTCTTCACTAATTTGATGTGTTTCCGTAGTTGCCCCTCATCGGAGTGAAGATGTACGTCTTCCCCGTCATTGGCATCTGCGGCGGGGCCTTCTACTCCTGCTACAACTACTTCCATGTGATTTTGAACGGAGGTGTTGGCAAAAACGGCTCCACTGTGGCTGTAAGTCAACACACGTATTCACGCTTTTATAGCAGATGTGATATTGCGATGCATGCTGAACATAATTTCCTTCTGTTCAGGACACCAGTGTGCTGAGTCCCAGTTTGCACATCGGCCTCATCCTCGCGCTGGCCTTCATCATTTTCAAGAAGTCGTCCAGCGAGCTGTTCGAGCACCACCCCTGTCTGTATCTGCTCGCCTTTGGCATGGTCATCTCAAAGATCTCCAACAAGCTGGTGGTACGTTCATCTTGTCTTTAAGTTCTAATGATAATGATTTCGGTCATGGGTGTTATGGCAGCACCCGTGGTTACCATGGTCCAATCAAAGGCTAGGAATATTGGACCTACACTGACTTAAATACCTAGTTCTGGTATTGGTAACAAAGGGCTCGATAAACCCATTTTTTTGTCTTGTAGTTTTTCATGTTTCATCTGTTGTCTTTACTGAGGGACTTTAATACAGGATTTATTTAACCAGTGTTTTATTTCCCTCGTGTATCTCTGTAGGTCGCGCACATGACCAAGAGTGAGCTGTGCCTCCCGGACACGGCTTTCATCGGCCCCGGGCTCCTCTTCCTCAACCAGTACTTCAACAGCTTCATCGATGAGCACATAGTCCTCTGGATCGCCATGGTCAGTGTTTGACACTTGTATTGTAGTATTAACGCCTCATTCTTTTTGAAAGGGACCAACTCTAAAAGACTTAACACCCTTAACAATCATCAAGTTTAGCTACAGTTAATTTGAGTTTGTCCTATTCAGTTTAGACTAAAAATGATGTAGAAAAAGGCCAGATTTGATTCCTGAAATGTGGAAAAGGACTTGTTTTTTTATTCCATAGGGCTGTGTAAAATGCAGAATGTGAATCGCTAAATAACAAGTAGGGTCTGAGCAATGTTCACTACAGCTTGCAGGTTATGTTTGAGCACAGTCAGCACTGTGTGACTTTCACCTCTAGCGATCTTATCAGAGAGCCATAATGGATTAAGTTCAAAGTTCCTTTAAGGCCGATGAGATGACTTGACGTAAACCTTCTTCCATGATGCTTGTTAATTCATCTGGCTTCGGTTTAATACTGTAAGCTTTGACATGAAAGGATAAGGTCAAAAACAGGTTAAATGCACCGTTCATAATACTGTGATTTGCAGGGTGAATGTGGTAAAGTAGTACTAAGATAAGCATAAAAGTTGGCACATTTTCACTACTTGAGGTTCCAAAGTGCATGGAAAGAAGAGTGAAGAGGTAAAACTTTAACAATTGTATTTTGGACCAACGTGTTACTGCCTGTACATTTTATCAAAAAGTTAGGTTAGCCAAGACATGCTGGCAGTTTTCTTTTTAAAGCCGTTTGGTTGCATCACTTAAAGACGCACCCACACAGGTGTGACCAGTTCTTCTGGATGATTAGACCTCAAATCGGCACAGGTGTGTCCAGTAACATTAATTACACCCAGTACTGTGTGTGCTGGCTCACTGGGATACTAACAAGGATTAGGGGACATTGTTAATGTTATCACTTACACCTGTGATTTTACTACTAGGAAAAAGCAAAAGGAATGATAAAGGTGTTAGTAGTTGACCAAGGTTTAATCAGGTATATTAAAGGTGGGGTAGGTAATTTTGGAGAAACCAGCTCGAGTGCGCTAGAATTTGAAAATACACAACCGGAAGAAATCTGCCACTTCCTTACAGAGCCCCTCCTCCAACACACACGAACGCGCACATGACCAATGAGGGCACGAGATAAGTTTGTGCACAGATGGAAGGCTGACAGGCAGGTAGGCCATCAAGTTATTTTAGTCGGGCCGGCTAAAATGATTGGTCGTGCTTTTTACAGTACTACGGCTTCCACATTTCGAAAAAATTTTATGGAGGTTTTGTCAAAGCACTTCAGATATTCATTGCTATCGGGATGTTAAGAGCATTCCATGGAATATAACAAAAAGTGTATCTCGAGCCGGTTTCTCAAACTTACCTAACCCACCTTTCTTTTGTATTCTTTTTTGAATGCTAAATAGTTTCTTAAAAGTACTTATTTTTATTATCTTTATTTTAACCTACTATTGCAACTTTCTTAGATTGTTTATGTTCGCACCAGCAGACACCAAAGCAAATTCCTTGTATGTGTAAACTTACCTGGCTATAAACTTGATTCTGATTCTCATATAGAGATATATATATATACATAATGAATTCAGATGCTGATCTCTCCCATTCCCCATGCCCGTGTAGTGAAGTTTAATGTACATTTGTATCCAGCCTTTGATGTCTGATCGCCTCCATCTTCCTCCAGGTCTTCTCTCTAGTGGATCTCGCACGCTACTGTACGGGGGTGTGCCTCCAGATCGCCTCCCATCTGCGCATCCGAGTGTTCAGCATCACGGCGCAGAGCCACGGCAAGCACGACTGACCGGTTGCTCGGCGGGAGGAGGCGGGGGGGGACGCAGACCTCTCCCCGCTCCTGAAAGCAGGCGATGACGAGGATAGACCTTCCTCGGCCCTGAGCCACTGCAGCCTTGACAAAGTGACCACATCCGATTGAAACTGCCTCTCTCACAAGATGGAAACATAAAACCAACTCATCACTACAAACCAAAAAAAGGAAAAAAAAGCATGGATCAAGATATTGAATGAAAAAAGAACACGGAACCAGAGCTTCCCTCAATTTCTTCATTGGCTGTTGTAGCCAAACATATTTTAATTTAGACATCATTGCATGTTGTCAGAAAAATAAAGTTTAGATTGTTACATCTACTCCCTGCTTACTCTAATCAAATACCAAAATCTTTAACAGGTACTTTATAGTTTGGGCAAATATCAAAGCATTTATCTGCTTTAAATTGTGTTTGAAAATCTGTTATGTCATTTAAATACGTAAATATATAGAACTGCAAATGAGGTAAAGCTCTTTGATATATGCCCATACTAAATGCAGTACCTGAAAGTGTTCTTAATTAGTTTTTATTTATAAAATGAATGTTACTCAATCTGGCATTAATCAGGGCTTAAAAATGCAAATTTAAATAATAAAAACCTCAAATATTATCCAATGAAGTTTGCAATGTGGACTGGCAAGTTGTCAACGCGCTATGTGACGGGGCTACGGCCGGTGTTAGTGTTGAAACATTACGACGGCTTTTCTATCAGGCCTCTCATACAAACTTTTTATTCATGTTTTTATTCTCAGTTACTCGTCTCATATTGCAATCCTGGAAAAAGAACGTAAACACACTCACCTCAGCCTCTTAGAGCGCTGTCGCCTGATGAAGCACTAACACTCGACACGTACTGCTTTCTCTGTTCTTCTCCCTGAAGGGCTAATAGTTATTTGTGATTGTACAGAATTCAACTGAAAACGCCTTAAATATTTTTGTTGTAATTACTGTTTAACTTGTGAATATTTAAAACAGCTTTGTATGTGTTTTTTTTTTCTCCACTGAAGTATCATACCAGACAATAGTAATAACACGACGCTACTGGAACTGTTCACTCATGGTTTCTTCACTTATTGTGTCATGTATCGGTGAGCGATTCATTTGGTCCTTGAAAGATCTGTTTGATTATCAGTAATTTTGCATTGATTTAACATTACTGAGTTCCTGTAATCTGATCGACTCATTATTCAGGTTCATTTGGATCAAAAGGGATATTTCTGTAATGCCGCTTAACTATATATAAGGGTAAAGACAATGGTACTCTTGAGTTTTATTTTGGAGAAATAAAATGATCTTCCTCTGAGGTTCTGCTCCTGCAGGATATTGGACATTGAAAAGCAGCATGTTCTAAAAAAAAAGATGATTTTGCATAATTGACGATGGACTTTGGAACTATGCATTGAAATGTACGACTTTGATTTCAACACCATGTTGCACTGTTCAATAATAACAGTAAAACACCTTTCTACTAACAGAAACTGTATGGGTGGAAAAGATTGTAATAAAGAAAAATATTTTTCATGTGGTGCGTTGTTACTGTAGCTACTGGTGTTAGCATATTGGCGTTAGCATTTAGCTGAAAGCATTGATGTTCCTAAGTAACTGGAACTGTATGTGACAGAGCTGTATGTCTTGTTTTTGAGAAAGTTTGGATATTTTTACCTGTTTGAGTATCAAATAACTTTCTTTTTTTTTTTAAAGTATCTAAGCCAATAAGTCATAATGAAGTAGCACAAAATATAAAAAAATTAAGTACATCAAAGTGCACTTGAACAAATGACAAAAACACCAGGATAACTGAAACCACATTTTATTTCAATCAGATGAGTCACTGAGCTGATTTTCCAGATATGTAGTTCACTGCTGCTGACATCAGAGATAATACACGTGACCGTTATGGCACGTGCATTGTCTGAGGCTATGTTTACATTCTGCTTTATTTAACATCAGATGCATCAGTCACCGGCTCACTGTCACAATAATACAATCAAAATAAGTTACACAACATGCTGAGGGGTCTGAATTTCAGACAGTAGCGAGCCTGTTGAGTCCCACAGAGACACACACACAGGTGGCTATGAACGCTGTAGCACCACGAACATGTTGCTCCAACAATCATTTACATTTGTACCACATTTTAAACCATATTATCCCATTCATTCTCATTATAAATCCTTAGATTAGGGTGTGAAACATTTAAAAAACAACAGGAAAGAAACAAAAACGTTCAACAAGCAGGAATGAACAAAGGCACTTCAAGTTTTCATATTTTTTACCGACACAATTATTTGATTCCCCTTCTATATACCTTTTCCTTCATTTTTTTTTATTTTTAAATGAAGCCATAGCGCTAAAAGCCAAACATATCCAGAGCTGCAAGTACCAAGCTTTTCATCAGGCGACAATTTCTTTATTCTATTTATTGTTTTGTCTTTAAAAAAAAAGAAAGGGAAAAATGCCCCTCATGATTTCTCGGCAGCCAAGATGACTTCAGATGTCTATTTTTGTTTGAACAATGATGGAAAACCTGATTATAAAGAAACATTCGATGATAAAAATTCATATTTAAGAAGAACATGTTTGGCATATTGCCTTGAAAAAGTGACTCAAATGAGCAATCAATTAGGAAAATAGTGACATTAATCAGTGTGAGTTTGAAACACAGAAGTTTGTGGATATTGTGGTAGAACGTGCTTGCTGCATACACACCTGCATACACACCCACAGACACACACACACAGAGCCCTGACCAGCTGCTGTCAAATGCTTCACACTTTAACAGCACATGAATCACAGGGTGGTGAGGGCAGGACATGAGGAGGGGGGTGCAGTGTGGAGGGAGTGTTCTGTGTTTGTTTGTGTTTGTGTTTTACAAAAGTCTCAAATGCCCCCCAGTGGAGGAAAAGAAGAATTGTACGCTTCTTCTTTCTGGCTGTGACTCCTTTTACCGGACAGCCCCTTCCATCATCTTATGAAAAAATGTTTCATCACAATCTCACACGAGTCTCTATCCTCTGTCCGTGCTGATGCAACACAAGCAGGCGGGATTTCAGACTCCTGTTTCCACCCGGTCCGAATCCTCTCCACTGAGCAGGAGAGAAAGGGTGGAGGTGGTTGAAGTGCAGAAAGAAGAGGAGAGGGAAGTCTTCCTCGCTCTCACACCCGCTCAGGGTTGCTGTCCTTGTTCACTCTGCGTCTCGGGAACAGCTTCCGCTTTAGAAGAATCAGCTGCAGGGAGGGGGGAGCGGAGGAAATTACATAATGAGAAACAACATGCAACTAGGGAGACATCAAAACTGTCTGTTAGCAAGAGGATGACTGGCAGGGAGTTGACCACTCTCCTATACGTCCATTCAATATGGAGCTACTGTAGAGCTAGCAGCGCGGATTTATGTATGTTTACTGCAAATGTGTATATTCCGTATATTTTGCATGTATAAATATATGATACTTCTATGTTAGATCTATGTAAATCATTATTATTTTGGTGTATTTTTATTTTCTACTTAAAGGTAGGGTAGGTAAGAATGTAGAAGTGCAGCTCGAGTGCGCTAGAATTGGAAATTACGAGGCCGAAAAAAATCTGCCACTTCCTTCAGACTTCCTTACAGAGCCCCTCCTCCAACACACACGACACGAACGTGCACATGACCAATGAGGGCACAAGATAAGTTTGTGGACAGATGGAAGGTTGACAGGCAGGTAGGCCATCCAGTTACTTTAGCCAGGCTAAAATGATTGGTCGTGCTTTTTACAACACCACGGCTTCCACAGATGAATTTTTTTTAATGTATTTATTGTCAAAGCATTTAATGTATTCATTTCTATCGGGATGTTAAGAGCATTCCATGGAATATAACAAAAAGTGTTTCTGAAGTAAATTACCTACCCTACCTTTAAAATGTGTATTTTATTTGTACCTCCTCTTTTTGTGTTTTTATCTATAAATGTATGTGTTTTTGTGTGTGTGTGTGTGTGTGTGTGTGTGTGTGTGTGTGTGTGTGTGTGTGTGTGTGTGTGTGTGTGTGTGTGTGTGTGTGTGTGTGTGTGTGTGTGTGCTCCTATCTGAGAACACAAGTCCCAAGGGTTGCTGTAGGGAATATTCTCCAAAGGTCACTGCACTTAATAACCTTTCTTTATGTTCGCTGAGGAGAAACTGGAAACCTTTGGATTAAGGGAAGCGCCTCAGAACAACGCTATGTCCAACCTGTGTGGAATAGTATTAGCTAAACATTTCCTGACATTTGATTGAATGCCTTTCAAATGCCAAACTGGATTAATTTGACAGAAGAGATGCCCAAGCACAGAATCCAGGTTATAAATTCATTGCTATAACGTCCTTTGAATGTTCTTCCAGCTTATCTGGCAACAAAGGTTAAAGTAAATACAATACTGTCTGATCCAAGTCAACAAAGACTGCTTGCCGTCTTTCCTTTCTGTGAAGTCAGGTCCTGGCTCAGCCGCTCATACTAACACGACACCTGAGACGGATGCTTCTCCGAGTGGAACTTCGGTAGTGAAGGTCTGAATCATAGCTCAAGCGTGAATCATGGAAAGGGATCGGTGTGAGCGAATGTCTGCATATCAGAATGTGTATACAAACTGTGTGTGGTACGAGGTGGGGACACCGACCTGTTCGGCAAAGAAGGACATGATGGTGAAGACGACGAGCGTCACAAGGACACAGTGAGTCCAGAACTTCAGCTTGTCTCGATACACTCGCCTGGCAAAACACACAATTCAGTTAGTTTTGGTTAGCTGCTGGTACAGATGCTGAAATAAAATGTCTGTAGCCTATATTAAGGGCTAGCTGTGCTGTGATACAACAGGAAGGACTCTTGAAGTATGCAGGGGGCAGCAGGGCAACAGGGTGACAAGGTGACATCACCAAACGCCATCTGCCAGTTACTTTACTAACTCAAAGAGAGAAGGGGAGGCGGGGGAGTCAGCTGTGTGATGATCTTGCAAGTATCTTACAGTTAGCGGCTGATCTGAGGCAGCCCGTTCTAATTTTAAAGCTTCAATGTGAGACTGGCATTCTGAAGCTGAAGCCCCCTAGGCACAGGAGCAGGGTCCCTGACAAAAACCCCTCTGAAGGATTCTTCCCCCCCCCTCCCCCCGCTCCAACCTGGTGACAGCACCAAATTCTTAACTGAGGCTGTTAGGGAAAAAAGAGCTTGATAAATTACAGGCTGTGTGTATCGTCTTATAGTAATACTGTACAGTAAAATGAACCTCTACTCATCTACACTTATGAACTAAAATAGGACAATAACAATAATATTGAAAATAGCATTGAAATGTTTATGTTTAAATAGAATAAAAACTAGATCAAATTTAATATAAAAACAAATAACCTTTTCCTTCTCAAGCTCTATTATGTTGTTTGTAGTTGTCTATTGTTTATTTGAATTACATTTCTGTATTAAACTTTCTATGTAATATTCAAATGTTCTTAGATACTGAATTTTGGGTTTTCATTAGCTGTGAGCCGTAATCATCAAGATTAAAACAAATAAACGCTGGAAAAAATGTACTTTGTGTGTAATAAATGTATATATTATACAAGTTTCATTTTAAATTGAATTACTGAAATTAATTTACTTTTCCACGATATTCTAATTTATTGAGATGGACCTGTCAAACAAAAGCCATATTTAGTAATATTAGTAAGTTATGCAAGGTTATGGACTATTAATTGATTAGTCAAAAAAGCCAAGTAGAAGACACATTTCAATTTGAACCTGATGATGTTAAATTAAAAGTAAATCCATGGTGTGATAAACATAACTGTTTTAAAATGACATAGTTATTCATCTAATATTTGCAAAGGCTTTCCCCTCTAAACCACACATTCCGTAGATGTACAATTGATCAATATTTTCTCTAAACTTTATCTCCTACCAGTCCTGGAGCTCGTCCATATGCAGGAATCTGTTGCGGTACTCTCTGGGCAGTTCAAACTGGGACGGCAGTGGGAACATGGACTCATAGAAGTCTCTCAGCACAGCTTTCACCGTGGAAGCGTCCTTATGGCTGTGGTCGATGTTATCGTTCAGACAGATGAACTTCCTGTTTGGGATTAATGAAAATACTGTTAAAACAGCTCAACAGCCAACCGAAAGGTGAATTGTGGTTGCTTAAGAGAGAAAAATGAATTAATGTATTTATGTTTTGTACTACTTTTAAGGAAAAATAATCTAGAGTGTTTCCCACCTTGGATTCTTCCTAATGTCATCTAACTGGCCGACAACATGGGACACATTAGTCCGCACCATCTTGAAAGCAATCTCCTCCTCCCCCATGATCTCAAACCTGTCGACACAGAACACGTTAGCAGCAGTAGGAGTGAGGCTAAGCAAGGAGAATATCTGAATTGTATTCATTGTGAAAAAAAGGTGCTTAAAGATGACACCTGTACTTATTTTGGTCTCTGAAGGCTTTGTGGATGCGTTCTGTGATGGGCTTGCAGTGCAGGACGAGGCCTTTGGTGACGGAAGGCTAGGGATTAAAAAAAAAACATCAGTCAGACAACAGAGTCAAATGTTATAAATTTGTATCTATCAACATTATAACATAGCACATATTTTCCGTATATCGTGTAACACTACAAGAAGTGCACATTTAATGGGTTTAAGTGTTAGGAAACATGCTATAAAACAGTTTTTTCCAAGCAGTTGCCTTCCGTAGTGGCTCACCATGGTGGGATCATAGTAGGCCTCCTGAGTGGGGTTTACCAGGTGGAGCTGGGTCAGGTTAGTGGGGAGAGTCTTAGAGCAGTTTATCAGCATCTGCTCCAGGCCTGTCAGGTCCTAAATACAACAAGGAAACATTACACACTTCAAAAATACAAGAATTCCTGCAAACAGTTTAATGTGAAAGAGAGAAGATAAGTCAAAGGCAGGACGGACCTGCAGGCTGAGGGGCAGCTCGTGGATCCTCGTGGCCAGAGTTCGAATCTCTCGGTCGGACAGCACGCCGGAGTGGTCGGTGTCTATTTCGTCAAACACATCAGACACGTTGAGCTGCTGCTGAGCACTCATCAGGAAGTAGAAGTAGGAAAAGGCGAACTGCATGTCCTCTGAGTGACGAACGCTATGGCCTGAGGTCTTGGCAAACTCCTCCGGGAATCTGAAGAAAAATGTATGTTACCTTTTCAGACAGGGTTATCATCCAACTGAGACTAAAACAAAAAAAGTTAATGTTAAATATTCTGGTAAAATGTAGAATAATTAATTGAAACAATATTGCCTCATTAAAAATAAATAAACAAACATGAATAATTACAGTTTATTTGTATGGATATGGTGAGCAAAGTGACTAGAAGGCAACCACACACTTATAAAAAGAAACACACTTTATAAAGTCAGGCAACACTAACCAGGCTTCGTGTGATTCTGTTTATTTGCACCTTACTTTGACCATCCGTTCACTGTTATTGATCATTGTGGAGAGCAGGCAGACGTTTTGTTTTGTATTATAGCAGCTATTGGATGGAATCAATACATGGGCTGCACAGGTTGTCGTTTCCGACTATCACAAGTAGAATCATAATGAAAGATACGCCGGTAAAATGTGCCTGTAGAATATAGGATAGGATAGCAACCTTTGGTTGCTATGCTAACATCACCCATTTTATACCAGAGACACTTTAATAAGAGCGTTGTGATGCCAAACAGCGTCAATTCAGACTGACACACATACTTAAAGGGAATTGTGGATATGTATCAGCTGCTTGTGTGAAAGTCAGACAGTGAATACTTTAGAGGCCGCTCTAAAGTATTAGCTAACCCGGAGCTAACGGAAGAATAAACTCCCGTGGAAGAGCAGCCAGCACTGCAGCGGTCGGTAAATACAGCTGAAACGCATTAATAAACAATGAACCACGGCGCTCTGGAGAAAAGTATAAGCTTGGAGGAGTCGTTATTTTATTTAATCTGTCTTCGTGTGATTAAAAGCAACACGATCATCGACCCGACGCAGTCCCTCGTTGTTGTTGTTGTTGTTGTTGTTGTTGTTGTTGTTGTTGTTGTGAGCGCCGTTGGGGAGCAAATCAGCGATGTAAACGGTGACGTCATGACGCAGCAGCGGCTGCACCAGTCGGGCTCTGGGCGGTGTGAACAGAGCGGGAGCAGAAAAGGGAAACCGGAGCTGAACCAGAAAAAACTCTAGCTCGGAGCTAGAAAGGGAAAAGCGCTGGTGTGAAAGCCGCATGAGAGATATTTGGTGAAAAATAACACATTAGGCGCTTTCACACCGTTGTACTTTTCCCACTTTAGTTCCGATATAGTTTGGAAATGTCACGTTCACACCAAAAAACTCCGGAACTAAAATTAGTTCATGAGAACCTTTTTACCCCCTTTTCCGTCCCTGCTAGAGAGCATGGACTTTCGTGGGAGAAAAAGGTTCCTATGTCTGATTGGCTTGGTGGAATGCAAACCACGCCCCGTAAAACTCCCAAAAAGTTTTGTGAAGGATTTTATTATCCTCGCATTAGCATTATTAGCATTAGCATTAGCCCAGCGCACAAACGCAGAGAGACTAACTTATGGGAACAAAAAAGAAAAAACATGGGAGCGGTGGAGGCGTTCTGGCGATTTACTCGGAAGGCTTCAGTAGAAGCTGCTGGGAGTCCCAGCAGCTTCTACTGAATCCAGTCCCCAACTCCGGGGACTTCCGGCCGGGGACTTCGGGTGGCAGTGTACGCCGTGAAGTTGTTTGCGGCCTGCCAATAAACCTAAAGCAGAAAAAGAAGAAGTGATGACAGCGGCTTCATTTGCCTAATCCTCCCTCAGGGATTTATTCCGGTGTGAACGCGATCTGTACTTAGTTCATGAGAACTAAAGAGTTCTCATGAACTAAGTTCTGATGAAACTTTGTGGGAAAAGTACTGCGGTGTGAAAGCGCCTAATGGTGCTCTAGGAAGAGATCCAGGTGATAAGGTGGGGGGGGGTTACCTTGGTTGGTTATTGGCTAATGGTCACACAAGCCAAAAAAATCGTTATGAAATCATAAAGTGGCCAAAATCTGATCAGCTCATTTCAGACAGGCTTTTATATAAATGGATCAGGACAAAAAGAGAGAATCTTTTTTCCTGAAACTTTCAGAATTTCTTTACACAGAGGGTTAGTGTTTATGTATAAAAGACATGAAAAAGAGGATTTTGCATAATAGGTGACCTTTAAAAACAAAGGTCCGTCACACTCACGTGTCCTGCAGCTCCTGCATGATGAGACGGTCGATCATGTGAGGCATGTGGGCGGGGACTTTGCGGGAGGTGAATCCGAACTGGCCGTTGAGCAGCTTGTTGACGTAGCGCAGCGAGTTGGCAAAAGTGTCCTGCAGCCGGCGGCCAGCGGCACCTCCGTCGGCCTCATACGACAATTCTCTCTGCAGACGCTCCTCTTCCTGTGGAGTCAAAACAGAGAGATTCATGTTTGAAGAAATATAAAATGATTAATTAGAAAAGTGGAAGTTGTCGGCCATGTTTACCTCCAGCAATTTCTGGAAGTACTTCCTCCTCTCCCAGGGCAGGAAGCCTCTGTCTGCGTGGATGTAGTGCTGGAGTCTCCTCCCCACTGGAGCTCCACCTGCAGCGTTCCCAGGCTCTCTCTGACTCTCCGTGCTCTTGGGTTTGGAAATTCTGCTCAGCAGTTTGGAAGTCTTGGGCCTCTCGATCGCAGCATTCAGATTGTAATGTTTGGGATTTTCAAAGTCTTTTTCCTGCTTATCATCAATATCGACTATGATTAGAGGAGTGACCGGTTTTACCGGCATAGCCACATCTTTCCTTATCATTTCTTCGTTTGGGTTTGGATTTTCCTGCATGATATTTCCTGCTTTATCTTCCACGGGTGGTTTTCCTTCTGAATGCTCTCCCTCCAAGTCTTTATAAGGCTTTCTCTGGAGCTTGGCTGCTCCCTCATTATGGGGTTGTGAATCAATGACTTGCTTCTTTTCAGTCATGTAGGATTTTAGAAGTTCAGCCTTTGTAAAGTTATAACCCTTCATAGTCATGTCCCCGATCAGGAGCTTCTCGTCCAGCTTCTGCAGCTCCCTCTGTATATCTGAAGGTAGAAGTGACTCATTCAGTGAAGGCACTTGTATTGCAGCCTGAAGTTCACCAGGCTGCCTTTTCAGGATCTTAGGACCCTGTTTGTCCTCGGGAATATCTAAGAACGGGACGGGAGGCTCCGGTGTTGGGGTCGGCTTCGGATCTTTGTCGGCATCTTTGCTCGCAGCTGTGGACACGTTGACCTGAGGTGCCTCGCGGGTGTCCACGGCTACACTGAAGCTCATTACGAACTCTGTGTCATCGTCCTTCTGGAGAGTGAGATTGTACTGGATCTGGGTGGCGTTGTGACCCGGGTAGAGCAGCAGGTGAATGGTCTTCCACTTGTTGGCGACGGAGGTGTGGCGAAGCGCCGGGTTGTCGCTGGCGTGGGCCTCGGAGACTCTGCGGGCCAGTCGGTCAAAGCTGAAGTACGGCCTGGTCTCACCGACAGGGAGGGTGTACAAGCTCTGATTCCTCAGCAGGGTCACATGACGCAGCTCGCCAAAGTGCTCTACATCAGAAATTAATACATGTTAAAGGCTAGATTTTTGAAATAGGCCAACTAAAAATAGCCTGAATTAGAATACCTTTATTAGTCCCACAGAGGGGACATTTACATTGTTACAGCAGAAAAGAGCCAAAGAAAGCTTAATGTTACCTAAGAAGCATGCATAAAAAAGTATTAAAGATAACAAAATTATACTTTAAAAAAGTTACACAATTTACAAAATACACATCCAGTAACAGTTCTGAGGATTTAGCAGCCGGGTATATATTGCACAGTTATTAACGGCATATATACACTCAGCCCAAAGCCCATTGTTTCCACTGAAGACATTCATATTTTCAAAGGAGTTACTGTTATTAGTTTAGTAGTTATTATTCATATTGTAACTACAGTTGACTTTGAGTGTCCATGTTCATTGTCATTAAGGAAAATGTCACCCACTTTAACTTTGTTTCTAATGAATGTGTTTTTAATGTATTTATGGACAACACAGTAGGTCTAAAGCACATAGGAATTAGCTTTAGTAGGCTTTGGATTAGCATCCAACACTTGTTGGAGGGATTTGTCAACAACAAGAACATTTAGAATATCACCAGACACATTAAGTTATTGTTGTAAAGAAACTATGTCTGGAAAATATAAACATATTTTGGATTATGAAGGCATTTTGAGGGATCAAAACACTAGAAAAGCACTGTATAAATGCCCCGTGTAAACTCACCTTGGCCACAGTCCCCCACATCGAACCCACAGGAGAGAACGTTGCAGGCCTGGTCACAGAACTTGTCTGCGAGCCAGGAGTTGGCACAGCCTTGATTGCAGTATGACGTCCCCCCAAGACCTCCGAGACCTCCTGCAAACTGCCACACCTGTCCACCAGCTCCACCCGCCCCCCCACCGATCCCGGCCGCAAACCGGCTGCTCCCTGCTGCACCTGTCCGATAAAAAGGCACAACATATTAGACATGAATAAAAGATGTAAGCTTATTAAAACAGTGAGAGTTGATGTCTTTACCGAGGCAGTCTCCTCCATCCCAGTCACAGGCAGAGTTGTTGCAGGCTTTGTCGCAGTAGCCATCTTTGATCCAAGATCCTGGGCAGCCCTCAGCACAGTTGGGGACAGGCCAAGTGAGATACACCTGCAGGGAGGGGAGGAAAGAAATTATTAGAGGCCAGTTGAGAGAAAAGCAACATGACTTGCACAAAAAAGTACAAACATATATTTCTAAATGAACAGACGAGCCCTTTGTTTTGTTAAATTCATACCTTTTGTCCTTTCGAGTGGCTGTAGAAGTCGTCCGGCCAGACGTCTTTGCCAAACATCACATCATCATTAAGGTAAATGAACTTCTGGGAGAGCCCTGGGATGCGGTGGATGTGTGTCTCTATGGCAGGAGAGCTGAAAGTGGGAAGGTGGCTGTGGTTCTGGAAGATATCCTGGATGTCAAAGAATAAAACATTTATATTTTAGTTAGTTATTTTTTCAAAATGACATATCTGTAATTGTTTTGGTAGACTTCTATTTGGTTTTTAATACGTTACAAAGGGTTAAGCTGACCACCCGTTCCTGTTTAAGGGTCAGGGTGGGAGAATCTGGGGCTTAAATTGTACCTGATGTGTGACAACTGTAACTCTGAGGCTATCCAGATTGAGCCAGGAGGGAATCTGCCCGTTAGTGACGATGAAGATGTGTCGCACCCAGGGGGCGTGTTTCTCCACAGAGCGCAGTGAATAGCGGAGCTCCTCGTTGTCCTCAAACCGGCTGGCAGAAACATCTTCATCCTGTTTGGACTGAGGAGGAAAAACAATGAATCCTTTGCCTGTATCTCAGGGGACAATACTGCTCATGATGAACAGCTATCAGGGTGTTAGAGAGGAGCAGTCGTACCTGTGAGATGGCAGTGAGGTCCCAGAACAGGTAGCCAGGGCTGATGGTTAACTCTATACCATCCAGGGTCAGGTTCTTTTTAGCCTGCTGGGTCAGATCAGTGAAATCCTGTGGGGTTTTCAGGTGGAGCAGGGCGATGCTGGCCTCAGAGTACAACTCGAACTAATGGACGCATAAACAAAAACAGTAAGGTGTTAAAAGCTTGATAAAGTACTCCAGTGTTTGATATTGGATTTAATACTTAGTATCTTTCAAGATCCTTTTGAATACCGGTACTGGACGTTTTTACTAACACTTATTGTACCCAGAGAAGGAGTCATACTTTGGTGATCATTTCGTTTTTGCGAGAAGGGGTGGGATTAAATAAGTGTAAACTTCTTCCCACCACTTTTCGGATGTGTAATTGAGTCGATTATTTTTTATACATACCCTGGTAATTTAGAATCATTAATATTTTTGTAGATCAATTTGACACCGATTAATTTTGTATTGTATAATAATTCTCATGTTACATTTTTGTATTATTGTTTCACACATTCAAAATAAATCAAATCAAATAAAAAAATCCTCAGATATTTTATATTCTGCCATCATTATGCAAAATAATTTTACCAATTAGATTTGTAATTGACCAGATAATCACAACAAATAATGCCCTTCCCATCAACTTTACTCTAGCTAAAGTAACTTTAGCAAAACATCAACATTTCTGCATTGTCATTGTGAGCATGTTAGCATTTAGCTCAAGGACCAAGGTACAGTTAAAGGGCTGCCAGCATGGCTGTAGATTCTTAGACCCATTATCAGTTTACAATACAGAAGAATAACACACTCTTATGTTTCAGCAAAGACACTCCTCTGACAAACGAGAACTTCAAAATAATAATCTAGACTGAGTTTGTAACAGACTTCCTTGATATTGGTTAAAAAATTCCAAAGCCAAGTTCTTAGAGATGAGGTTTCTATGTTAAATCACAGGATCGCCATTTAAAAGGTAGGGTAGGTATGTAAGAATGGAGAAACCAGCTCGAGTGCGCTAGAATTTGAAAGTATACAACCAAAAACAATCTGCCCCTTCCTTCAGACTTCCTTACAGAGCCCCTCCTCCAACACACACTAACGCGCACATGACCAATGAGGGCACGAGATAAGTTTGTGCACGAGATGGAAGGCTGACAGGCAGGTAGGCCATCCAGTTATCTGCCGCGGGCCGAGGCAGATAATTGGACTTGCTTTTTACAGCGCCACGGCTTCCAAAGATGAAATATTTGTATGTATTTCTTGTCAAAGCATTCAATTTATTCATTGCTATCGAGATGTTAAGAGCATTCCATGGAATATAACAAAAAGTGTTTCTGAAGTGAATTACCTACCCTACCTTTAAGTGACAAATCACCATAGTCAAGCACAGGTAAAAAGGTCACAGTGACTAGCCTTTTCCTGGCCTCAAGCGAGAAACAGGACTTGTGAATTACCTACCCTACCTTTAAGTGACAAATCACCCCATGCACAAATAGTTTAGCCACAGTGCAGCCATGATTATGACCACTCATGGAGGCGGGAATGTTTACTAGAAGTCTGGGAATGAAAACTACAAGATTGACGGTTGACCTTTGACCCTGCACTTACAGAGGTAAAATCATAAAATCAAAGCAACTATTAAGATTGTGTGGCGGCACAGAACAACAAGCGTCTGTGTGTGTGTGTGTGTGTGTGTGTGTGTGTGTGTGTGTGTGTGTGTGTGTGTGTGTGTGTGTGTGTGTGTGTGTGTGTGTGTGTGTGTGTGTGTGTGTGTGTGTGTGTGTGTGTGTGTGTGTGTGTGTGTGTGTGTGTGTGTAGAGGTGAGATTGGAAAATTCTGTGATGTCATCTCATCCATGGGGGTCGAATGGGGTTGATTTTAGGAGAGTTATGTGAGGCATCGAATGACACATGTGAGGGAGAGTGCCGGGGGAGAAACCCCCCGGCACGGCCCATTTCAAACTATTTGTCTCGCCTGTTAAACTCTAATCTTCCCAGGAAAAAGACTCACCCCGTCTCACTCCATCATCAAACACCGAATCCAAAAGTCTGACATGAACTCGACTCTTTTGTTTTTCTCTGCTCCTGTTTTTAGGTGAGGAGGATTAGCTGTGTCTTATGAACCCGGTGGGGAGCAGCCAGACGCGGATCACATTGCTGTCTTTATTATAGCCGTCTTTATAGTCCTGATAATGCTCTAACACACGCACGCAAAGAGGAGGTGTGTGTTGGCCTAACACTGGCACATGCCTGCCTGCCTGCAAGTGTAGGCTATTTTTTTATACACACGACACGTTATTACCAAATTGGTCAGAATGAATATTACAACTGAAATCATTTTGGTGGATTTACTTTTTTCTAGACTGATGAATTAACCAAAAGAAAGGATTTTGGCTCTGTAGATACAGCTAAATGAAAATGGAAACTATTTGACTATTGAAAAAAAGAGTGAATATGTTTGTAGAACCTAACTGAAACTGAAATAAAAAGAAAAATAATTGTGATTAGCATGTTCTCACATTAATTGTTCTAAATCAAGGCTCAAGATACGGCCTCAGAGCCATTTTTATATGACCCAAAACATGTTTAGAATACTTTTTTTTGTTAATTAACATGTCCTGTGTGAGGCTTACTCTTGCAATATTATAAACTGATCACTGCTGAGAATGTAATTAGTTTAGGGTAAAACTAATTAACGTCGTAGTGAGTGATCTTTTTAGCAGGTGGGTTGAGATGCTAAATCTGAGCTGAAGCACATCATCCTGCATCACGTGTCGGGTGGAGAAGCCACGACCAGTCCCAACATTACAAAGGTGACAGATAGAGGGAACTGAAGCAAAAATATATAGGTCTTTGCATAATGTACCAAATATTGTCAATGTAATGACATGACGTGTAAACTTTGGTTGTTCCAAGTTGATTATCCAATGCCTTGAATATAAATAAATATTCTAGAAAGTCAGTGATTCCAGCTTTTGAGATGTCTATACAGAGTGTAAATAGCCTGCATTTTTGCACTTAAGCATGCATATAAATGTTTCAATAGAGTTTTCCCTACACTTAAAATATGCATTGCCCACCTTCAAGAACACTTTAGCATTTTAAAACCTTTTCAAATATTTTTAAACTTTGCATTTTATTCTTAATACTTGGTCTGTAATTCTTAGTTTTACTCCTAATCCAAATATTATTTTAGCCCATTTTCATCAGTCAATGTTTATATAGCGCTTAAAAAAACATAGCTTATCTCAAGACGCTATTCATCAACTCTTTAAATTTGTATGAGAAAAAAGACCTTAGGATGTTGCTTCACGGTGGAGATGAGACCCCGTGTGGACAACAGTAAACACATACAAATACACGCTAATGCAAACACATCAGCACGGCAGGCGCGTACACAAACACTCGGGCGGATGATCGGGGTTGTGGGGCAGCTTTCATCACCATGGCACTCGATCTAACACCGGCTATAAATAACGGCCGTCCCTCACTGCTGAACCTCTCCATCCACACCATGCACATCATCCCTCTTTCAGAGAATCAGCCTGGCGTCACCAGGAGACACTTTGAAACCCAAACTGTGTATTGTGGGGTGGCCAGTGTACCTAGAATCCTTCCAGCCTTAAAACAAACACAAACTTTCCATCCCGGAGTTTGTTTGGCTTCACATGAACTAGCATCGTCTCTACTCTGTACCACACTGCCTTCACGTAACCTATTGCCATTATAAAACATGACAACTGGACTCCAAACAGGTAATGCTGGCCGCAGCAGAAGAAGGTCAGTAAAGTCCTTGTGACCTTTCGGTGTGCTGGCTGGCGCCGCGCCACTCCAAACAGTTGTTCTAATGTTAACCCCCGCACCGCCAGCTAAGGTTACAGCCCGAATGCCGCTGGGTATTATCACACGACCCACCAGGCTGCATTGCAACCGACAAACCTGGAGACAAATGCTGCAGTAAAGGGACAACTGGGTGTGGTGACGATATGTAGGTTAAACACTGTTAACCTACATATCATCACATATGAAGACACAGTGAGTCTGACTCCCCTGAGCTGCTCCTTTGTTCCAACAAACAGTTGTATATGGTTGACTACCATCAGCATTACTAGAGTATTATTATGTACAGTGCATTATTGTATATTAATTGCAGATAAAAGGTATCTGCAGGTTCTTGTTGGAATTTTTTTATTAAATGCCATTAGGTCCATTTAAAAAACAAAAAAAACATACAAAAAAAAAAAAAAAAATGTGTTGATTTTATTTGATTTAAAATTGTATTTAATTATATCCGTTTTAAGATTACAAAAGATGAATTAAGCAGTATATCAATAAGCTGTGGACCTTTAGAATTTGATAATTTTGCTAATAATAATTTTATTAGATATTGCTGATGACTGTTATTCTTTTTTTAAATGGAAAAATATTCCCATTTGAGAAGCGAGAACAAATTACTTTTAAAATTGATTATTTCACCTCTAAAACACATTATTTCAGTTTTTTTAGCTTAGTGCAATTAATTTTAAGGGCTTTTCATGAGTCCACTGAGTGAAAATATGTTGTATAGGTATTCTGTTTTACATTTAGAAACTACAAAGGCAGTTACAAAATATGTTATCTAATCGGTCAATTCATTCTTATCAGCCATGTGAGTGTATTAATGGAAGACGGGACGAACAGTTGACTCACGGCCGTCCTGACTGTCTGCTGCTGTGACAGGGTCACATGCACTGTTTTGTTTTCTTTGATTATTTCAGAGTAATCCAAGCTCGTTACTGGCATTCCTCCCTCTCAAAATATAAAGCAGACTTCTTATTAGAGAAAATTATTAGATACACAAGCCGCCGAGCTAAACAGAGGCTCTTTATCCACATCCCAACGTAACCGTTTAAAATAGAAAAAGCCCATATTTAGCATGACAGTGCAACCTCCTCTCCAAGGAGAATTTGACATTTGTCTTTAACACTTTCCTAAATGATGCTGCCGCTGAGATGTACAAGAATATCTTATTATGTGCTTGCACAAAAACCTTCAGCTCTGTCATAAGACACTGTGTGAGTGACATCTGGTGGCAAAGTCCAGTTATGTTAAACTTGTTTTTTACCACAAACTTAAAAAACGCCTTTTACAAATAGTGCACATTCTCTGCATCAAATGAGTAATATATTTCTTAAAAGAAAGATAAAAGTAATGCATGTGCACTGTACATCCATCAAGTGTGCAACAATGCCACCTGCTGTTGAAACTGAAATATCCATTTAAACAGACATCTCACAAAAGTGGATTTTTTAAATGTTCTTCCTCAGCTTGAATTTCGGAGGAAAACACAATAAATGTGATCTTTAATTTGTTAATATTTCAACAAGAAAAAACCTAAGAAATGTCTTAGAAGAAGAAAAATGTACAACTTTCCCAAATAGACAATGGTGATGTTAAGAAACAAAGAAGTAGTGTTCAGAATCCCTTCTGCTGTGTTTTACAACATGTATCATTAAAATACCTATCATAAAAGGTGGCTTGAGTATAAAAGGATGGGCCACATTTAGAAGGCTACGAGGTTATTTGAATGTGTCAGGTGTTCCAACTAAATCAGGTTAATATAATAATCAAATCAGCTGACAAGTTAGTAAGTATTAAATGTAAGCAATAAGTGTTTTACCTGATTGATTTTAGTGGTGATGACAGAGGGCAGTTTGACTCTCAGCTGCTCCGTTTCCTTAAAGGTTGCTGGGAAGCCGCTCAAGTACGCCAGAGACTGCATGCGGATCAGACCAGGAGCCTCTTTATCTGTTGTCTGCAAAACACACAACAAAGACAGTTGTATTTATTTCTTTAGTTCCGGGATCTTACTCTTATCTATAAAAGGTAGTTCTGGACATAAGGGAGGACCCTTATCTATAAAGGTAGTTCTGCACATAAGGGGGGACCTTACCCCCTTGATACAATTTAAATATGCATTTCACAGTAAATATAACGGTGATGAACTCACCAGGTAACATCTGGACACGGAGAATTTCTGGACTTCTTTAGATACATCTTTGTAGGCTTTATCAGCTGAAAAAAAAATGAACATATTAAAATCTTCATTTACATAAGACAAGAAATCTTATGCCCCTCTTAAGATTTAAAAAAAAAGTTTTTTTTAAGTTATGTTCTTAATATCAGACCTTTTAGATCATTAACACAGTTAAACATTACTAACAGGGTTCAATACTAAGCAGCAGATTGTGTATTATATATAAAAGGCCAGCCATGAGAATATTTACAGACGTTTATGTCTGAGTTCACACGTTCCCCTCTATTGATCTTTGAAGCTGCTGCTGTAACTTATAATATAGATTTCTCTCCCCACCGCTGCAGCATTCTCATGTTACCCATTAACCACACTGCAAATAACATATTTTGCATACATTTTCATATCTCAATGATAATCTGCTTGCTCGTTTCAGCTATTACGTCACTCTGTGGTTTTATGGTTTTCCCTGGAGAAAAATGTATGGAGTATTTACCTACCAGATTTTACCCTTATTTTTGCATAGTGTACTTATTCTAAACATTTGCTTCTGAATTTGTTTGTGTGTTTTTACCGTCGGCCTGCGAATGGAAGACAGCCACAGACACGGTGGTGGACGGATTGAAGGGTGTGTTCATCAGCAGCAGCTCTTTGGCAGTGGAGAAGGAGGGAGAGAGCGACGGCAGCTCTTTGAGAGTGATGTTGGCAGGCAGAGCGGGGTCCAGGGCCAGCATTGGCGCTATGATGCAGTGGGACAGCAGGCATTCTGGCTTTACACTAAACACACAAAGACATCATACTTTATGTCATGCATCTTTAATCAGTGCTTTCACTCAGACGACCCCCTCCTCTGACTCTGTGGTTTTGCACCAATAAATGTTCAAACTGCATACGTGTGAAATTAGTCAAGTTCACACGTTCAGCAAACAGCTTCCTTTGTGGAAATGTTGCATCGAGCCCCTCTCTGTGTCTGCGGTTTTAACTCACTGGGGTTATCATTTTGACAAAAGAGAATACGGAGAAGATGAGAGAGATAGGGCCCCTTGTTAACTCGTTGATGGTGAACACAGGAAATCCCTATCTTTGACTTGTATCTCCATTGTGGTTCAGCTTAAAGATTAACATTATTAACAAAGTTAAGTCCTGGCAAAATGTAAGTAAGAATCTTCCACTTAGATATCTTAGAAGAATGCTGCATGACAATAAATCTTCATTATTAACGATGCTGGCCCTCTTTTGTCCCCATCAAATAGCTGATATTCCACCAGTTTACACTTTCTGGTGGTTTAAAAGCCCGCCCCCAAACTTCCTGTTTCAACATCAAATTCTAAAAGATGCTGTTCCATTGTGCCCATAATGGTCATTTGTCATTCGTGTTGCAACTGGAAAATGACATCTAAAATAATAAATGTTCATAGGTTGTAAAGAGAAGATTACATTATGCTGTATAGTTGTACCTAAAAAAGTGAAAAAGATGTACAACAAGACAATATAGATTGTGTACCTTTTAGAAAGTGGTGGCCATCCCTTTTATATCCGATGCCTTATATGGGGGGAATTGTGTGATTCAATGAGTATGAATTTCTTATGGAAATGTTGGGTTGGGGATTTAGTCAGAGTAAACCAACATCAGATATTTCATCAACATAGATTATGTAGGAACAGTCCTGGAATAAATCCTACCTTCATTAAGTTCAATAATTTACGCACGTTTCTGGAGGATATAGTTTGTGTTGCTGTTATACTGTATTGCATTATAAAAGAGAAATACTCACAATTAAGTCTATATAAATCAAAATTACAATGCAATATGACAAACTAGGATAGAGCATTTAACCCCTCTAACTTTAGGACACACACTATCTTCAGTCTCACCTCTCTTTTGGCACTTCAGTTGTCTCACTGGCATTTTTCCCCAAACGTTCCCTGTGTGCAAGGAAACAGAGACTTCATATCATTTTCATCCCACACAACATGAAGTAGCAACATTTTCAGCATTGTATCATTCACAAAGGTCTGTAGACGTCAATACCAAAGAATAACTACACAATTTGAACATGCTGAGAGAAGAAGAAAAGTTTATAGACTAATGAAACCGCAACTTTCTCCTCTGAGTTTTTTTTACCTTTGATCTCAGATCCTCTCTTCCTCTGGGGCAATGTCTGAACAAGCCAATCAGAGTGAAAATGATAATGCTACAGCTCAGCTTGCATGCTAATTCTGACTGTGTTCAGGTTTAAACTAAAAGCACTGGAGTCTCTTTGCACAATATGCTGTAGGACAAGACTTTCTGCAGGAAAAAAATGGCTTAAATATGATTGAAGGCATGAGTTACACCCACATTTATTCTAACTAACCATCAAGCTTGACTGAAACGCTACATTAGCACAAACAATGGAGTCACAGCTTACCTCAGTGCCCTTTGTTCCTCCTCCAGTTGCTCTTTGACCGTCTTCAGTTCTTTCAGCAGAGCCACGTCTGTACCGTTCACCCATGTGTAAACTACATCAATAGGCATGGGCAGACAGAGCCTGCAAAAAGAAACACTCATATCACTCAAGACAGTCCTCACACTGCAAAGCCTTGTCCCCGATTCCCTCCCCAGCGAGCCTGATCTAGATTTGCTCATGCATGGTTACTCCTCGCTCTTGTTCTTTCAGATTTCTCTCAAGGGAAGGATAAAAACAGTCTTGAGTAGGAAGGATTTTGCAGGAAGGGGACACACTTTTTCATACAACATTTATTAATATGCTAAGAGTTTGACTTCCTCTACAAAGAAGACTTTGCACTATAGCCAGCTGTTTGCATTATGCATTCTTCTAAATGAAGGCGTGACACAATTGTGAAATTCATGCATTTCTTTTGTTTTGATGTGTTCAAGACACCCCTCTTTAGGAGCATGAATAATTAGTATAATCACCTGCTTTGGAACGATTTGCCACCCACATTGTCTCTGTAGGAGTCAAAGAGCACATGATACTGGTCCCGACTCCACTCGACCACCACCTGTATGGAGAGGAGGGGACGCAAAATGATACATTAGATATATGTATTATCAAGTCTATGGATAAAACCCTCTAGGGATAAGCAGTTGCTAATGTTGCTTCCGCCCAAATATCACACAGCAAAGGCACACCAAACCACACTAAAAAAAACGGACGGACTCATTATCTGCGAAGGTAGACACCATGTACTATAAGGCTTTCTTAATATTTACATTTAAATAATAGTTCAATTGAAGACTATATAACACACTTGTAGTGGCAATTTCTTATATTACCTTATATGCTCAAACCAAATGCTTCTAAAAGCATTGTCTAACACTACTGTACCATTTCTCCATATTTGCTGTTTCCTCTGCATACTCTAATGAGGGTTATTATTCTCAAGCGCTTCAAGGCCACAGGGCTGATTTGGCAGACTATGTTGATTCTCCTCTTCACACAGTTTGAACTTCCATGTTCTGATAACTGTTATACTTTCTATAGCTCAAGGACACAGGTGTCTAATAGCGATATGAGACATCCGTGTGAAAGCAGATTTCTGAGGCGTTCCGCCATGCTACACAAAACTTTGTCTGCCCGCCCTATCTTGTGTATAAGCTTTGCTATGTTGTGACTATTGCGCACACTCTAAGCAGACTATCCTATACTCTGTGAGACCTGTACCATTCGAAGCTTCAAATAAATAACCAACAAGACAACGCTGCTTGCTTTCACCAGTTTATTATTGATTACTCTCATTGTACATCTTTACAGTATTGACGAGTTTAAAATATCTACGACACACTACAGCAAGAACGTATACTCATATTACAAATTCTTTAAAATATGTGTGTTATATATTCTCAAATGATCCTTAACAAAAATGATTTAACATACAACGTCGTGAACTGTCAGTAAGCAAACCATAGGAATCAATGTTTCAAGACGTGTGAGACTTTCCTCTGAATGCGTACAAATTGGGTGATTTATAATCATGCCGAAGTAGCATGAACACCTCAAAGATTCACAAAACCCGTGAATGAAAGATAAAAAGCTAAGTAGCTTTTCTAACGAGCTACACAACTTTAAACAGCAGAGTTTTTTTAATGGAATCTGGTCCGTCGTTGTGTAAGTACAACCAAATCAGGTAACAGCTGTCAAGAAAATAGCGTTATCTTAACAAAACTGACTGCCAGTGAGTGACTGGAGTTAAGAAAATAGAAGAAGCTCACCTCTCCAAACTGAAAGGCGGACACTATCATGAGGACTATCCCCCCAAAGCAGAGGTAGAGCCCATACCGATGGGACAGGCAGGTGTAGGTCTGCCGCTGCAACAGCTTGAGCACCGAATTGACGACTACCATGGTTCTCTTTGGCAAAGCATGCCGCTGCATTCATTCAAAAAGGCAGGTTTCACGCACTACACAAAGAAAGTAAACATCACAGGCGACCCATTTGTCAGCTGACCACCAGCCAGACCATGAGCCAGACTGCATGACACATGACAACGATACATTTCAGTTTTCTTCGGCGGTGGGGACGCTGCTGCGGCCCGGCTGCTTCTCCTCATCGCCCTCTGCTGGAGAGGAGCCGGGCTCATGGTGCCTTCAGGGTCAACCACCCCTTTCTGATTAAACATCCAGCAGACATGAAGATAATGAAGGTTTAAAGAGAACGATGGAGACCCATTATCATAAATTAAAAGTCGTGTTTTGGTTCTCCTGAAGAATGTTAGTCAAATATTGTATTTCATTTCACCCCTTTTGTCCTTTACCAAAACTTGAGAAAAGTGTAAAGCTCTTTAGCTGCTAGCTATCTGTTGTTTACATAAGTTAGCGAAGTAGCTTAATCTTTTTATTTTTTTTTTTGTTTTTTTTTGCATTTCTGATATCAAAAAGCATGATTCCTATATATTTTTTTATAATACTTAACAAATTGTGCAGGAGTTCCGAGCACTGACACAATTCATACATGTATTCATAAGAATGTTTACGGGGTACATAGAATTAAAGTTGGCAGATGCTATTTGCACCAGGGTTTCTATAGCCACAAAGAGCCATTGGCTCACTACATTGATCCTGAATTGTCCATTTCCTATCAAATGTATTGGCCTATATTTTTGTTTTACTTAGGCTACTTTATACAAGCAAATCAATGTAATTATACTTCTTAAAAATCATCCTTTTTAGTTACATACCAATCCTATTTTCTCAAAATAAGAAAGCTATTAAAACTAGAGCCTATATTGCAACATACACACACCTTTTGAAATATACAAATCTTTGCATAACTTTTAGAAATTAATTTTTAATTACCCGTTCCTTAGAATCTTGTAAAATAAAAGTGAAAAGAAACTAAATCTTCTGGAACCAGTTGACAAAATGATAAATCCACGTCAATTTGGATTTTAACTCCTTGCAGGGATGTTAATGAGGAATAATTAAAAACATTGTCTAGTTGACCTTGCTTCTGGACAGATAGTGTGAAGTGGGTTTATCAGCAAACAAAACTATAAAACGTTATAGGCCGTATCAAAGCAATGAGCCAGAAGACTGAGATGGTCTATTATCCATCCATCCATCCATCCATCTTCTCCCGCTTATCCGTGGTCGGGTCGCGGGGGTAGCAGTTCCAACAGAGAGCCCCAAACTTTCTTTTCCCTGGCCACATCAACCAGCTCTGAGTGGGGGATCCCAAGGCGCTCCCAGGCCAGCAAAGAGATATAATCCCTCCACCTGGTCCTAGGTCTACCCCTTGGTCTCTTCCCAGCTGGACGTGCCTGGAACACCTCCCTAGGGAGGCGCCCAGGTGGCATCCTAACTAGGTGCCCGAACCACCTCAACTGGCTCCTTTCGACGCGAAGGAGGAGCGGTTCAACTCTGAGTCCCTCCCGGATGACCGAACTTCTCACCTTATCCCTAAGGGAGACACCAGTCCCCCTGCGGAGAAAACCCATCACGGCCGCTTTTATCCGCGATCTCGTTTTTTCGGTCATGACCCATCCTTCATGACCATAGGTGAGGGTAGGAACGAAAATGGCCCGGTAGACAGAGAGCTTTGCCTTCTGGCTCAGCTCCCTTTTCGTCACAACGGTGCGGTAAAGCGACTGCAGTACCGCTCCCGCTAATCCGATTCTCCGGCCCATCTCACGCTCCATTGTTCCCTCACTCGAGAACAAGACCCCGAGATACTTGAACTCCTTCACTTGGGGTAAGGACTCATTCCCTACTTGGAGTGGACAGTCCATCGGTTTCCTGCTGAGAACCATGGCCTCAGATTTGGAGGTGCTGATCCTCATCCCAGCCGCTTCACACTCGGTTGCGAACCGATCCAGTGAGTGCTGAAGGTCGCAGACCGATGAAGCCATTAGAACCACATCATCTGCAAAAAGCAGTGGTGCAATCCTTAGTCCACCGAACCGCAGACCCCCTCCCCCATGACTACGCCTCAAAATCCGATCCATGTATATTACAAACAGGATTGGTGACAAAGCGCAGCCCTGGCGGAGGCCAACCCTCACCGGAAATGGGTTTGACTTAATACCGAGGACCCGGAAACAGCTCTCACTTTGGGAGTACAGAGATTGGATGGCCCTGAGTAGAGACCCCCTCACCCCATACTCCCGCAGCACCTCCCACATTAGCTCCCTGGGAACCCGGTCATACACCTTCTCCAAGTCTACAAAACACATGTAGACTGGATGAGCGTACTCCAAGGCCCCCTCCAGGATCCTTGCGAGAGTAAAAAGCTGATCCGTCGTTCCACGACCAGGACGGAATCCACATTGTTCCTCCTCAATCTGAGGTTCAACAATCGGCCTGACCCTCCTTTCGAGTACCTTAGAGTAAACTCTCCCAGGGAGGCTGAGTAGTGTGATGCCTCTGTAATTGGCACACACCCTCTGATCCCCCTTTTTAAAAAGGGGAACCACCACCCCGGTCTGCCACTCCTTCGGTACTGTTTCCAACTTCCACGCAACATTGATGAGACATGTCAACCATGACAGTCCCTCAACACTCAGAGCCTTCAGCATTTCTGGGCGGATCTCATCTTTGTTTGACGACCGCAGTGACCTCCCCCCGGGAGATTGGTGTTGATCCCCCGTCATACTCCAGCTCTGCCTCTAACATAGAGGGTGGAGTTGTTGGGTTCAGGAGTTCCTCAAAGTGTTCCTTCCAACGTCCTAACACTCCATCAGTTGAGGTCAACAACGTCCCATCCTTACTGTACACAGCTTGGATGGTTCCCTGCTTCCCCCTCCTGAGGTGTCGGACAGTTTTCCAGAACAACTTTGGTGCCGCCCGAAAGTCCTTTTCCATGTCTTCTCCGAACTTCTCCCACACCCGCTGCTTTGCCTCGGCCACGGCTGAGGCTGCTGCCCTTCGGGCCTGTCGGTACCTTGCAACTGCTTCGGGAGTCCCCCGGGATAACCAATCCCTGAAGGCCTCCTTCTTCAGTCGGACGGCTTCCCTGACCACCGGTGTCCACCAGGATGTTCGAGGGTTACCGCCCCTTGAGGCACCTAGGACCTTGAGACCACAGCTCCCCGCCGCGGCTTCTGCAATAGAGGCTTTGAACACCGACCACTCTGGTTCAATGTCCCCAACCTCCACAGGAATGCCCGAAAAGCTCCGCCGGAGGTGTGAGTTGAAGGCCTCCTGAACTTGGGCCTCCTCCAGACGTTCCCAGTTCACCCGAACTACACGTTTGGGCTTACCAGGTCTATCCAGAGGCTTCCCCCGCCAATCGACCCAACTCACCACCACATGGTGATCAGTTGACAACTCCGCCCCTCTCTTTACCCGAGTGTCCAAAACATACTGCCTCAGGTCCGATGATACAATAACGAAATCGATCATAGACCTTCTGCCTAGGATGCTCTGGTACCACGTACACTTATGAGCATGCTTATGTTATTTTTATGGCCAATCCATGACTAGCACAGAAGTCCAGTAACAAACCACCACTCCGGTTCAGATCAGGGGGGCCGTTCCTCCCAATCACGCCCCTCCAAGTGTCTCCATCATTGCCCACATGTGCGTTGAAGTCTCCCAGCAAGATTAAAGAGTTCCCTTCAGGAGCCCCATACAGGACTCTTTCCAGGGTCTCCAAGAAGGCCGTATACTCTGAACTGCTGTTGGGTGCATAAGCACACACAACAGTCAGAGTTTCCCCCCCCATAACCCGCAGGCGTAGGGAGGCGACCCTCTCGTCCACTGGGGTAAACTCCAACAACGAAGCACCCAACCGGGGACTTGTGAGTATAGAGACCCCCTTCTGGGCCTGGCTCCAGAAGGGGACCCCGGGCTTCCTCCGGGCCGGGTATCCTCACTTCTTGTTTTTTCTTTCATGAGGTCTTGTGAACCAATCTTAGTCTGGCCCCTTGCCTGAGACCAATTTGCCATTGGAGACCCTACCAGGAACACAAGGTTCCAGACAACACAGCCCCCAGGTTCATCAGGGCACACAAACCTCTCTACCACAGTAAGGTGCTGGTTCTTCAGAGATGGTCTATTATGTGTTAACAAAAGCATTTATTTTCTTACAACAGAAAAGCAGAAATGTTTACACCTGAAATTGACAAAGAGAAAAAGAAACTTTAAAAACGTAGTGGAAGTTGATCAGGTGCTATCACATGATTTTTCTCCTTTTCTGAGACCAGGCAGACTGCAAAAGCCTTCTTTCTTACTGTGTCACTAGTCCCACAAAACCAGACAGAAAAGGCCTTTTCAATCCATTATTATTAAGGTTGCTGCCAGCTCAGGCCCTGCCAAGCTTTTATAGCCGCATCAACAAAAAAAGCACTGAACTGGCTGCACTTGGATTGTGTTTTCTAAGTCTAAGATTCTTTGGAAACTGCTTTTCATTTTGTGTGGAATTGTATTTTTGATACATTTATTGTTCCTGCCAATATTATGCCTACATTATATATATTCCTAATCACACAGTAAGTCTGAAGTTTAGATTAATTATTTCAATTTTTGTGTCTGAATCTGAGTAGCACCCTGGAACAGCTATGTTGGCTAACTGCAGAGAGATCTACAACCGTAACAACTTGGACAGCTTTTTATTCCTCAGCTAACATTACCACTGTGTCCCAAAGTGAACTTGTCTTTTGGAACCCAGCCAAAAGCTATACATATTCTCAGAGTGTGAAAAACCACCTCCACACACTCCTTCACCACCAAAGAAATACAGTTTATCATATATTCAAGTAAAAATACTCTATTTAAAGTTAAATGTATGCATTTAAAATCCTAATTAAGTAACACCACAGAAAAGTGTACTTCATGTATGAAAAGTGCTGCAGGAAATAGCAGTATAAATCATTATATATAAATGTTTGGATTATTAATACCGGGTATCAAATAAATATAAGTAGCAAAAAGTGGGTCAAAGGGGAATAGATACATGAAGTTAGCTATTATAGCTTGTCAACTAAATACAGTGGGGTTAACTTATTCACAAGGCAAATTAGACTGTTTGATTCCATTCAAATTAAGTTTATTATTATTATTGTAGTAAAATCACTGATCATGTGAATATAATATTTTATATATAATATAAACATTTGACATAATTATAATTTTAAACTTTTGATAGTTTAGGTGCATTTTTTTTTATCAAAGTATTGTTTGGGTTGCTTTTAGATGTAAATAGGCTACTGTACATTTTGACAGCTGTGAATACTTCCTTATTGTTGGTGATTACTAACACTGACATAGCCTACGTGTAGCTTTTCACAGGAATAGAGAGATGATAGATAGAGGAAGTGAAGTGCTGTGAGATCGGTGCTTTTATTTGCAGACCGGCCAACAGGAGGTCATTTTGGAGGAAGAAGTTACTGTAAACTGTATATCGGTTTATTGGCCAATCTCATTCTTATTAACACACGACCATGTGACTTTCGATAACTTCATCAGACCTCACAGGAACAACACCCGCAGCTGACAGACCACTGATCCTGGACCAGTATTTAAAGTTGACTTTTTTTTATTGTATGGCACTGTTTTATCCGTCTCATCTGGGAGCTCCGCGATGTTTTGGTTCACACAAGGACTCTGCTTTCTGCCAGCGTTTCTGGTCATCTGGTCCTCCAGCACTTTCATCGTTGCCTACATTATTGCGCTTTTCAGGGGTGATGTCGACATCATCTTCCCATACATAAGGTACGTTTAATCATATATCTTTTTAGAAGTTGTTATTTTCGCATTTTTAACAAGATCAAGGCATATTTTTAGTGATTTTTGAGAACCAGGCATGAGCAAAGTTAGGTTTCGTTTTCCAACTTGGCTGGTACCCAGACTCCACACAGGACATATTGGTGAGTATTTTTTCCAGAGTAATTAATATTTTTGCTCTGAAATAGGGATATTTAATCATTTTGGAGTGTATTTATTACTCATAGATTCTAGAGTGCGATCAAAAATGCAGAGTCAATTCTATTGGAGTTAAACCATGACCACGCTGTAACGGAGGTGATCTCTGGGGCCATAGATCTCGGTCTCTTATATAGCTTCATTATTGGCGAAGTATATTACTTTGTTCCACGCTAAAACATTGCACAGGAAGCATGTGAATCTATGTCCTTTATGCATCTATTTGTCACGATCTGTCTATGTTTTAGTTTGTCTGTCTCTGTTTCCTGTTGTAGTTTGAAAAGTGTTCCCCCTCCCGTCTTGTCTGTTGCTGGTAATTGTGTTCACCTGGTGCCCTGTGTTGTCGCCTCCCTCCTCACCTGTGTCTTGTTGGTTTGATTAGTCCTGTGTGTATTTAGGTTCTGTTTTCCTGTTAGTGTGTGAGGTCTTTGTTTCTGGTGACTGTGTTCACGTGAGACAGTCATATTGAGGCTGTGTATCATGAACCACAGCGATGAATATGATGAAATGGGGGACCCTGATGTAAACAAGACGAAAGTCTTTCTCTGGTCTGCATCCCCTTAACAATTGTATGTTTTTAGCTGAACTGTACTGTACCCAATAGCCTATACAAGCTGTTTATAAACTTTTCAATCAATCAATCAATAAATAAATGCCCACACCGGGTTGTATTTGAACTCTCTGCCTCTGCCTCCTTGCTTGGTCGGGCCGCTCAATGGTCATTGGTCAGCTTCACACATGCCCACTCATGTTCCTTAAGCACTTTGGTTTATTTACCTTTTTTATTATGAAGATCATTATGGTTCATTTATTCTATTCTGAGTAAAATTACCTTCTATTGGAGTAAAATTACCTTCTAGTTGGAGTAAAATTACCTTCTAGTTGGAGTAAAATTACCTTCTAGTTGGAGTAAAATGGAAGTAGAGTTGTTTTTAATATACACTAGAGTAAATAACCATTGAGCAGAGTCAAATCTAAGCACATAATAGAGTAAAATGAACTCTAAAAATACAACTCTGAACAAAGAGTACATTTTACTCTATATAGGTTGGGACCAAATGTTATATTTTTAGAGTAAAATGTTCTTCTATTTGAGTGAATTTTACTCAGAGAAATGTACTGTGCAGCTGCACGCACACGGCACACGTCTTAATGAATGCTCTTCTTTTCACTTCTCCCTCTAAAGTGAGTCTGTTATTTTAAGAAGAAGGTTGAAATGTCTCAAAAATACAAACATAATCTAGTCACAAATAACAGGAAGTTATGCTTTACTATGAGCACATGTCTGTAATGTGAGGGCAACAATGAAGAGCTCTCTTCTCCCTTTTCAGTGACACAGGTGCTTACCCTCCAGAGAGCTGCATTTTCGGTCTGATGACATTCATTTCTGCATGTGCAGGTATGTTCACTCCATCAGTATGAACATCTGAAATGTCACGTCTTTAACTTGTTTGTCATTTGTGCAAACTTGTGCTTTCCCAAGGGAGGAACCAAGATTTTCAACCATTTTATTCTCATTTCCTCTTTAGCAGAAAATGAAAGCAGAAATTTGTCTTTTTGTTGGGATGCAAGAGTCATGTGTTAAATGCACTATTTTACCTTCACCCAGGAATAGCTACCATATATGCCAGGTACAAGTTTGTGGAGAAGCTGAGTGGGGACACCAGGGTGGTGAGCCCCCGCCTCAATTACACAGCACTGGTGTTTGGGCTGCTCTCCTGTTTAGGCATGTGTATTGTTGCAACATTCCAGGTATGTCTACTTATGCGGGGCACATCTTAACTACATGAAAATAAATAACATTTGTAATGTATCGTTCTTATTTTATGTTGCAGGAAACAGCTGTGACGTGCGTTCATGATATAGGAGCTCTGATGTTCTTTGTGCCTGGTATATTATACATAATACTCCAGTCGGTTATATCTTATCGTGCCTTTCCATATGGGTGCTCCATATTTGTGTGTCGAGCACGCTTGTTTATCGCCATCCTTGCCGCTTTGGCGTTCTTTCCCAGTATCCTTTCACAGAAGCTTGATGTGTTATAATACACAAAGAGTCGGTTTGCTTTGGTTTTCGGATCTACTAAGCAACATGAATTTAACCAGGAACTTCCCTTTATGGCTGAATTATTCTCTTGTTTTTCTTGTAAAGACTTGAACAGTAAATGCACACAATAATAAGTGTCAACCATGTATTTGCAATTTTCCTTGATGGCTAATTCAGCTGCCATCTGTGCGTACTTTGTGAAGCAAACCAAACTGCACAGAGGCAAAGACGACGAGGTAGGCTGTCTAATTTCACTTTATCCATCGGTGTAAGTTAATACTTAATAGACACATAATAAAAAACAATTTTTATAATTGATTAATGTTTCACAAATGCCAAACTTTTCTTTGTTCCAGATATGTGTTACCATGATTGTGGAATAGCACCAAATCTGTGTTAATGAGAACAATTCACATCCAAATTAAATTACAAATTGGTATGATGTTGATCTTAAGTGAATTCAGGGACACAGCTACTCACTATACAATCTGCTGACTACTGTGTACAAATCTCCCAATCGTATAAGTCAGTTGTAATACCTTAATGTAGTTTGTAAGCTAGAAGTAAAAAAAGTTGGCTTAAAGAAGAAAAACTCTATTTAAAGATTCCACAATAAGACATCATTTTGGGAATGTTCTACAATGTCTCTACATTTCTAGCAAAAACATATTTATCCATTAATCGATCAAATATTTGCCAGACTAATTCATAATGTATATCCGTCTTTCAGGACTATCCCTACCATGTAGCCAGCGCCTCGTGTGAGTGGGTTTGTGCTTTCAGTTTCATCTGCTTCTTCCTCACATACATCGACGATTTCAAAGTGAGTATCTCACCATCAAAAATAAACTCTTATTTTTAATCTACAGCTGAAAAGAGTTCTTATTTCTCTCCTTTTTTATTCCCCACAGCTGTTTACCTTACGAGTGAAAACAGAAGATGTGGAGTATTCTCAATGATTCTTCAACTGCCAACAAACTTTGTATTGACTGTACATCAGTATTATCAACATGTGATGCATTTATTTTTATACACTTTTAAACACATACTTTTTGTAAAGAAAAGAAAGATATCAGTGACTGTACCCTTACACTTTTTAATCGAGCACAAATCATATACGTTTACTTAACTTTGCACTTTGCTCTTGACTGTTGCCTCACACGTTTGTTTAGACCTGTGACCAGTAACAAAGGAAGTTCCCCCCCCCCTCCTCACAGTGAGCGCATGACAGCTGCACATGTGGTTTAATAAGTATACAACTCAAACTAATGACGGTCTGTGAGAGTGGTGGCTCATGATTTCTGGGAAAACAGTCAGAGCTACACTGAAACCGTTACTGAAACCTGTCTGAAATATTACTTCAAATGGGATTATTAATCAAATGTTGCCCCTTTTTTTTTTTAACCAAAATTGTATAATACATATTTAATGTTTTTCCAATTGTGTTTTCTTTGGAACACAATACTTATTTGTGACAGATTAGGTTAAAAAACTGCTCCAATTCAGAGTTTTGTTCACTTACTCTATGCTGCTCATATATTTAATGGTTTCCATTGATACTGCTATTGGGTTCAGCAGTGCAGCTATGGAGGAATTTTGGCATATACAGCCTGCAGAAGGTCATACACTGAAATTATACTAAATAAATTATTTTTCTCAGTACAACTGCCAAGTTAAATTGCCGTAATACAATAAACCGGAATTGAAGCTAATTCAAATCAAGAACAAGTATGCAGTGGGCTCTCAGGCAGATAATAAAGCCTGTTTCTCTGCCTCAAAGCTTGAGTTAAAGCAGTTCTACACACAGGATTTCCACATGAAATGTAGCTAAGTCTGAAAAACACACTTCACTTGGATAACAGAAATATCTATGTTTTTATCTCTTTAAATTCTCCTCTTTTTGGTCAAACTCCAGGATGGGAACCAGTTTCTCACAGCCTACTGCCAATACCATTGCTTTAATTTTTGTATTGGCACAAAAATGATAAGATAAGATATCACAATTGAGTCAGCTGATATATTTCCATGGCCATTATTCATGGAGCATCGTTTTATAGATCATGCCTATAATTGGTGATTAATAGGAGAGAGAAAATCCTTTGCTGTAATAGTGGTCACATAATGACACTGATTGTTAACTCGTCCACAACAGATACTGTTTTTTTATTCAATGACTTTCTATGTGTACTGGTTTGCTTATGACATATGAAAAATAAATATATATTTTTCAAGCAGACTGTCAGTTTATTACAGATCCAAACTTTGTGCACAAGTGCTTTCCAGAGTTCTCCAATCTCAACTCTTCACAGTCAATATAGCAGAAACAGACAATATGTTAATATAAATAATGTATTGTCTTTCAGGGGTGATAGATAAGACACATAAGGCAGCTTCTGAATGTATGCAGATTAACTTTTTTATTTAAATAAGTTTGCAACTAATACCATCATTTTGCTTCGACATAGCTGAATGATAATTGATGGCTAGAAAAGATGAAATGATATCCATCTTATTTCTTTTATTGAATAAAGTGATCAGAGATTTTCTCCATTTAAACAGGATTATTGTTCTGAAATCTTTTTTTATAGACGTGTCTACCTCGCCTGAACACACAGACTTACAATCTGAGTTTTGACATTTCCAACACGTTTTTTTAATAACTTTCACCAGATAGTTGTATCTCTTAAAAGGCATTTGTCTGTAAAAGTAGTGACCACAAAAACATGTTAACATTTACAATATATAATTACTTTTTGTACAAAAATGACTTGCTACTGCAATCTTCTGAGGTCTAGTGCTAACAACAGAGAAAAACCTTCCCTCTTTGGGAATACAACAAAATAGCGGATGTCACTGACCAACCTTAAGGAAACTATTTCAGTCATTTAAAACCAAAAGTACAATCTCTCTGGTTTCCAGGTTCAGGCACCTATTTTGCAGCTTCTCATTGCTACTCCTGCACAGGATCACTGTGATCTACATTTCTCTCTCAGTGCAGGCAGGCCTACAGGAGCTCAGAGCAGCGATGGTGAGCCTGTACAGGACGCGTTATCGGTGACGGGCACAGAGGTCATAGGTCAGTCGCTGAAAGATGATTCACTGTCAGAGCCGGTGGCAGAAACATCTTGATCCTCTATGCTCCTCGCTCCTTCATCCGGCAGGGGGGCATCTGGTGTGCTGTCATCAGCAGGGAGGAAATGTTACCAGTCAGTTTCATAAAAGGAGATATGAATATGAGATCATTACCAGTAACAGTGACACACTCACTCAAGCAAGTTAGAATCCAATCCCTCTAGGACCATTTTATTCTTTATAGCCATAACTGGAACTCCCTGTGACAAATAAAACATGTATGAAGATGCAAAGCAAACAGAATGTTTTTTAATCACTATAGTTCATTAGCAGGTTTTAGTGATGACTTACCACTTGAACCATTTTCAGGTATCGGGCATAACGCGGGTCCTTAGCCACTGTCATGACATTCTCTGCGGCTGCTTCGACTTGAGGTGGCGTTGCAGGCTCTGGTGCTGTCTGAGCAGCCTGCGAAATCTAAAAAATATTTACAAATGACTACAGGATATCAAATTAACTACTTTATTATGCATTGTTAGTAGGCAGTGCTCAGTTTTAGACTTGCAGAGTTTGTACTTTGTTTGCATCCTTTATGGAATAGTAAGTATATAGTAAGTATATATTAGGTATCATAGTATAGTACAACATTTTGAAATGTGCTTACTTTGCAGAGAGTTGGGTGAGAAGAGAGTTGTGTCTGTATGCTCAGTATGAAAACACAGCTGCAGCTGATTAGCTTAGCTTATCATAAAGAATGAAAACAGAGGAAAACAATTGGCCTGGCTCAGTCGGAAAAATTCAAAAACTTTTGTCTTATTTCACAGTTTGTGGGTTGGTCAGCACTCTAGTCACACAACTGTATTTGGACAAGCCATGACAATTTAAGTTTCTCTCATATATCCCCTTGAAACAAACATATATTATGTGTTGTGCTCGTATGTGTGCAGTTGGACAGAGCTAGAGTAGCCATTTTCCCTCAGATACAATCTCAAATTATTCATTTTAAGTTAAAACACCCATTTGGCAGATTTTGTATACTCATTTGTATTCACCTCTGGGGAAAGAAGACTGCCTGCTGGTGGACCCCCTGTTTGACTCTGAGTGGCGGTAGAGGGTCCATTGGCCGGTCCATTGGCCGGTCCATTGGCCGGTCCATTGGCCTGTCCATTGGCCTGGGCAGGTTGCCGCTGACTGAGTCCTTCCATTGTGACGTCCTCCAGCCCGGGAATGGAGGACAGCTTCACAGAGCAATTCAAAATGTAAGATATGAAAAATTGAAGGACATGACACGTATACAAATTGCCTCAATCAATAGAGGGGATGGAACTTACTTTGGCTTCTAAAATGGACAGGGTTGTTTCAATCTGCTGAATGCGAAGAGATATGTTTGCAAGTTTCTGTGGGAAAGAAGTTAGACAGTTTGGGTTATGGTGTGTCACAGAGGCTGCTTGTGTGAACTAATCAGGACAGCAGAAACTGGTTAAAGGATCAGTTTAGAGTACAGGAAGCATACAAACCTCTTCACAAACTGTGGAGAAACGGTTAAGAAACCGGACCGTGTGCACAACAAACTGATTGAGGTATGCAACAACTCTTCTCTGTTGAATAGCAGGGACCTAAAGGAAACACAGAGAAAGCTATTTTAAGAAAGAGTCCGGGTTGTGAGGAAATAGGTTATTATACTTACAGGTCATTCCTTACCAACTCACCACCAATATGTAAAAATGGAACACTAGTTCAGATGAAATTGTTTTTCTTTAAGATTATTTATTAGGGTTGATTTGACATCACCAACAACTATTTACATGGGCACATATTGAAAATTATCCTTATGGTTTCTTGAATGGTCAGTACAATTTCCAACCTAATCCAGGGAAATATAAGCAATTGGTGAGGCTTAGAATAAACAAACTTTCCAAAAATGTGGGGTACAGTTATAGGATTTTGCAAGGTCCTATAAACTTAATATAATTTCTAACAAACTTTATTTCAAGACAACCCATTACTGGTTATTGGTGAGTTGGTATACAACGACCATACCATACATCGATTTATAAACCACTACTCTCATAAAAAGCATTGCATTTATGCAATATTAACATAGGAGGTATGACAACATCATAGTTGGCTAAATTACTTGGTAAATTAGCAGAGATATATAAATATTGAATACAAGCTGTTATATAAACAGTTACTGCTACAAGCTATTATTGCATTTGTTTAACTATAGAATATTACAGTGACGTTTGCTAATGATAACAACTGTCGACTGCTTGGTAAATAACCCTACTATGACTAGCTCAGTTGCTGAATGACAGCCTTGTTGCATCACTGTTTTGGCCTGTTTCCTCACATTTCCTCAATATGTAGCTTAACGTTAGTTAGCCTATAGTAAATGTTAGCTAGTTAGATACCAACCTTAGTAAGATCGACACCAGACCCCACAATAGGCAGCCCGTCCTCGTCCATGTTGGATTTTAAACTTCCTGCAGTTAATAGAGCAGTTTCGGTACTAAAAGCGACACTGTTCACAGCAATAAGAGAGAAAACGTTGCTTAAAGATTTGCTGTGAAACGTTTCATGTGACTCTGGACGGTGTGAACGTCACGTGACGTGACGTCACGTTGTTAGATTCCATGTGATTAGTGCTTTTATTTGAAGTCTCGCTGACAGTATGTTGAAAATAACAACATCCGATCCCGTCTTTTAGCTACTTTATTTTATTTGGTCACTAAAAACATTTACCAGCCCTTTAGACTGCTTTATCCTTTCCGTCATCTGCCGAGGAACACTATGATTAAGTTGATATTCTTTCGAAAGAAAGAATACGTAGATTGTTTAGTTATCAAAACACTCCACCTAGGAGAACCATATGTGTAAAATGGATAACGATACATTAAAACTGATCAATAAAGTGCATGTATTGTGTCTAATCGTTGGGATAGCAAAGATAAATTGAATGGCACAGCAGTAAAACACAGCTGAGTTGCAGGACTTTTATTTTGAAAAGAGGAAACGCAGTGAAAGAGTTGAGGAAACGGGTGCTTGCGTACCATCAGCGCATGTTAGCTAAAATAATCAAACAACAACATTTTACATATATTTCTTAACGCTACTGGAGACATATTGCATTAATGGAGGTTATTGGGTCAATAGAGAAAATAAACGGTACGTATATTTATAATTTTCTCCCTCTGCACTTAAAAGTAGGCTGTGTTTATGTTAGTCAGACAGTTAGCGGGACCCGTCTATTTAAAGGAATCATGACAGTCAGAAACTATTAGCTTGGAGCTGTTGCCTTAGGAATTGAGTTCATTTCTAATATTTTTAAATAATTACTATCAATAAGTACAGTTCTTTCTTTCGAGAGCTTAAGCACAACTACATATACTTGACCAATTTGCAAGATTAAAACTAACCAAAAATAGGTTTAAAATCCAGCATTTATACGGGTCCATATGCTTTTGGATCAAGGGATATACAAAGATCCATCGGTATTTTTTCCATTGCTTTGAGTTAGCAAAATATTTTTCTTTTATAATATGTGGCATATTATAAAAGTAGCGGGTGAAATAGCTTATTTCGGGAATATAACTTCAAAGTATTTCAAGTTAAACAAGTGTTTTTAAGTTTGCAAGTGCTCTCTTCAATAAAAAGCACTTTAAAGCCCTCAGCAGACCATCTCTCAGAATAAACTTTTATGTTTTTCAGACCCTAGCCCACCTCTTTCATCTCTTCGCCTGCTGGTGCCCCCACTGCAGCTTCTGTCTGCTGCAATGTGGCAGCTGGCGAAGCAGAAAGATGTGATGAATTATGAGAAGCTGCAGGAGTTTGTGTTTATGGTGACTGAGGCAGTCCCTGAACTGATCAACCTCAGGCAGAGAGCCCAGCTCATTCTGGGTCTAAGAGCGAGGGTGAGCTGAAGTTTTGTATTATATCATAATGTTATTATGTATTTTCAAAAAAATGGTGCGATAACAATTGGTTGATATTTCAGCTCATTCTGGAACATTGCAAAGATTCAGCTCGGGGGTCTGTTGATTCTCAATTGATCCAGAGATATTTGGATAGACTTCCAATTACGTCTGCAAACACAGATGTAAGTACAGCAAAGGAATATATATGTTTTAATACATAATGATAGGCCCTAAATGACATGAGTCCTATCTGTGGCAGTACAGGGATGCTGAGGTGCAAACAACAGAGTCCACTTTCATTGCACTTGTTCAGAGCCTGCTGAAAGATCCAGTTGAGAGAGCTTATTTCTTTCAGGTCAGACAGATTTATATAATATCTTATTTTAAGAATCCACAAAGTAGTCCTAACCTGAACTAACCTTTGATACTCTTTAACAGGAGGTGTTCCCAGTGGAGTATGGGCCACAATTTGATTCTGCTTTGCACGTGTTATTGTGGGAGCTGCTCTCAAAATTGGAGAAGCTGCTTCCAGTACCAGACTTGAAACAGGTATTCTTTGTGTCCATCCAGATGTGTCAGAATGTTTTCAACTGCAAATCACGCGCTGACCACAATCTGTGTTTTCAGACTGTGACCTGGCTCGGCTCGGCTCCTTCTCTGTTGGAGAAATGTGTTCAGTCATCACCTGAAGAGCTGGGCTTAACCTTCAAGCACTACAAAAGTTCGGGACTACTGAAAATGCCATGTCAGTAAAGCTGAAATGATTTTGTTGCAGTAGAGTCATCTTTTTGTTCAATTATCAAGCCAAATCCCAAACTTGTTATGGTTTCAGCATGTTTTTAGTTGTACAATCCAATGTAAAATCATCAATCTTTTCTTTTCTTTGCACATGTGTATAATATGTGCACCACATTTGATGTATAATCTGGGTTACTTGTATAGGTTAGACATTTTAGAATGTTATATACTTGGCTGCCAGTTTTGACTCTTATTTTACGGAAGTTCCCAGAATTAATCCTGAGAAGTGCTTTTATATTTATGCAATATTAATATGTATTTTATGCAACTGAATCCTTAAGAATCACATTACATTGGGAGCTTTTTAATTGCAAATCTGAATATCTATATTAATATCCAGCCCTATATAACATTGTAAATTAAATATATTTGGTTTTTAGACTGTTGGTCTAACAAACAAAAAACAATTTAAAGATGTCGCTTGGGCTTTGGCAAAGAAATCAAATTTTTTATATATTCTGGTGTTTTATTGACTAAATAATTTGATGATAGATCGATAAAAGTCATGAAAAAGTATCTTTAAAAAAATCTTTTTTTCAACCACTGACTACTTTCTTGTTCTTTTTAGATGGCCCTTCATCCACCATCGGTAGCTGCATCATGTCTGCTTTATCGATTCCTCCGTCGCAAAAGACAAACATCTCTGCTGGACTGGAATCAATCCACAACTACGCAAACATGCTACAGCCCATCACTTTAATTGGACTAGATGGTTACAGTTTTGTTGCCGTCTATACCGAAGAGGAAGTTCAAGCCTCTAAAGTAGATGAAGAAATGATCGAGTCAGCTGAAGTGCAAGTACAAACTGACTTCTACGAGGAAGAGATAGTGGCTGTTAGCGCAGATAACGCCAGCGGTGAAGAGGCTACTAACTTGAGGGCGGAAGAAACAATTGAGACTGTGGATGTCGCTAAAGCTCTGGACACCCTGACAAAAACGTTTGCCCTGAGGAAGGAGAGCCTCGGCCAAGATGTTGTTACAGGAAAAAGTAACGAGTCACCTTTTAATGATGGGCCTCAGTCAGGAAATGAAGCAGATGAAATAAAAACACATAAAACGAACGACAAAACAGCAAAGAAAATAGAAAATGTTGAAGAGGTGAAGGAGGATCTTCCTCCTGGAGGCATAGTGAGCAATATAAACCCTTTTACAGACTTGAATGATGACCATGAGTCTTCTGTCCATGAAGACATGGCAGATGTCCTCAGTGAGGACGCAGCCTCTGAAACACAAGAGTCTTCTCCCGGCTCAGCTAATGTACGCCGATCCAATCGTCTACAAAAGAAGACGTCACCCAATTGTCAGGAGATGGATCAAATCCAGAGGTCATCCACGGAAAGCAGTGAAGAACCACAAAAGTACAAAAAAACATTTAGTATCTTTACTTTATAAGCTATAGATTTAAAACCAGATATAACTCTGTAATAGTTATTCCAACTTTTCTTTCAGTTGCCCTTTCAAAGCGGAATCATCCGTTGCCCCCTCTGTTATAGCCATCAAAGGAATTGACAAAGGTAATATTTTAACCTGAGAAACATCTTTTAAATACATTTCCCATATTGTTTTCACATTTCCATCTTTTTTTAAAATTTACAGGTGATTCGGACGAGATGACATCCATCATCTTCACGTGCTCTCAGTGTCCCTTCCACACGTCGGACGATAACAGCCCTGCTCACTTCCACATGCAGAGCGTTAGCACTGAAGTATACAGGACTCTCGCAGGAGCCAAAATGACTCCTTCTCCCTCCAGCACAGATGAAATATTTACATCCATTAAACTTTTCCCCAAAGGAAACACAGAGGAGAGCAACGCAGAACAACCAGAAAATCAAAGCAAAGAAAATGTGACTCCGAGCAAGCAGAAGGCCCTTTCATGTAACACGTGTGGCAAGACGTTCACACGGCCGTCAGACGTGAGGAGACACCAGCTGACGCACACTGGAGAGAGGCCGTTCCACTGCTCCCAGTGTGACCGAACCTTCCAGCACTCGTGGGATCTGGCCAAACACGAGAATAAAAATCACGGCGCTGCCATTTCCTTCACCTGCCAGCTGTGCGGGAGCTCCTTCGCCAACCTCCGTGCCCTGACCGTCCACCATAAGAAGTCTCACTCTAAGGAGATCCAGCTTCCTCAGATCTGCTCCATCTGCAGTCAAAGCTTTGCCACTTCCTCCGAGCTTCACGAGCACAGGAAGTCTCACGTCACCAACAAACGCTACATCTGCCAGCAGTGCGACGAAGGCTTCGATTCCCTGCTTGCTCGCTCTCAACACCGAGAGATGCATAAAGTAAAGAGTGTGTTTAAGTGTCCGCATTGTGAGAAAACATACACACGGAGATCTGATGTAAAGAGGCATCTATCCACACACACTGGGGAGCGACCCTATCAGTGTAATCAGTGCAAAAAGCGGTTCTCGCTCCGCTTCATGTACATGAAACACCTCCGCGTTCACACAGGGGAGCGGCCTTTCCAGTGCTCCCACTGCCCCAAGAGGTTCACGCTTGTGTCTGTTCTGGCCAGACACGAGAGGATGCACACTGGGGAGAAACCTTTCCTATGCTCTCAGTGCGGGAAGGGCTTTCTATCGCAGGGAGAGCTTTCAAAACATCACAGGTCGCACGTGGACGACAGGCCTTACTCCTGCGATCAGTGCGACAAACGTTTTAAGAGCAAGAAAACGCAGCAGGAACATATCGTCACCCACACCGGCGCCCGCCCGTACCCCTGCACCGTCTGCGGGAAGGGCTTCACCAAACCATACGCACTGACCAGACACAACCTCATCCACACAGGAGAGAGGCCGTTCCCCTGCACTCACTGCGAGAAGTCGTTCCTCACCCTCAGCGAGGCTCAGCTGCACCAGCGTATTCACACGGGGGAGAGGCCGTACCCCTGCAACAGCTGTGAGCTGAAGTTCAAGAGCTCGTCGGAGCTGGCGCGACACAAGAGAAGCCACTCTGGGTTGAAGCCACTGAAGCCGTACTGTGAGCAGTGCATGAAAACGTTTCCCTCTAAGGCCAAGCTGAAGAAACACATGGAGAAACACGTGGAAGAGGGAGAGGCAGCAAAGTCTGTAGACCCTTTACAGCCTAAGGAATCAAATCAGTAAATGAATAATGGAGACTGTGACAGTGTTTAAAAGGAGTGGACTTATGAATAAGAATGTAAACAGGATGCTTGAGTTCAAATAATAAGCTTTATCACATTTTATCAGGAGGGAAATGTGTCCGCAGCTACATCTTCACTGTACGGTCTTCTATCAAGTGTGGACATAGATTTGGTACAACCTTCTAGCTTTCATTACATTTTTAAACACATCATTTTAATAGATTAGTTTTTCATACAAGAATCTTTTCTCTATCATTTTCATTTTGCTTTAAAGATTGCAAATGGAGTTTGCAGAAGTTTGTTTGGTTGTTTGAAAATAAAATTACAGGTGTTCATTATACACTCCATTTATTTCTGTTTTTCTCTGAAACATGATATATTGCATTTGTGAGGTGCACAGGTTCAATTTCTGGTTTAAATGAATACAAAAAGAAAGCAAAAAAAGGGGACATCTACCGTCAATTATTTTTAAACCCAACCAACAACTCTTAATTGAATGATTTTCACATTAAAAACATGTGATTACAGTGAATTAAAAAATGTGCATGGTATACTCTCTAGACAACCCAGCTACAACTAAAATGAAAATCTGTATCATGTTACGCAATAAAACATATATTTTATAAAGTGTATATGTTGTGTTTCTGCTGAAGTCATAGTTTTCTGATTTGTAGCGCATTTTAATTTAGTGCTCCTAATGTTCCTCAATCTGGGGTCAAGGCAAGCCCCAAGATTAACAAGAATTGAAAAGCCAAACGTAAATATGATTATTTATTTCCGTCCCTCTAGCCCCACCATGTGGTTGACAGTTTGTTTTTCAGTGAAAAGCCTCAACGACTATAGAATGGATTCCCTCCAGCACTATTATCAGGTAAAACTTCAAATGTGTTTAATTTGTCAAGTTTTGTTTGTGTTTAAATACATAGAAACATTGTCCCAGCCGTACTATGTGTGTTATTGATGAATCTTAACATTTAGCAATTAGCTTGGTACATTGATTGACAACTGGTCTTGATTTAATGATTTCAGATACAAAATATTAACAAATATGACAATGTATGAAGGAATAAGTACTTTTTGGTAGAACTGCTACAAACACTTGTCATATATGACCAAGACGGTCCCAGTAGTCAAGGCTTTATTTTTGTACGGTCACAACACATGGATAGAGACTCTGAGGTCTTGAGGTGTTTCCTAAATGTTGATTTTGTTGTACCTGTTTCAAAAGGGCAATTCTCCAGCCACCAAAACAAAGGAGTGGATTCCCCGCACCTCTTCTCCACCCTGCTGTGTTTTCAAAGAGCTGCAGGCCTATTGGAGGTGCCTTTGAAATGTCATCATGCATGTGACAGGTGATGTATTTCTTCATTTCTGCCCTGAGTGCTCATAAAACCCAGTGAGCTGATGCTTATAGAGCACAGATTAATTATAAACACCATAAACATTGCCTCATTTCCTCTACAGATGGTTGCCAAGCAGGAATGACCTGGATAACACTGGATGCATCATTTAACAAAGAGTAGTTACAGTGTAGTCTAAAAAGACCATCTATTTTTAGCATACTTGTGTTTTGTGAGAAAAAAACATTTGCTAGTTGAGACAATCAAACTGTAGAATTGTCATGGTGTGAAACTAAATAGTGACTATGTTACATTTAAGGGTACCACTTTACAATAAGACTACCCTTATAAAGGGTTTACGAATAGTTTGTAATTCATTTATTAATTAGGTTGTGAACACTTTATAAATCATTAATAAGCTTTTATAAGACATGAGATAAACAGAGCAACTGTGACCAGTTGCTTGCCAAATAGTGAGCCCACATTTATCTGTACTGCTAATATTGGCTAGTTAAAGGTGACCTATCATGCAAAATGCACTTTTGTACATCTTTTTACACCAAGTGTCAGAAAACACAACCCTCTCTATTTTCCTCCATACCCAAATCTCTTAAAAAGGGGCTGCAACTGCAACGGATCTGATACAAACTGATCCAGATTTGAACACTTCTATGACGTCACAAAAGTGGCGCTACGGCTATTGGGCCAACTCCACCAATCAGGAGGAGACAGCCACGGACATTGCCGTTCGAAAGCGCTGGAGACGCTGTAGTACATATGCCAGGCCTGTAGATGGCGCTGTTCTCACAGAGTCAGCCCATGCAAAGACAGTGTTACATTGTGCAAAATGAGGAATGGCTAAAATGCATGATCTGTTTGGTATTTTGAAAAATAAAAAGTATAAATATGCCTTATATAGGTATGGTCCTACACTATATTATTAAAATATAGCATGATAGGTCCACTTTAACTTACTTCGTCTTCTTCCTCAGCCAGCATCCTTGGTATCTGTTCACTGAGTTGATTATCGCTAAGTAGCCAATATAAGGCTTAGTCATCTTACCAAATAGGGAGGCTGTGTTGATGCATGAACACAATGTTAAAACTGGTTTATAAATGGTTCTTAATGATTAATAAAGTGTTAAAAACCTAATTCATAACCTAATTATAAACCCTTTATGAATCATTTATAAGGGTAGTCTTATTGTAAAGTGGTACCCATTTGAGTCTATTTCTTGGGTCAGGATTCCACTTTTTTATTGTAAAAATATTAAACGGATTAATTTGTGTTTTGTGGTCTTTATATATGTTTTTATGTAATTGACTTTTACATAGACGTCACGAAAATAATTAATTTTCACATTAAATCCAAGAGCTCTAAACACTTGCTCCTACAGCTCATATTTTCATTTGTCGCTCTATCATTAAAGTCAATCATCAAGTTTTCACATTTCACAAAGGGATGTCTCCTCCACGCCGAGAGAGGGTGTGCATCGGCGGATATCAGGTCCTTTCCACTGCAATCACCTCTCACCTTGACCACAGCCTGGTGCAGCAGCGAGCAGCCAGATGTCTGGATGTTAATACCGTCGGAGGAATTCACAGACCATGCAGGTGGGACAAACGGCCGGAATAAACAAATAAATACGGTGGAGACAAGGGGGCTGTGGATGAAGATAACGGCGCGACGCGACACCCATCAACGTGATTTACAGTTTGGTCGGCATTGGTGGTGTTTATGGCACTTTAATAACCAGCCATAAAGAAGTGGGGTGGGGGGGTCTGGTGTTGCAGGAGAACGACAGTGAAGGCACTGATTGAGAAATAAAGGGAGAGGAGTGAATTGAAGAGAGAGAGGGGTAGATAAAGCCGAAGTCTGGATCATGAGCTCCGCACTGCCTTACGACTCGCTGTCAGCTCGGCCGAGTCCCAGCAGACAAGCTTTGGACTGGGAACACCAGCAGCTGGCTGTGCGACGACTGTCGTCTCCACGGGGTTTCGACCTGCTCTCCCCACCTCCTCTACCTCGTCGACCTTCTGCAATCCCTGGCTACCTACTGTCCACTTACCAAGAGCAGGAGGAGCAGCTCCACCAGCAGCAGCAGCGACTGTCCTTGTCTATGTGCTCGGACGGCTCGCTGGCAACCCCAGACCCTCAGCCTACGGGCACTGCTCCACCTTGCTGCCGCCCGGTGGGAGTCATGCACCTCCTGCGTCTGGGTCTCCTGGCCTTCAGCTGCCTCTTCTGGGCAGCTGGCTTGGCCATCTTCACCCTGGGTGTGTGGGCACAGATCTCACTGGCAGACTACATGCTACTGTCGGCCAATCACTACCCCAACGCCCCGCTCATCCTTCTGTTCACAGGGGCAGCCGTCACCACCTGGGGCTTCCTGGGCTGTCTAGGGGTGGCTGCAAACCTGCCCTGCGTGCTCAGGGCGTACGGGTTCTTTCAACTTACTGCACTAATAGCCGGTTTGGCAGCTGGACTCTCAGGTCTCTTCTATCGAGAAGACATTGCCGGAGGATTTCGCAGTGGCTTACATCGAGCGGTGGCCGGCTATACCAAGGATGAAGGCCGTGCCGATGCATTAGACAGCCTGCAGAGGGCCCTGAAGTGTTGTGGAGCTGAGGGTTGGCGTGACTGGCTCTCTTCGGATTGGGCAATCCAGCATATGACCTTTTTGCCGAACGAGAACGGCACCTTGGTGTCCCTGCCGGACAGCTGCTGCATGAGTCGCAAGGGCTGCAAGAATCGACCTCTATTGTTGGATGATGTTGAAGGAGTAGAAGCTGCAGGAATCCATCAACACGGCTGCTTCCGCAAAGTCTTCAGCTTGGTCAACGACAACGTCTTCCACATAGCCGCCACTGTGTTGGGATTGGCCTTCACCCAGATCGGAGGCATTGCCCTGGCTTGTCTACTGGCTAACAAAATGGCACCAAGGCAACACCGACGTGTTGTCGCACATTAATGGTCAATTACAAATAATTATGCAACTTAAACCAAGGATTGAACACATTGTAAATATGTATGATAGAGGATTTACAATGCCCTTAAAGAGTAAGAGTTGCAAAGTGTAGGAAGTTATTTTCGGCGCCCATGTTAACAGGATAACAAGTCTCGTCCATTTTCTGCATAGATCATGTTGGGTGTCTAGAAAAATCAACTACAACTCCTTTTGGGCCTTTCAAAAAGGAACATCAAATTACAGAGCTTTGGGTTTTGTTTTAGTGGCATCGCCAACAGCAAGCTTAAGCAAAATGTGTAGAACTCTGATCATGATGTCTGGTTGCATTGGCTCTTGCATGCACTCAACGGAGTCTCCCACAAGCTGCTAGCCTTACCGCTGTGAGCAGTAAAAATAGCAATATTTGTAGTTTATGCTCACTATGAAATGTTTACATTCATACTTGTATTTTTTGGGGGAGAGGCTTTGGAGGGAGGCCTGAAATGGTTTTTGGCGATAGTTAAACAACTTTCAGAGCTTGTGCTGCTAGTTACTTTCATTGGAAAATGGCTATCAATACTGGGCTTGGTTTGTTCGGTTGAATGCTCCAAAATCTGCTCCAACATTCATAGTTGTAAGGATATTATTAAAAGAACATGGGAATATAATGGTAAATAAAACATCAGTACACAACTTACACTTTTCAACTCTTTTGCACTCAGTGTTTGCCTGATCAGCACAATTTAAAAAAGGGGTGAGGGTTGTGTCCATTTGATGCCTGCAAATGAGAAGTCTAACATCACAAATAGGGTTGGGAAATTAATAAGCTTAAGTTTTTAAATTTCAAAGCAGTACAACATGACTTTGCCCTCTGATTTGGTTCAGAAGTGTTCAAATATTGGCATGGATTATGCTTTATTGTATAGAATGTAAAGATGAAGTGTTAAACTATTCTATTTTTAGGAGATCCTGGGATCTACATCTTGCCACCAAATGCACAGGAATGTTCACCAGCAGTTTTCCATCTCAGATCATTTAGTCTGTCTGTTTTAAGCAGATATTTTTATCTGCGTCATTTACTGTTCCCATCACAAAAACTACAATGTGTAAAATGGTGCTTTATAAGATAGCTTAATATTATATTGCTGTCTGTAGTGTTTTGCACTGTCTATACATCTGACACGCTGTAATGGTGAGGTGCTTTTGTAAGATAACAACTGCTTCAAAAATAATTCCCTGTAGATGTACTTGTTTGCTTATTCAGAAATAACTCACGTTTTTTTATTCGGAAGCACAAAATAACTGTATATTGTGAATAACATATAACATTAAATGCTCAACTACATTGGCATGACACAGATGTTGTGCAACCCACTAGCTTAGTAGCATGAAACTCATCTTTAATATTAAACTCAAGTTGAATGAAATAAATTTATATTTAAACCTTTATTAAGAAGCTCATGATAGCAGCCAGTTATCCTTAGCATTATAAAGCCTAGCTAGTTAATGCACTAGTTAAGTGTGACGGATATATCGGCCAAATGTGTAATAAGGGGCTTTTAAGGGGTTGGGAGGTGGATTTTGTTATAATTAGACAGAGCCAGACTAGCTGTTTTGACCAGTTTATAGTATTTTAGCTACGCTAAGCTAACTGTCTGTAGCTTCACATCTAGCCATGGCTGCCATGTCTCACATGGGGGCCATTATTTATTATCAGAACTCTCCTATTCAGGACACTTTTTGATTTCTCTTACATTGTAATGTATGATACACCTATTATTTGGTCAGTAGCTATAATGTATATGAATCAACAAGAGTGCAAACAAGCATGACTGAAACTATATGTCACCAATAAAAAAGAATCTTTACTATCACAGATATGATATCGATTTGACCAGGGATGGGAATGTCAAGGTAAATGCCCTTGGACATAGTAAATATATAAATAGCAATGGTATTATGTAATGATACATTTATGTATGTCAGTATGCAGACAATATACGGTATTAGTAAAGCCACATAAAAGTATGTAATGTTTAATAAACCTCCTTGTGAATCACTGAAGAGCACTTTTTGGGTTTTAATGCACATTTGTTCCTCTTAAAAGTGCAAAAGAAATGAAATCCCTCATTGTGACAGATGGCAGATTTGAACCGCCAATGGGCCTTTTAAAGACCTGAGTAAGGCTGTGCTGGGATTGTGCCAAGGTGGTAAATTCTCTGCGCTGGGAGTGGTCGATCCTCAATGAGACCTCTGGATGGGAAATTCTGAATTATGGCCAACTGAACTACATCTCATTTATACCACCTGAGACATGGGTGATTAGATCCGACCTTGAAGGGAGACAACCGATACAGAATCACTGCTGAGCGTGACAAAACACAACAGCGTGACCTAACATTGATTTGTTTATGGGCCTAAAACCATCAACAATGCTACATAGCTACTGTAGATAATTATAATTCATCATAAAGATTACTTTAGCCAACATATATCCACTCTGGGTTGTGGCCTCCATATAATTACTTTTTCATGACCCTAATCTGGTATTGATTAGCCTACATTGTGCTCTAACAAGGCTTGTGGATATATTCTGTCTGATTACACTGCCCTTGTTTAACCTAATTAGCCTGAGGTTCTCCACCAGCAGTGTCATCACATTATGTAGGAGATCGGAAATATGTTGGAACGACAATTTAAGTCAGGGAAACCACAAAGGGCTTTATGCTCCCAAGCCCTCTAAATAACATTTTGGGTTGGGTGCTTTAACATGCACTTGACTTGACTTCAATTCTACCAAAACAAATGATCACCAGAAGGGACAAAAAGTTGAACAGTGGTGCAAATTATTGTCACCATCAGATCTCCACAGCTCCAAGTATGTCATAAAATTAGGAATATTAAGCGTCACATTGATGAATTCATAATGTTTCTTGAATAGCCACCATTACAACCTTGAATTATACATATTATTTTCAAATATATTTAAACTCTCTACAACTGTATTAAACTAAGGGGTGTGTCATTAAAGCATCATGAATCTGTATTCTTGGTTTTGCTGGTATCACTTTGAGGAAATAAACCGTAGCCTGGATAAATGTCCTATAGCTCGGGATTTAGCTTGGATATATGTCATTTTCCCTTAAACTGTTTTAATTGTTTTCCGTTACATGTTTTAAGGAGTGGCTTGGAAGAACGGTATCCAGACAATATTGGGATTAATGTAAACCAAACCTTTTTTTAATCTTTTTTTATATTATTGTACACAGAGTAAAGTATAGACCTTTATCTCTTCTCTCCGCCTCTTTAAGTGTGGCCTGCATCTGAATCCTCTCGGTGCTTTGCAGTTTGCACAGCAGCCTGTACTCTGCCCCACATTATATTTGGCAATTCTCTCCACCACTCGCTGGACCGTCGCTGAGTAAAAGCCACGCGCTGCGCTTGGAAATGCATTTGTTTTTGTGCACAGAGACGTCTCCAAAATGGACTTAAAAACCGAACTCCTCAAGTCTATCTGGTACGCTTTCACATCGCTGGACGTCGAAAAATGTGGCAAAGTGTCCAAATCACAGTTAAAGGTAAGCAGGAATGTATGCAGGCAATTTAAGATCAGGAAACTGAGAGCGAGTTCCGTCGACTGGACACAAAAACTGACTTTAACTGTGATACTTTTTTCATTCAAATACATTTTTGTGGCTGACAACAAGCCAAAACTCAACCATATATCGTTGTATTTGCATCAAGTGAAATACTTGCTTGTACTGGGTGAATAAACATTGTAATCTGAGAACTGTTTCAACATAAACGCCCTTCAAGCTCACATACGAGTTCAAATATTTGATAAAGCTTTTTTTCTAAATTCCACATAACCTGATCAAACTGAAGGAGAAGCATGTGCCCAGTTTCAAGTTCAAAGTCCAATCTTTCTCTGTGGCACGGAAACATAAACAGTGACATAATACCAGCACTGTCAATGTATCAAATACAATGTAAGAGATAAAACAGTATTGATCTTATTTAGCCATGTTTCCCCTCAGTGAGTTTTATTTTTTGTCTGTCATGTAGCTCCGTCCAGTCCCTACATGCCTGACAGATCCTCTGTAGAGAGAAGAATCCAGGGAAATAGCAGAAATATGTCCTGACATGCTTTGAACCAGCTATCTGGGGTTGTGTGTGTATGAAGAAATCTGCTGAGCACAGAAAAAAACATTGAGATGATGTGTTTATGTGACTAATCACCTGTATATGTGTGTGTTCTTCAGGTGCTGTCCCACAACCTGTACACAGTGCTGAACATTCCACACGACCCGGTGGCTCTGGAGGAACACTTCCAGGATGATGACGATGGGCCGGTGTCTAATCACGGCTACATGCCCTACCTCAACAAATATATACTTGATAAGGTTGCAGTTATAAACAGAAATGTTTTATATGTTTTATTTTTTTCTGTGAATATATCGCATTTATACATTTCCCGATATATATATACATTTACATTTTCCACCCTGTTCTCTCTCCCATCACCCCATCCCTATCCTCAGTTAAATAGTTAATAAATGGACAAAATGATCATGCATTACATTTCATTTAGCGAATGCAATTATATAAAGTGATTTACAATTAGGTCAATCAAGCATGAAATCATCATAATAATCTAATCAAACAAATAAAGCACCTACATTGCCTCCATATCTTGAGAAGTGCATGAATGGTCACCTTTTGTGCAAAATCCACTTTTATGTCTTTTAGTCATAACCATGTGTTAAAATATTCGGAAAGTTTCAGGATCAAAGATTCTCTCTCTTTTTGTCCTGATCCATCGATATAGAAACCTGTCCGAAAAAATCAGCTTATTCGACTTTGGCCACTTTGTGATGTCACAATGTTTTTTGGGGTTGTTAGCCAATAACCAACCAAGGTAACACCCGCCCACCTTATCACCTGAATCTCCTGCTAGAGTACCATTATGGTTTTTTAAACAGAGGGTGCGTTCGAGTTGGGCATATCTTTTTCATTTAAAGCTACAGACACAGAATCAGCACTTTTAAAACAGGGCTGAAACAGAGGGGTTTATGGCATGCAGCAATGCGTGATCTGTTTGGTATTTCAAGCCAAACACTTCAGAGACATGTTTTGTATATATCTGAGACCTATAATAGATTGTTGAAGAAGAGTCAATTAGGGGACCTTTAAAGGTCTCCACACTTCCTCAAAAACATTTGATATGCCGTATCTTTTCCATTGACATTGTGATGCATTTTCTTTAATCCACATTGGCATTCTTGGTCCACAGTTTTCCAATTAAGAGCAGTTAAACAAGTCTCTTTTCTATGTTTTCAGGTCAAAGAGGGGATCTTCGACAAGGAGAAGTTTGACGACCTGTGCTGGATGATGACCATGAAGAAGAACTTCAGAGGGTTACCACAGGGGGCGATGCTATCGGAAAGAGACTGTTTCAAGCTCTTCTGTTTATTCAACCTGTTGTCTGAAGACCGCTACCCACTGGTGATGATACCTGAGGAGGTAAAGCTGTTGACGATGAAACAGGAATTTGTGGTAGGAGTCAACAGCAAGTGTGACTCAAGTCTATCATAATTATATTTTGGAGTTTTCTCGCCTCCCAGTATAAAATGCATTTTGGCATTGTACAGCAAAAGAAATCTAGAGAATGCAATTCCTGAAGAAATTGCTAGTGGGAAGGCTTTATGCTGAAAATCTGACGCTAAACTGCTGAAATGTAATGTGTAAGAAAAAAAGTGAATAATTTAGATTGAAATGATACATACAACACTGCGGGCTTGAATGTGTGATGAGAGAAGAAAAGAAAGTGAAAAGGCTTGGAATAGCAGCAGAATATTTGAACCGCAAACTTCTGAACTAACTTGATGGCGAATGATCTGTCGCCATGGCAACGGCATTTGATGACACCTCATAATACGCTTAGATGCGTTAATGGCTGCATTGTTACCAAACCTGTGAAGTTTTGGGCTGTTTGGAGTATTTTCACTGAAGTTATGAGAAAACCGTGTTTCATGGCGAGCATTGTGTTGCCACGGCAACGGCATTTGAAGAAATCTCAAAACTGTCCCGTAGATGTCTTCACGGCTGGACTGTAAGCACACTTGTGAAGTTTGAGCACTTTTTGAACATTTGCATAGGAGTTACAGTATAGCGACATCATGTTTTATGGCGAGGGATGCGTTTCCATGGAAACGGCATATGGTGACATCTCAAATTTGGCATAGAGCTGTTGAGGCATGGACCGGTGATATACAAGTGAAGATTGGGGGAAGATTGGACCGTGTCCATTGGACTTATAGCAACATCATGTTTTATGGCGAGGGATGCGTTTCCATGGAAACGGCATATGGTGAGATCTCAGATTTGGCGTAGAGCTGTTGAGGCATGGACCGGTGATATACAAGTGAAGATTGGGGGACAATTGGACCGTGTCGATGGGACTTACAGCTACATCGTATTTCATGGCGAGGGGTTCGTCGCCATGGCAACGGCATTTGATGACACCCCATACTACGCTTAGATGCGTTGATGGCTGCATCGTTACCAAACCTGTGAAGTTCTGGGCTGTTTGGAGTATTTTCACTGAAGTTATGAGAAAACCGTGTTTCAAGGCGAGCATTGTGTTGCCATGGCAACGGCATTTGAAGAAATCTCAAAACTGTCCTGTAGACGTCTTCACGGCTGGACTGTTTGCACACTGCTATCTGAAGTCTGCTGGAGTGATGACATCATCGTTTTCCATTGGACAGGTGTTTATAGTTGAGCTAACGAGGTGCCTAGACTTCAAAGGCTTCATTGTTCTGAATGAGAGATGAACCTCTTACATGTGAGCGTTTTGTGGAAGAACCGTAACAGATATCTGTGAAATTTGAAAACGTGAAGCATGTCAAGAAAGTTGAGTATCTGAAGTGTAATTTTTGTGTAGTTTCGGGTTAATAAGGTGGTCTTTTTGGCAGTTTAACTAAAGGTGTGCGGCTGCTGCCGTGAGGAAATATCAGCCTGAAATTACAATGGGCTTTAATGGAGGAATGTTGAACGTTTTTGTCACTTCATGCCCTCAAAAAGCATTTTGTTTAATTATTTTTTGCTTAATTATTTGTCATTTTTCAAGCTACGGGATGTTTTCCTACGTTTGTCATGAAAAATTATGTCTCAGGAATGTAGGGTTTGGGAATTATGGCAGTTTAAAAAAAATATATGAAGGCAAATTTCAAACTGTCCTCCACTCTAACTCTGACATCACGCACTCTGCCTTAACGAGCTGCGCAATGTTAAAGTTAAAATGTAAAAAATGTGATGAATTATGGGATGTAACTCTGGAATTATGAAAGTTATGAATGAGAAAAGCAATAGCCATCGATTCCCGACCGAGCTGAACGTTTTGATGTTTGAACGGAGTTTCTGCGATGTTCAATGCGGGAGAAGAAGCGCAGCAAAATAAGTCGGCGGAATAATAAACTTTTCGTGCGTAGAAGAACAGCTAGTTGGAATGCTGTTAACAGCATTCCAACTAAATAAATAAATAAAGTGCAGGAATTCCTTCCTTAACATTCATAAGGCAAATCAAGTTTCGCAAGGCAACACATCGCAAGGCAACACATCGCAAGGCGACACATCGCAAGGCGACACATCGCAAGGCAAAATATCGCAAGGCAACATATCGCAAGGCAAAATATCGCAAGGCAACATATCGCAAGGCAACATATCGCAAGGCAACAACAATGGCTTTAAGGGAGTCGCATGAGCCTTTTTCAATGTGATCTCCTAACTACTAGAAGTACATATTATGTTCCATATAAACCCTGCTAGTGGTCCCATGAAGTCGGAATGATTCACATTTTTTCACAGTAGAAAAAAGCAAGTGCTAGTTAGAAAGTTAATGAGTCTCTTCCTTCCGCCGCTTCCTCCATAAAGCTTTTGGTTTCCTGTCGACAGAGACCAAAATAAACTGCTTTTGTCTTATCAGCTCTGTAGCTTTCCTCTGTAAAAGTACATTTAGTCACAGAAATACATCGGTAAGATATGTACAGGGGCGTATTATGGATAGTGTAGGTAAAGAAGTATACACATGATAATTAAGAGCGTAAGGGTAAGGGGTGTAGGATTTTGAGGAGAAAAATGAATTTACAAGAATTCAGTCAAAACTTGGATATTCTCTGAGATTAAAATGGTGAAGGTAGAATATACTCGGATTATAGGTCATACATGTGTGAGAAAAAAACTCTGAGATTAAAATCACACATTCGAGAAAAACAAATTGTTTCAGTCGACATCGCTTCACTTTGCAAGTTTGGACCAGTCTCAACACACCAAACGATTTCATTCTCATATTTGAATGCTTTTAGGTGGAGTATCTCCTCAAGAAAATCTCCACAGCTATGAGCCAGGAGTGGGACGGGAAGCCACTGGAGGACTTAATATCCCAGGATGCCCCGGTGCAGGAGAGTGATATGTCTGTATGGACCTTCCTGGAGCACATGGCTGCTGGCCGGCTGCTGAGGGTCACCAGCGCCGAGGCCTTCAGTCTGGCTCTGAACGAGGTCTTTCTTGAGATGTATCACAATGTTCTCAAAAGGGTGAGTATTTTCCTCCTTTTTCTGTTTGTCATCGAGCTAGTCAGTTTTGTGTTCCTAAAATTCTGTCCTTTGTTTTCCAGGGTTATATGTGGAAAAAGGGCCATGTACGTCGGAACTGGACTGAACGCTGGTTTGTGCTGAAGCCCTCCTCCATGGCTTACTACGTCAGCGAGGCATTAAAAGATAAGAGAGGGGAGATCCAGCTGGATAACAGCTGCGTCATAGAGGTGGGTGAGGAAATATAGCGTAAACACTGCACGTTTCATTGTGCAGTATCTTTGGATGTGTTCAGGCAAAGTCCTGAAATTCTTTAACCCTCAATCTGTCTCAGACTATTGCAGACAGGGAGGGGAAGCGCTGTTTGTTCTGTGTGAAGACTCACACTAAAACCTTTGAGATGAGCGCGTCCGACCAGAGACAGAAGGTGGAGTGGACTCAAGGTGTGTTGGTGTGTATAAGTGTTAGCAAACAGTCAGTCATTACATTTTGATCGCAGTGATTCATCGTGTGTGTGATCACTGGGGGCTCTAATTTATTCACTGGCTTTTTAAAGAACATTTTAGAGGAATAGTTTGGCATTTTGGGTGGTTAGATGAAAAGATTGATAACATTCCTATCCAGCTGCTGTCTGAACTGTGCAGACTGTTGTGTCCATGTTCTCATCCAACTGCAAGAAAGCGATTGTTTTCCCATATGTCACAGTTTTCTTTTATTATAATTATTTATTTTAAGTGCTCACTGTGTTATGTGTTGGATCTATTGTCAAAGTTTAATTTGTGCATAGAAACACAAAAACAAATAAAAGACAGAATAAAATTAAAATACTTCATTAAAAGATGTACAGGAAAGTTAAATATATTAAAGAATAATATTAAAAACGACTAAAATAAAAAGATGAACAGGAAAAATAAATATAAAATAAATGGAAAAAATTAAATATATACAAATAATATTGTGTACCATCATCTTTATTAAAATAATGGGGGTCTTTTATTTTTTCCCTTCCCCTTCTCCAGCTCTTCAGACAGCCCTCCGTCTCCAGAGCGAGGCGAAGGCCTCTCTTCACTTCGTGCTGAAGCTGAAGCGGCGGGTCCAGAGGGAACACAGCCACCGGGAGCGAAGCCGGAGCGCCCGGAGCAGCGGCAGCAGCCTGAGCAGCCTATCAGAGGACTCCAACATCCAGGAGATGGAGAAGATGGAGAAAGACAAAGACAGACAGGATTTAGAAATAGAAAGTATCATACAGGTGAGAATGGAGGAATAACTTATTGGTGGTAGAAGTACCAGAATGTAGGAATACTCTGTTACAAGTAAAAGTCCTCTATTCAAAATGTTACCCAAGTAAAAGTACAAAAGTATTAGCATCTGAATATAACTAAAGTACCAAAACGTTTTTTTGACTCTTTATACAGATTGGGCCGATTTCAGAAAAATACATATTACATGTTTTGATTATAATTATTGATGCATTAATGTGTATATATAAAGCTGGTAAATGTGCAGCTAGTTTTAATTATTTAATTCATTTCAGGGTAGCATGCAAAGGTAATCCAAACTAAAGTCTTATTTAAGTGTTGATTATATTGTTTAACATTAATCCGAAATTGCAAAGCAACTAAAGGTATAAAATAAATTTAGTGGAGTAAAAGTCCACAATTCACCTCTGAATTGTAGTGGGGTAGAAGTTCAAAGTGGCAAATACTCAAGTAGCTCAGAATTGTACTTTAGTATATTACTTTAAAATATATACTTAGTTACTTTACGCAACTGGGGGACGATAACTCATAGCTTTGTTTGAACCTTTAACTTTATCTGTGTCTTGCAGCATGCACGTGAATTAGAAACCAAACGAAGGGAGGCCGAGGAAAAAGAGAGGAGGAAACAGAAGGAGGTGCAGATGGAGCTGGAGAGACAGCTGAAGGAGGCCGAGTCGGTGAGAGAAAGTTTTCCAGATGTCAACGTTTATTTATGATTCGCTGAATTCAGAGTTCTGAAAAGAGCACCAAAACATTGGCGGTGTAAATGTCAGACTTAACCTTCAGCGAGTTTATGTGGTGAGATTCATGGAAAAGGTGAATCAGGAAAAGGTCAGTTATTTCTGCTCAATATTGGTGTGTGTGTGTGTGTGTGTGTGTGTGTGTGTGTGTGTGTGTGTGTGTGTGTGTGTGTGTGTGTGTGTGTGTGTGTGTGTGTGTGTGTGTGTGTGTGTGTGTGTGTGTGTGTGTGTGTGTGTGTGTGTGTGTGTGTGTGTGTGTGTGTGTGTGTGTGTGTGTGTGTGTGTGTGTGTGTGTGTGTGTGTGTGTGTGTGTGTGTGTGTGTGTGTGTGTGTGTGTGTGTGTGTGTGTGTGTGTGTGTGTGTGTGTGTGTGTGTGTGTGTGTGTGTGTGTGTGTGTGTGTGTGTGTGTTAGCTGAGAGAAAGCATGCAGGCAGAGATGCAGGAGAAGGAAAAGGAGGCTGAGCAACAGAAGAAGAGGATCCAGGAGTTGGAGCTGACTCAGCAGAAACTGGAGTCTGCTCTCAACATGGAGATCCACGCCCGGCTGGAGGAGGAGAGGGCCAGACAGGAACTGGAGAGGTGATAAACAAAAGCCAACTGTATTCCTATTATAGCCTTCTCTAAGCCAGATGTTTCAGAAGTCCCACACTGCGTTTTCACACAGGGCAAAGTAGGAACCAATAAAGGAGAGTGTCACATAAGCACCATGTTGATTAGACATTATGAACCTTTCTAATGCAACTAAATATTTAAGTTCAACATGAAGACACACTGTTAAAAGTTCTTATTATTTGTAATTCTTCTCTTAAGTTTAATGACTTCTTCCCATAAAGCTTTGGGGATTATAAACAGGAAGTATAATGCCGTTGAGGAATAAAGTAGCAGTGTTAAAACACATCCTATATTTGTTTTCATACAGTATTCAAAGTACACCGAATGAGCTATTAGTAGTCCTTGAATGCGAAGAGTCCATGGATTTAGTGACAAATATTTCTGGATTACTTTAATCCTAAAGTTTACGGGAAAACGTAAGAATGTAAAAAGTCTCAGGCAGGTTCTGTAGGTTTGAGGAGCCACTGTTTTCTATGCTTTCTGGCTGCATTTAAGGATATTTCTTTGCAACTGGATAATTATATCCCCATAAGATAGAAGTCTCACTGAAACATATATCCTTACCAGCCAAACATATCAGACATGAGAGGTTACTTGATTTCAGTTGGGTTCTTCTCTTTTCCAGGGTGCTACGGGAAGAAGACGCAAAGAAGAAGCAGTTCCAGCACCTGCAGGAGCAGCAGAGGGCCTTGAAGTGCCTCAGCCCCATACAGGAGGCCTCAGACGGCAGGCCGGACGAGGACACCCCCTCAGCTCTGCACTCCGCCTCTCAGGAGCTCCAGGATCTGCAGGCTTCTCGCCAGAGGAGCCACCAGCGCCTGGAGGTAAGAAAGATTGGGAGCTCAATGTGCAGCAAGTTTAAAACTATAAAAAAGCATGCATTATAAACTACTTTTTGTGATTTTCCTATTCCAGGAGGTACAAGAGAAGCTGAGATATGCCAGTCAACATGTAAAACACTGGAACGTCCAGCTGAACCGCCTCATGACACCCATCAGTCCCGGAGGTAAAACACCAACCTTGATTGAAACTGTTATCACGTTTATGAGATTTTCAAACGCACCGAAAGGGTGCTTGAAATATATCCTACTTCAGACCTAAATGACCAATTTATCTGTGAACAAGATCAAATTTTGTCATGAAAATGTTTTTTGTTTTTGTTTCGTAGGACGTGCGGATAATCGCAATTTATCAAAAAGCATGTGTCCAAAAAAGGAAGGAGCATTGGCCAGTAATGAGTTCATCTCTAAATACAAAATGAGGGCCGATCAAAACAGAAAGATGCCAGAAGGCAGCGAGATGCTGGAGGAGCAGCTGGAGGCCGCCCACCTGTCAGATTAAACATCTGGATTAGACCGAGAGTGGAGACTGGAAGGAGAAAAGCTATTTATAATACAAGAAAATAATCTGCATAAGCATTGTATTATATTTATATTTTTAAAACGCACACTAAAATGGAGAAAAATGACACAATATGTAGTGATACAGGATTTAATACAACACAATTGACTCACTTGAGAAATACGGTTTTGTACAATAAAGTTTTGAGGAATAAAAACATTTTGTTAACTCTTTCATTTTCATGGGAAACACATTTTAATTCATACAATCGCTCTAAGATATCTTTAATAAAATTAAACTTTTAATTAAATAAAAGTGTCTCTTTTCTGTCTCTGTTTCTGTATATTTGGATTTTTGAACGCAGATTGAAAATGTTTTACCTTGTTGGTTGTCTGAATACTGTAGTCGATATTTATTGAGGGGAAGATAATAGAAAGTCATTGTAAATGTTTTTAGAATATAAAGTCGTGACATATTATGACCTGAAGGTGTCGCTGTATGATGAAAGAACATAGAGATGAACCGGAAGAAGAACAAATCAACCTTGTGACGTCAATTAACATGGCGGCCGTCAGGACTGTCCCATGTTGACTGTAAGGAATAAACTTAATAGTTCTTGCTAAATAAATTATAGATTTCCAGACAGAGTATGGGTCTTTCTTAACCTGTGAGGACATAATCAGGTGACGCCATGCTGGCTTTAGTGGGTGTTCGGCTGTCAGCAGCCTCCAGAGGGAAGGTCAGTCTGGTGTCTGTGAACAGGAGACTCTGCACCAAACACCCCGAAACCCCGGCTTCTTTCCCAGACAGCGAAACAACGGAGCAGCGGAGACCCAAGAAGGACCCCGCCGAGTGCTCCGTGCTCCTATTCCCCGGCCAGGGCAGCCAGTTTGTGGGCATGGGTAGAGGACTCCTGCAGTACCCTAACGTTAAGGAAATGTTCACGGTGGCCCAGAAGATCCTCGGGTACGACCTGCTGTCTCTGTGCCTGCAGGGCCCCGAGGAGGAGCTGCAGAGGACGGTGCACTGTCAGCCCGCCGTGTTCGTCACCTCGCTGGCTGCGGTGGAGAGGCTCAACCACGAGAACCCCAAGGTGCCTGTCCGATTAGTCGAATAACATAAAATCCTTTGACCAGCAGTATAAGCAGAAATACTACCGAGTAAAATATAAATATATACAATATAAGTACTATGTATGCAGAATGCCCCATTTTAAAACCCCATGTAATATATTACAGGATTATAATTATGAATGCAATAGTGCTAATCACTTTAATGCTGCAGCTTGTAAAAGTGGGCATTTCTTATCATACCACTAAAATGTGTATTATTTGAAATGTAATCTTATAGGGTGCACAATAAATTATTAGAGTAAAGGTATACAGTATCATAAAATATAATGAATCCAGTAAAGTAGAAGTATATCAAAATTGTACTTCTGTTCCATACTTGAATATATACTTGGTTATTTTCCATAACTGCTAGTGCTATCATATGAGGGAAAATGCCACCAAAAAAAAGATTTGCCTCTGAAACGTAGAGAAGCAGTGGAGATAATGATCAACTCAATATGCTGTTGAGTAATTTAATTTATAATACATATTATTTCATTGTTTTAAGTAACTTCTGACACTTGTCCACAGGCCATTGAGATGTGTGTCGCTGCTGCAGGTTTTAGTGTTGGAGAATTTGCTGCTCTGGTTTTTTCTGGAGCCATGAACTTTGCAGAAGGTAAGTTTGTTTCCTAACTTGCACACAAATACTATGTTGCTCAGTTAAAAAATGAATATGTTTTATATTAACCTGTCCTATAGCTCTGTATGTGGTGAAGGTTCGTGCAGAGGCCATGCAGAGAGCATCAGAGCTGGTTCCCAGTGGGATGCTGTCCGTTGTTGGTAGACCTCCGGCTCAGTATAAACACGCCTGTCTGCAGGCTAAAGAGCACTGCATGAGCCTGGGGATCGAGGAGCCCGTCTGCTCTGTGGCCAACTACCTGTTCCCTGATGGCAGGGTCATCGCAGGGCATCAGCAGGTATGGAACATTATGGCAGCCATCCAACATATAGCTATTAACAGATGAGACAACTTTCACCACAAATCCTTGTTGTTTTATCTAAAGTACAGTTATATTGATGTGTGTAAAAGTGTGATTAGATGAGCTTACAATTTACAGGCTCTGAATCTATTTCATCATAACTGTATTCTCTCCTCAGGCTCTGGATTTCCTGCAGCAAAACTCTCGACGTCTCCAGTTCATGAGGACCAAACCCCTCCCGGTCAGCGGGGCCTTTCACACGGAGCTGATGGAGTCGGCTACTGAACCGCTCAGAGAGGTGCTCAGACAGGTGGAGGTCAGTCACAGGTTTTATTAAGCTACATCTTAATCATGTTATATAAACATGTACTTGAAGTTCATGTTGCCTAGTTTTTTCATAGTGAAACCGTATTCAAAGTGTATGGTCAAAAAATATAGTGTGGCACCCATGACCCACCCTCAAGTCACCCACTTATAGAAGAGCTGCTCCAAAATTATAAACCTCGTATAGTTTTAAATGAAAACTTCATCAACATAAACCATTTACAAAATGTAAGAAATGTAAATAAGAAATGTGTTAAAATTACTTGTGTAGTGGTTCCCAACTTCCCATTAAAAAAAAACACGACTACTGCGACAATTAACCAATTAATGAATCAGTCTATCAACAAAAATATAAATCTGGACTTGATTTGAATAATCCAATGTTAATATTAGTCATTATTCATGCTAAAGTGCAAAATATGTGTTTGTTTCCTTGTCATTAATAGTAAACTAAATAGATATATTCTCCTTTTTATGACATTTTATGGACAAAAGATTTATCTGTTAATTCAAACTTTAACAAACCTACATCATTCACCTACCATTTGTATTGTGGAAAATAAAAAAGGACGTCCTCTGCCCCTCAAGATGAATTATTTTCATCACTCCATGTCATGTGATCATTTGTAACCTCATCATTAGCCAATTTGTTCGCCGACACTCTTAATTTAGTAGCTCACCTTTTCATCTAACATCTATATTGCTCTCCCGTTCAGGTCCGTCGTCCCGACATCAACGTGTACTCTAACGTGGACGGAAAGCGCTACATGAACGAGAAACACGTGCGCCGGCAGCTGGTGACGCAGTTGGTGTCACCGGTGAAGTGGGAGCAAACGCTGCACGAGATCTACGAGAGGACGCACGGAAAGAAGTTCCCTTACACCTACGAGGTCGGCCCGGGAAATCAGCTCGGTGCCACACTACAGAGGTGTAACATGAAGGCCTTCAAAACGTATGAACATGTGGACGTCACCATTCATGAAGAAGACTAAATATGAAGAGGTGTGGAGGTCAAAAAATGTGTGTGTGGACACCAACAGAAAGACCTGTAAGCTCCTGTGGTTGCTGCGTATGGTCTTGTACTGTAAGTGTATTATCATTATGTAATTAAATATTTTTTATTATTGAAATTGCAAAATGTCATCATTTACAAGTTTATTTGCATCACATGAAAAAGCATGTTCAAATCTGACACAGAAAGTCCAGCTCCCTTCATTTTATATTAAGCCGGGCTGCTTATAATTTGTAAAAAATGTTGCCTCTTAAACCCCGTAAGAACAAATCTGGATAAAGACTGCAGGCCAGCAACAGTACATTCATGGGTCAAATATTAGTTTTAAAATTAATACATCTGTGAAACATGTCACTGCTACAATACGCTGGCCATCTCTTCGGGCAACACTGTAAAACCAATTTAAACAATTTTCACACAACTAATTGAACTCTTTTCTTTTTTTTTTACTCCTGTTTCTGGTCATATAATTTTAAATGCAATACAATCAAAATAGTATACAAAAAAAGAGAATTCAAAGTAAACAGCAGAAACAAATCAGTAAGTAATAATAGTGATTCATTTGCAAACTTTTTTTGTCAAAGATATAACGGCCCAAAAGACCTGCTTATGGCCCTTTTTTTTAAGGCTTTTTATTCCTTCCACATTGCAGTGAAAATGATGACTGCAGCCACCAGCGCCACCGTCCCCAGTGCTCCTCTGGTCCAGCCAGCGCAGGCTACTGGTTTTAAATTGGACACCTGTGAAAAGAAAGAAAATTAAATGATACTATTATTTGGATAATTTGGCCCCAAGTTTCAAATAGCATTGCGATAAAGACATTTTGAATGTGAAGGGAAAAATGTGCATGCATATCAATTATGTTTTGTACAAGGTTAGTTCAGAGTTTTAAAGGTTTGGTCAATATTGGAATCTTTTTATATTTTATACCTTAATATTGCTTAAATTGTAGTCTTAACACCATACAAACCCTGATTTTGTGCAATTAGAAAAGGTCACTTGAGACAGATAAAATACGACAGAATACGTTTTACCCAGGCTGCCCAGGCGTCCACTCTGAAGATCCCCTGCCCAGGCGCAGTGCTCTCTATCCAGGCCTTCACCCCTGCAGACAGGCCCTGGAAGCCCCACAACTGCCTGTGGATATCCCTGGAAGAGAAAAACACCAACGTTTTATCAGCCAGTCACTTAACTGTTGAGGTGGAGTAGATTTTCTTTGTAACAGATGTTATACCTGTATATGGTCCTGGTCAGGGCCTGCGCAGGTCTCAGCATGTAGAGAGGAGGGGGCAGCCAGGGGGTCCGTCTGCCGGCCCACTCCTGCTCCATCTGGTCTCCAATCGCAGCCAACTGGCTCCCAAAGGCCCGCGCAGCCCTTTCATTTATCCTGGAGGGTAACCACAATCACTCTGATTCAGTTATGTTCACAATGTTACCGTTCTCTCACACACTTTGAGAAAAGGTAGTAGCATGTACCACATCTTGGGGAATTTTTTCATATAAATGAGATGTTAAAACAAAACCCAATTACTTTAAAGTTGCTGCCAGTAAAGGAGAAGCTTTATTTTCTTTACATAATGCTGAGCTTGTGATTATCACCAAGGGATCAATATCTGATTTTATAAACTTGGTTGATTATATATTATTCCTATTATTGATTGTATAATCTTAAAAGTAGCTAGATGTATCAAATAAAAGTAGTCAGTACAATATTTGGCTCTTTATTAGCGTGTAGTATATATATACTACAAGTAAGTATATGAGTATAAAATAGAAGAAAATGTAAATACTCGAGTTAAATACAAGTACTCCTAAATCAAACTTAGGCACAGTACTTAAATAAATGTAATTGTTGACCGTCAACAACTGTTTTTATAGTTTTTGTTTATTTTTGGTACAATTGATCCCACTTGACGTCGGTCTGAGCATTATTGTTGTTGTTGTTTTTCTCACTAATTTGGGGAATGGTCTAATACCTGAGGTTCACGTCTAGCAGGACGTCAGTGTCCCCTTCCCCAAGTCCAGCCTGCAGGGACACCACGCGCCTCGGCTGTCTAGTTTGCTCCACCATCTTGTTTTCTGCAAAGAGAAACTGGTTTTATTCAAATGATTCATATCAGCATAATGTAAGAGAGAGTTCCTAGAGCTTCATCAGCCATGCAGATGAGGTAATGGCTCCATGGTGAAAAAAAGTGTTTTGCTGCTCGACTCCCAACGTTCATAAACAGGCTGTGCAAATACTGGCTCATGTGACCCGGATAGGTGGTGGATGTGTTATCGGAGACAAAACCAGGTAGACAAAACAGGCTCTTCCAGATCTGAAGAGATGACCTCATCTGCTGGATGGTTGTAGCCTACATACTACTATATACATCAACACAAGTGTGAATATTTAGAACTAGTTTATGCAAGAATCTGTGTATCTAATCTAGCTTTATTACTGGTTTTATGACTTGTTATTTTCCCCAAAAGATCAGGTGTGTTCCCTGTCCTCAGAGCACTTCCTGTTCCCACCTGCACTCATGTGCCTTCAATGCAAATGAGGCATTTACATAACTCAAATCAACCAAACTGCCTTACCAAGAAGAAATACAAAATGTCTTGGTTTTAGATTTTACAGCAGTTTTCTTATTACCTAAGAAAAAAAAAATCCCTTTTCGTAAATATGCACTTATCTTTACAGTTAATTTGACGACAATAATATCATCAAAAATATAGCCCTGAGCTATGATTTTATAGTTAAGGAACCTATAATGATATAATCATAGCTTTAGATCTAAAATAAAATACCCAGACGACAGTTTGGAGTTTTAATTGTGTAAGATCCTATAATCATTTGCCATATTGTCATAACAAAGAGATGAAGTCATCCTTCTTACCCAAAGCAAACAAAGGTCGTTTTGAAGATCACACGCATTAAATACACATTAATCCCACAGATATAAAATCATTTGAAATCACTTACTACATTTACAAATTAACTAGGGTATTGTATGGTGTTGGATTAGTTTCATTATATATTAAACGGATATAAATGCTCCAGACAGAAGGCCTACAACAGGTGAAGGCACAATAAAAAAATAAATAAAAATAAAACCTACCTTGTGTGTAGATTAAAGTAGACGCCGCCCTGTAATACATATAAAGACATAATAGTTTAAATGTTAGGTAGGTAATGAAATGAATAAATATTCGTAAAGTGTTTTTCCTGTACTTACAGCAGCGTCCTTTAATCTTGTTGCTCTCAGGTAACTGCCACAATGTGACTAACCGGACTAACCACGCCTTTACCTGCTGCTGCAAACACTAACCGCCAGGGGGCGACAGATCAGCACCACGTCATTGTAAGTGGAAAACAGTTGTATGTGAATCCACCTCATATATAAAATACAACTAGGTTCATAGTTGACATACAATTTAAAATAATATTCTTTCCACACACATGTCACGATTAAATCAGTAATGTAAGGTCTAAAATATGCAAATATTCAATATAGTTCACTGTCAGCTAAATAAAACTGTACATGTACTCAACTCTATGTATTGTTTTAGCAAATAAAATCACATTTGTACTAAAAAAATATATCATGATGATGTCCATACAATATTTAAGTTGTTATATTTTATAATACTTGCTTATGGTGCATGTTCCAATGAAATAAAAACAAGGGGGATACAGAATGACATCCAAAATATCTCTACCTTCTACTTTTCAAGCAACATTTAGAATGCAACACAGACCTCGAATATCTCTGCTATATAAAAATGTAAAACATGTGCAGTATGTATATCACTCCGCAAAGCACATTGCACTGGTGTATAGCATGTGCTGTACAGATGCCTTGCCTTAAAATATTGCTGGTATTTTGAACGCTGTGTACCAAAAACCTATAAACACAGTAAGTAACATACATGTCACCCTTGTACAACATCTTAGTGATTAATTTGGACGGTGTGTAATATATTTACAGAATGTATTCACAATGATCGTCGGTAAACATCAGGCTGTTTAATGCATTTCATACACTGCCCCCTGCTGGTACACTGTGGTGATGACATCTTGAAATGACACCACTGCGTCCTCGGTTGCTAGGTTATTTATTCTCCCGGAAGGACCAAGCCCATACCGACGTCGTTTAACATTTTGGAGAAATTCTCCTTTAAAAAACTCTTTAAATATAATTAAATCTTATTGTAAGCTTAACGCATATATTATTACGTTACAATACTTTTATTGTGAAGTGACCGAGGTGGGCGTCGCTGTGTACATCTTCACGACACCACAACGCCCGGGACTAATACATGTACCGTTAGCCTGTTAGCTTTAAAACCTCATGGAAGCTGTTATTATTGTTAGCTTGTGCTATTAGTAGTGTTGACAACGTGTCTCTGTTTTTCGCTATGAGTTTAGCTAACTAACGACAGTGTGGTGAGATTGCATCACCGTGCTGGTGATGCTCTGCAGCAGTACTGGGTGTTTCCAGCCGCCTGCTAACAGAGGCTGCCCGGCTAGCTGCTGCTGATGACTCGCTGTTTCCTGACATTTTTCTGCAGGTAGGTGACTGCTGTGCTGCACGCTAGCTGCATGCTTTCTCCTAGACTCTGTCTCTGTAATATCTGTGCATTGAAGTGTCGTAAAGTAACTAAGAAGATGTACTCAAATACTGTACTTAATTACAATTGTGAGGTACTTGAGTTACTCTACTTGAGTATCTGAGGTGGTTGTTACTTTGTAATTCTACTCCACTACAATTCAGAGATTCATTTTGTACTTTTACTCCACTTCATTTATTTTGTGCCTTTATTTACTTGGCAATTTTGGATTAATGATACACATATATCACTTAAATAATACTTTAGTTACACCTGGACTAAATTCACAAGCTACCCTGCAGTATACAAATTCATTGAAATTAGCTGCACCTTTACCAGCTTTAATAACACTTGAATGCATCAATAATTATAATAAAAACATGTTATTTATATTAAGCTGAAATGGTCCAATCTGCATAATGAGTAGTTTTACTTTTGGTACTTTAAGTATATTTTGATGCTAATCCTTTTGTACTTTTACTTGAGTAACATTTTGATTGCAGGACTTTTACTTGTTACAGAGTATTCCTATACTCTGGTACTTCTACTTTTACTTAAAGGTCCCATGTCATGCTTTTCCGGTTATTACCCGTCCCCTTGTGTGTAATGTATATTTTTATGCATGTAAACGGTCTGCAAAGTCACAAACCCTCAAAGTACACCCTGTAGCGAGTAAAACTCTAACACAGAAATGACCTGTCTATGCTGCCCCAGAACGCCTCGTTGGAGATTTCTCTTTTTCTTCCTGGGTACAGTGACGTGACCATACCCAAATGGTCCCATTGGTCCAATCCGTGGAGCTCCTCACACACACACTCTCAGCGGCGAAACTGTGACGCGCTGGGGGGGGGGGTGCTAGTGGAGCCTCGCAGCGGCGAAACTGTGGCGCGCTCGCAGATGGAGGGGTCTGAGGGGGCTGCAGCCAGTCCATTTGCAGTGTCTCGCTGTCTCGCAGGCCCCACGCAGCAAGCAGGAAATGAACCCAGCTCACAATGTCTGCTCCTCGCAGCAGCGAGCCGCCCAACGTCCCTCCAACACGGCACCCAGACCCCACGCAGCATTCTCATCGGTTTTTCATTACTGGTGTCATTTTCTGGTTGCTAACAAATGCCGTTGTAACACACAATCACTGATGTTCCGCTGTAACGGGGATGGACTCATCAGAACATAGACCAATCGGAGCACAGTGGGCTCATAGGGAGGGGGTGGGGCAGGAGCTCCAACATGCCGTTTAGGACAGAGAGTGAATACACATACTATACAGAGATGCTGTATGAGAAACCAATGTGAGTTTTGAGAATTGCACAATATAAATCTATTCTAGTAGACCTCAACAATGGAATAATGATCAGTAGAAATGGCCATGACATGGGACCTTTAAGTAAAAGATCTGAGTCCTTTTTCCACCTCTGGTGCATTGTATTATCCTATCTGTTTTCCTGTGTTGTGCTCCACCCCAGAGGGAGGCACCATGGCCGGTAAGGTGAAGTGGGTGACGGATATTGAGAAATCAGTGCTCATCAACAACTTCGAGAAGAGGGATTGGATTCATGTCACCGAAAACGATGACTGGAATTTCTATTGGTAAGTTGACACCTTATACACATTACACCTGACTCTTTAGACATTTGATTATACACTCTCCGAGCAACATATATGCAGTAGTGAAAAAGTACTTAAGATTTCTCACTAAAAGTACCAATATAACTATGTTAAATAGAGGGAAAGGTACTGGATTCAAATCACCCCTGGGAATAAGATAGGGGTAAAATAGAATGTATTCCTGTACTTGTAAGATAAATAAACAAGTAATTAATAAGAAGTGGTGGGGTATCATTTTTATATCATTGTTTATTGTATTTATGTATAATGTCTGTTTAATTGTCTTCCTGTCCCTTCCATCCTGTTGTCTTTAAGTCTTAATGTATATTCAGTTTAGTATTCAAAGTTTTTCACATGTTTTATATGCACAAAATAAATCTGGAAAGTAACTAGTGACCAGTGGTGGAGAGCAACTTAGTAAATGTACGTAATGCGTTGAGTACCATTTTGAGGTCCGTAAAAGGTGCTTCAAATACTTTACTCTTGCTTCACTTTGAATATTCCGATTCAGATAAATAATGCAAAATATATTAAATCAATAAATACTTTGTCATGTGCTTTATATAGATACAATTGTATAAATCCCTTGGTAGACTTCACAGGCTACAAAGCAGTACATCTGTTGCCCCCTGCAACATCAAAGTGATGTAAAATCTTTGTAATATAACGTATATTATTCTGAAATTGACAATCGTGTAACATGAGTACATGCATAATCTACTCTGTACTCGGTCACTCTCACTTGCTTCAAATAGACTGCATGTTGATCCTATTTATGTCAATAATGAGTTATAATTACATCACCAAGCTTATTACTAGGCCGCTGATAAGATAACCATAACTCAGGTTTATTTGTTCCCACATGTAGGATGAGCATCCAGACCATCAGAAATGTGTTCAGCGTGGACACCGGCTACCGCCTGACCGATGAGCAGATGGTTAACCACTTCCCCAACCACTATGAGCTGACCAGGAAGGACCTGATGATCAAGAACATCAAACGCTACCGCAAGGATCTGGAGAAGGAAAGCAGTCCGCTGGCAGAGAAGGACGAGAACGGGAAATACACTTATTTAGGTGTCCATTTAACGTTGATTGGAGGGATCAGGGTAGAAATACACACTTTTAAGATAATATTCTTAACTATTTCCTCTATTTCTTGTGCAGATTTTGTCCCTGTAACGTTCATGCTCCCGGCCGATTATAATCTCTTTGTGGAGGAGTACCGAAAGAACCCGTCCAGCACGTGGATCATGAAACCCTGCGGGAAGGCTCAGGGCAAAGGCATTTTCCTCATCAACAAACTGTCCCAGATAAAAAAATGGTCCAGAGACAGCCGCACCTCCACGTGAGTTACCCAAGATATCTTTGTCACACTTCCTGTGAGACTCTTTACATAGATGTGCTTGGTGCCAAGTATTCTCATTTATTACACTTACTCCTTTAGTAAAAATGATCCCAAAGAGCACCTGTTCTGTCCTGTTGTTAACTCAATCAGTGAAAAATTGTTGTTTTGGTAAACTGCTTAAGAGTACCACCAGATGTCACCCCTGCAGCACTCTGTACGTTCTCTTTAGTGAAATATGTTGGCTGCTATTCCACGACATGTCCTGAATTAATTAATGAATTTAATGAGAATTTGCCTTCAGGTTTGTAGCTGCAAACAGTGGCAAGGAGGCCTATGTCATCTCGCTGTACATCGACAACCCTCTGCTGATCGGAGGGAAGAAGTTTGACCTGCGCCTCTACGTTCTGGTGACTACATATCGACCTCTGAAATGCTACATGTAAGCCATAAGGTTATGTTTCTTTTATGTTTAGAAGTAATCAATTATTATATACCTGTAAACAGCTGGTATGTTCTATTGTTATTGCATTGCTAGACCAAAGCTTGGGTCCCTGACTACTTCCTGTCAGCTCATCATGTCACTTATTTACACTGCAACAGGGAATAAATTGGGCCATGTTGAGAATGCTTATGTTGACAACTGTAATTTTAGTATTTGTATGATTCGAGTGTCATCACACATACCTTTGGCTTTGGGAAATTGTAACAGGCATGTTTAACTATTTCCTGATGTTGAAAATGATGAGAAATGATCCGCCCTGAGTGATCTCTCTGTGTGGTTTGGTCCTCAGGTACAAGCTGGGTTTCTGTAGGTTCTGCACAGTCAAGTACACACCCAGCACCAGTGAACTGGACAACATGTTTGTTCACCTCACTAACGTGGCCATCCAAAAACACGGGGTAAGTCTGGATTTTTGTAGGCATGGTTACAAAAACATAGTGTTTTAAAAGGTAATTCCTACAATTCAGTCTGTCACTTGGTAGTTGATAAACATAGTGGCTGTTCGGATGCACGACTTTTAGATGATAGTCTGGGAATTGTGACCTTTGAATCGCACCCTTCGATAGCTCATTTGGTAGAGCGGAGGACTCTAGTTGGAAAATCAGACATCCACCAAAATCTTTTTTGGTTCAAATCCTACAATTCAGCCTGTCACTTTTGTAAAATGAGATCACAAAGCAGCATGGGCAGCAATATTCTGACTTTAGCTCCCTATTACAAGCTCCCAAGCCATGGACCCTGCCTTTCCCATAATGCAACTCATAGTCATTCATAAATTGAAGTGATCATAATATGCTAAAAACCAAAATAACACTAAAACCGGAATCCTTTGAGTTTAACTGTTGTTTGGAATCAAACATGTTATAACATCACACCTGTAACAAAAGTTCCCTTTTAAATGGAAGCACATTATTTTATTTAGTGTGCTATTTGGTTCATTTATATTCTTACAAAATTATATATCTTCCCCAGACTAGATCCACTGACACTGACGAAATTCAGGCATTATTTATTCTCTCAAGCTGATCTGTACATTTTTTGTAACAGAAGAAAAAAAACAATTCTATATCTAGTTAAAGTTTGTTTCTTTATTGCAGGATGACTACAACCACGTCCACGGAGGCAAGTGGACGGTCAGTAACCTGCGTCTGTACCTGGAGAGCACCAGAGGGAAGGAGGTGACCAGCCGGCTGTTCGACCAGATCCACTGGATCGTCGTGCAGTCGCTGAAGGCCGTAGCTGTAAGTGGACATGAAGTATTTATGATTCCTAAATTACACCACAAATAGATATGACAATTACTTTTACTGACATCATATGACAATTACACAAAGTGTCCAAAGTTTGACCAAATTGATAGTTGATAAACATAGTGGCTGTTCGGATGCACGACTTTTAGATGATAGTCTCGGAATTGTGACCTTTGAATCGCACCCTTCGATAGCTTAGTTGGTAGAGCGAAGGACTGTAGTTGGAAAATCAGACATCCACCAAAATTAGACATCCTCCAAAAAAATGTTTGGTTCAAATCCGGCTCGAAGGAGTGCATTTTTAGGGGCTAAATAGCCCACAGTTGACCATGTGGTATAAGATTAGTTTGTTTAGAAACATGGAAAACATAAATTGAAGTGAAAGCAGCACCAACATAATATCCCTTGGAACCAGTAAGCAGGCGTAGTTATCTGTTTCTGCTTTTAATTTATTAGTCTTTAATATGTATTTTGGCCTCTGGCCTTCTGACATTCTGTATGACAGATCAACTTAGGCCCAATCCCAAACCACGCCCTACACCCTACCCCTACACACTCCCCCTCCGTGACGGAGTGAACTCCGTGGAGTGACACTCGCAGCTCACACAGGGTGCTAGTGGATCGCCGGAGCTGTTGAGATTAACATTAACATGTTTATTGTAGTTCTAAGTGCACTGCCTTGCGGCCTGTAGAACCATCCTTGATGGAGCATATGTGTGGGCTGGACCTGTACTTTACAGGAAAGGAGTGAGCAGAGAGTAGAGTAGTTGTCGATTTTTGTTCTGTCTTCTGTGACTATCTGCCTCACCCTCTCAGACTTTGAGTTGCGCGTGCTACTAAAGAGACGTGTTACCATGGAAACCAAACAATGGTGTAGCTGTATTAAAGTCCGAGCGGAAACAGTCCTGAGTAAATCTGATTTTTTCAGAAATCGGGAGAAATGTGGGAGAAATATGAGAGGGAGAGGGCAATGAAATCGGGAGTCTCCCGCGAAAATCGGGAGTTTGACAAGTATGGTTGCCGTATGTTGTTGTCAAATATGGCGGACCATCTCGCACATGCGCAGTGCAGATCGGGCAGGGGTGCAGATCGGGCAGGGGTGCAGATCGGGTAGTGACAGCCCTACTCAGATTGGTGTGTCCCGCCCCGTCGTGTCTTTTCGGCCGTGCCAACACCTTCCGCCGCTGATTCAACATGTTGAATCGGGAGGCTGTCGGTAAAAGGCAGGCGACTAAAGAAATCACTCTGATTGGCTGTTCAGCTTAGCGATCGGTGCATGAGAAGCAAAACGGAAGTAAGGGACCCAAACAAACGATTAAGAAGGCAAATCTGAGATTTCATTGAACTCCAGCTCTCGACACAGGTTGGGGAAAGCCCCATGAGCTTCTCGCTGTAGAGTGAAAATGGAACGCACACACTATTTGTTGTTTGTTTATATCACGCAGTCTGTTCTTCTTCTCTCGGTGTATCACGCAGTCTGTCTTCCGGTTGTTGCCTCTTTTGGAATGACGAATACACACTACCGCCACCTGCTGGTAAGGAGAGTTATTGCCACTCACGCATGCGCAGTTCGTACGTGCTACTTGGCCGTCGGCTGAAGTCTTTGCGGTGTGTTGCATTGCGACTGTTGGCCAAGACGCAGGAGACGTGAGGCGACACAACAGTCGGGTCCGTCGGGTTGTGTTCTTTGGTGTCAGATTGGTGTGTAAGGACCTAAACATAAGCCGCATTCACACCGCAGGACTTTCCCTGGTACTTTGGTTCCTTAGTTCCGTTAGAACCAATAATGTCACGTTCACACCGCGGGGACTACTCAGTGCCGGGAACTCTTTTGGCCATTTTCAGTCCCTGCTAGAGAGGTGGTACGAACCTGGTGATAAAAGACTGCCAATTTCTATTCTATCTCTATTGGCTGGGCGAATTGCAAACCACGCCCCGTTAGACTCTGAATCGGAACAAAACCACATCCACACCTGAGCGAGTAGTTTTTTTGTACTTTATAGCAGTTATGACCACACGTACTACAACACCGGAGCGGTGGAATGATGAGGAAGCGTCGGCGCTTCTGGCAATTTACTCTGAGGACGGGATGCAGCAGCTTCTACAGAAAGCAGTTCCCAACTCCAAATTTTTTGAGCGATGTTCGCAAAAGCTACTTGAGCGGCGTGATGCCGTTATTGTTATGTCTTGATTGTGCAATAAAACAAACAAACTGGCGAAGCTTTATTTATTGTGTCCCACTCCAAATTTGCAGAATAGAAGAATGTGAGAGCAGACAGGTGTCGGTGGTTGAATTTATCTACAATGTTGCAACCTTGTACAGCAATGGCAGGGGCATAAATACAAGTCTTACACACATAAACACAAGTAATTTATCATGTCATTTGTTTTAGATAAATAAGGGAAAAACACCAAACAACGGTTAATGTCCTTTTCCAAAATCAGCCTGAGGGGGTAATATATAATAAATACATAAAGATAAAGTCCATTGTTATAATGGGGTATTTTATTTGTAAATTACCCTTATAACCCAGCCTCATGGTGCACATGATTCTTTGCTTGGACATTTTGTTGGTTTGAGTCATTTGAGCTCGGATTCTAGTAGGGACATAAAGTAACACGTATCTTAGGAAGATATGAACTTCATCTTGGTGAAGTTGATGCTGAATTCACTATTTAGTAGATAATCATGTGACACTTTATCTTTGCACTACGGTCTGTCTGCTGAGCCTACCTATTATATATATATATATATATATATATATATATATATATATATATATATGTACAGCGGGTGGGCTTTATACCCCCTCCCCCGTGTAGTTCTTCTTCTCTCGTTTTTTTTTGTACTCGCCGTGAAGTGGTTTTGCGGCCTGCCAGTAAACCCAGAGAAGAAGAAGACGAAGTGACGTCAGCGTAATCTTGCCTCAGGGAAAGTACTGCGGTGTAAATGCGATTGGCACTAGCCCCCTGGCGGATTCAGTGCCGTGGTACTTTAGTGCCGGCACTAAAGTACGGCAAGTCCTGCGGTGTGAAAGCGGCTATAGACTGTATATATATAAAGGACCTAACACACGCGAAAGGTCCCCAGTTCAAACCGGGCAGAAACATTATTTGCTTATTCCTCTGGTTTATGGTCATGAAATGCAGTACAGTAATAAGTACACCACTTCCGTACAACAAAAGTCAATTTTCACTCATATATTTATCATACTTTCTATTCAATTAATACTGGACCACTAACGTAAAATAAGCATTTCCATTTGAACTAGAGTAAAGTAGATCAATACAATGGCATGAAACTGAACCCTTTCAAGTGAAGTACCTCAAAAGTTCAATCGTGGTGTAATTTACCAAAGTTCTATTTTAGCAATGCTCACTAAACTTTCACATCTCTACTGCTGAAGCCACTTACAGCACAAAACCCTTCCCCCATACATGTTTGAGCCAAAAGTCATTGTGATTTTACTCTGTTCCTGTTGGGATGCTGCCTTTTAGTATTCGGTGGTTTCAGTCAGCTAGTAATTTTAAACACACAGCTGTAACAATACACCTGCAGGTGGGCACTTCTTTTTGTTTTTAGCAATTATTGCACACTTCCCTTTTCTACTAGGTGATCTGACTCACTTCCCCTCTCAGGCCTCGGCACACAGGCTATTCTGTAGTAGTAGTTTTGTTCACTGGTTTCTTTTCTCTATTGGCTAACATCTTTCCCTCATGAATCATTCTATATTGCATTAAAATGTTCTTTATCACCCACAATGTAGGTCATTTCCTCTTCCTAATCCAGTGTCTGTCTTTTCTCTTTGCCAGCCTGTGATGAACAATGACAAACATTGTTTTGAGTGCTACGGGTATGACATCATTATCGATGACAAGCTCAAGCCATGGCTTATCGAGGTGAGACATTTAAGGAGGAACATGCATGCATGCACACAACACAAAAAATAAAATTGTGTTTTTCTTTGCTTTGTTCCTGTCCAAGGAGTCCAAGGATACTTAACAAGCTTACACAATGACTCCACATTCCTTTCCCATAAATGTTTAGCAACTTTAAAGGCCCCTGAGGTTGATCTTTGTGTGTGTATTTTTGAACGTGTGCTTCTCTCTATTCAAATGTTCGCTGAAGGTGTGTCACCCATCCAATGCGTTCTTCCAGCTGAAACACACCGCTGTATGCAACACTGTATGCTTACTCGTCTTAAAAACAGAATGCCTCTATCATGATTGTATTGTCCTTTTTACTTTCTAAAATATTATGTTCCTCTTGTGGCTGCCATATCTTTTCTCGAGTCATTCTGACAGCTACACAATAACTTGCTGTGTTTCAAGGCTAGGCCTGAACTATTTCTGTTACTAGAAATTAATCTGGGGCGACATAAAAATGGGAAATGAGTTTCCTTTGTTCATTATTAGTACAAGTATTCCCGCTGGCAGCCAAATCTCATTAACAGGTACTGAATAACAAAGGTGAGAATCAAAACTCTTTCACCCACTCAAGGATTCAAGTGTGTGAATATCAAAGATGCAGCTGAATCTCTCTCTGGGATCTGTTCATATGTAAATGGTACTTCTTTGTGTGTGTCACTCTCAGGTCAATGCCTCCCCCTCGCTGACTTCCAGCACAGCCAACGACCGCATCCTGAAGTACAACCTCATCAACGACACCCTGAACATCGTCATGCCCAACGGGGACATCCCAGACTGCCGCTGGAATCGCAGCCCGCCCCGCGAGGCTCTGGGCAACTATCAAGTCCTGTGAGTGACATTCAAGTCTACCTTATACATTCACAACTCCAAGAAGGGTCACACAGCTGCTAAAAATATCCTTGAAGAGTTTGTTTTGTACAGTTACTTCAGGTTAAGATGGTTTCTGGTTTGGAAGTAAATTGTACGCTTCGATAGCTCAGTTGGTAGAGCGGAGAACTGTAGTTTTAAAATCAGGCATCCTTAGGTCGCTGGTTAAAATCCGGTACTGTTTAACTAACAGTAGATATGATCAGGTAGGACCAACCAGAACAGTAAAATGCTGTCTTATTACAAAGGGCTTGTTTACTGGTCATCATATATAAGTGTATCTCTGACTTGACTCGTTTTTAGGAGTTTTCATTCAATAAAGTATTTAGGCTACAAGGCGAGTGAGGCTTCTATTTGCTCATGTTTTTTTAACAGTTGGTAGAGCAACTATCAAGTCCTGTGAGGGACATTTAAGTGTACCTTTGACATTCATACAAACATCTAACAGTCAAGGACGGTAAGACAGCCAGTCTCTGACTTCAAGCCTTTTTTAAAAGTAGCTTTTTTCAATAAAGTGTTCAGGCTACAAGGCGAATGAGGTAATAGAAGCGTCAATCATATGGGAATATACTGGTTGTTGTGCCCTTCGATAGCTCAGTTGGTAGAGCGGAGGACTGTAGAGGTAAAACCCAGGTATCCTTAGGTCGCTGGTTCAAATCCGGCTCGAAGGAGTGGCATTTAACTGGGGTTATTCATAAAAAGCATCCAAAGCCATGGAAAAGAATCAGTAACTTAATCGATCGGTCTCTAAGTGGGAAGTACGTGGACATAATTCACACAGTTTGTGCTATACTGAATGGTAGAGGTTGTATTTTGTGATGAAGGACTCTACTGGCAGAAGAGAAGTACTCAGTATATTCTCTGGTGCCTGGTTCAAATCTGACTGGAAGCAGTAACTTTTAAACAATTTAACTCAGCACTCGAACACGATGCACATCAGTATACAGAAAAAAAAAGTTTTTCTCTGTAGTTGTACTGTTTATCATACAGTAGATATGATCAGGGAAGACCAGCCATTAACGTAAAAATGATTTGAGATTTTTCAATTCCCTTCGATAACTCAGTTGGTAGAGCGGAAGGACTGTAGAGGTGAAACCCAGGAATCCGGCTCGAAGGAGAGAATTTTTAGGGGCCCGTAGTCGACCATGTTGTAAAAGAGTAGTTTGTTTGTAAACATGGAAAACATTCATTTAAATGTGAAAAAGCACCAACATAATATCACTTGGAACTGGGGTGAAGCTTTGTGTTTCTGATTTTCCTTTCTGGTATTAATGTTTTTTGTCTTCTGGCTCTGTATTTCATTGCTGTTGCCTGACTATCTGTAGTTTATACTGAAATTGTACTTTACTGGATGTCCCTGAATGCACCATTGGCACCAAGTTTCCGTAGTGTAGTGGTTATCACGTTCGCCTAACACGCGAAAGGTCCCCGGTTCGAGACCGGGCGGAAACATTATTTGCTATGGTTATTTTCATATTTTAACAATTTCATGAAATACAGTAATCCGTACTCTTCTTCAGTACACTAAACTGCCATTTTCTCTACTATGTTGATCATATTTCAAATTAAAATAATACTGGGCCATTTACATAAAATAAGTATTGCAAAACATGTACTGTTTAACTAACAGTAGGACCAACCAGAACAGTAAAATGCTGTCTTATTAAAAAGGGCTTGTTTACTGGTCATAAGTGGATCTCTGACTTGACTCGTTTTTAGGAGTTTTCATTCAATAAAGTGTTCAGGCTACAAGGCGAGTGAGGCTTTTATTTGCTCATGTTTTTTTTAACAGTTGGTAGAGCAACTATCAAGTCCTGTGAGGGACATTTAAGTGTACCTTTGACATTCATACAAACATCTAACAGTCAAGGACGGTAATGCACCCTACACACGGTTCCGTTGCGTGCTTCAACTGAGACGCTTCTCATTGACTTTGAATGGGGTGACGACGTCACCCTTTGCCGAACTGCATTGTGGTTCCGTTGCTCCGCTTTGCCTCCGTTGCTCGTGCTGAAAGTTGAGAAAAGTTCAACTTTTCAAGCGTTGACGGAAGTGCCAGCCAAACAAATCATATGCCAGTACAAGCGCTAGCCAATCAAACCGTGTGCTTGTGTGTCCGGAGCGGGAGATGAATATGATTGGTTGTCGATCGCGCGCCTGACACGCCCACTGGCAAGTTTCAGCGCGACGGAACCGTGTGTACGATACATAAGACAGCCAGTCGCTGACTTAAATCATTTTTAAAGAGTAGCTTTTTATTATAAAGTGTGCAGGGGGTATACAAGGCGTATGAGGCAATAGAAGCCTCAAGTCTATCAGAATATAGTGGTTGTTGTGCCCTTCGATAGCTCAGTTGGTAGAGCGGAGGACTGTAGAGGTGAAACCCAGGTATCCTTAGGTCGCTGGTTCAAATCCGGCTCGAAGGAGTAGCTTTTAACTGGGGTTACTCAAAAAAAGCATCCAAAGCCATGGTATAGAATCAGTAACTTAATCGATCGGTCTCTAAGTGGGAATACGTGGACATAATTCACAGTTTGTGCTATACTGAATGGTAGAAGTTGTATTTTGTGATGAAGGACTCTATTGGCAGAAGAGAAGTACTCAATATATTCTCTGGTCCCTGGTTCAAATCTGACTGGAAGCAGTAACTTTTAAACAATTTAACTCAGCACTCGAAAACGATGCACATCAGCATACAGAAAAACATAGTTTTTCTCTGTAGTTGTACTGTTTATCATACAGTAGATATGATCAGGGAAGACCAGCCATTACCGTAAAATGATGTGAGATTTTTCAATTCCCTTCGATAACTCAGTTGGTAGAGCGGAAGGACTGTAGAGGTGAAACCCAGGAATCCGGCTCGAAGGAGGGAATTTTTAGGGGCCCGTAGTCGACCATGTTGTAAAAGAGTAGTTTGTTTGTAAACATGGAAAACATTCATTTAAATGTGAAAAAGTACCAACATAATATCACTTGGAACTGGGGTGAAGCTTTGTGTTTCTGATTTTCCTTTCTGGTATTAATGTTTTTTGTCTTCTGGCTCTGTATTTCATTGCTGTTGCCTGACTATCTGTAATTTATACTGAAATTGTACTTTAAGTGATGTTCCTGAATGCACCATTGGCACCAAGTTTCCGTAGTGTAGTGGTTATCACGTTCGCCTAACACGCGAAAGGTCCCCGGTTCGAGACCGGGCGGAAACATTATTTGCTCTGGTTTATGTTCATATTTTAACAATTTCATGAAATATAGTAATCCGTACTCTTCTTCAGTACACTAAACTGCCATTTTCACTACTATGTTGATCATATTTCAAATTAAAATAATACTGGACCATTGACATAAAATAAGCATTGCAAAACATGCACTGTTTAACTAACAGTAGATATGATCAGGTAGGACCAACCAGAACAGTAAAATGCTGTCTTATTAAAAAGGGCTTGTTTACTGGTCATAAGTGGATCTCTGACTTGACTCGTTTTTAGGAGTTTTCATTCAATAAAGTGTTCAGGCTACAAGGCGAGCGAGGCTTCTATTTGCGCATGTTTTTTTTAACAGTTGGTAGAGCAACTATCAAGTCCTGTGAGGGACATTTAAGTGTACCTTTGACATTCATACAAACATCTAACAGTCAAGGACGGTAATGCACCCTACACACGGTTCCGTTGCGTGCTTCAACTGAGACGCTTCTCATTGACTTTGAATGGGGTGACGTCACGCTTTGCCGAACTGCATTGTGGTTCCGTTGCTCCGCTTTGCCTCTGTTGCTTGCGCTGAAAGTTGAGAAAAGTTCAACTTTTCAAGCGTCGACGGAAGTGCCAGCCAAAAAAATCATATGCCAGTGCAAGCGCTAGCCAATCAAACCGTGTGCTTTTGTGTCCGGAGCGGGAGATCAATATGATTGGTTTTCGTTCCCGCGCCAGACAGGCCCACCGGCAAGTTTCAACGCGACTGAACCGTGTGTACGATACATAAGACAGCCAGTCTCTGACTTAAATCATTTTTAAAGAGTAGCTTTTTACTATAAAGTGTTCAGGGGGTGTACAATGCATATGATGCAATAGAAGCCTCAAGGCTATCAGAATATAGTGGTTGTTGTGCCCTTCGATAGCTCAGTTGGTAGATTGGAGGACTGTAGAGGTGAAACCCAGGTATCCTTAGGTCGCTGGTTCAAATCCGGCTCGAAGGAGTGGCTTTTAACTGGGGTTATTAAAAAAAACAAACATCCAAAGCCATGTTATTATTATTTGGGATTCTTCAACTCCCTTCGATAGCTTAGTTGGTAGAGCGGAGGACTAGTGGAAATAACAGGCATCCTTAGGTCGCTGGTTCAAATCCGGCTCGAAGGAGTTCTTTAAGTATATTAATCCATAGTCTGCAACTAAACCAAATACCCATTCTTACTGATATGGCTTGTACACAACAGCCATCAACTTGTGTTTTAAATAAAGAGGGTGAACAAAGAAATGCTTGACTCTTGTAAATTATACAGAAGGGCCTCTTGTGGCAGAGAGATTCTGCTGTAGCCTTTATCCTGACCTTGTTTGTACCTGCTACAGCATTAACTGCAGTTCAAAATGGCATCAAATACATACAAAATCCTACAGACTACTTGAGCCCTCAGCCCTACCAATTGAACTAGGGGTGATTCTGTGATGTAATGTGCTTGTTGTCCGTGGGTCGGTCATACTTACACAATACACTCAGTAATAGTAGGGGCCCTAATCTGAACACAATACAGTGGTGCAGGGATGACGTATTTAACCGGAAGTAAGATGCGCATGGGTTCCCTCGACAAAAAAGCAATGGGATTTCTCCATAGGATTTTGGAAAATAGCTCGAAATAAGGTCTGTGAAAAACGAACCTGTTTGATAAATGCACGTTTTGTTCAGCCGGATAATATCCACATGTCTACCCTACTGTTATCATTTTCAAATCATAAATCTAATCGCCAGAAGCAAAATGCTAACGTTATGCTATAAACGAACTAGAGCAGGGTCGCACGACTTCAACGTCTCGCCAACTTAAGATCCATATTCAAAAATACAGATTAAAAATTGTGCAAGTTGAAGCGTTTGTTTAACAGTTTGCAAGAGCGCAGGTACTTGCTTTCAAGCAGAACAGGGGCAAACAAACTTAGCGGGAGTGTTTACGTGTTCGGCGTAATGACGTACAACGTCCTCGACAACTTCTGTAGTCCTATTCAGCCACATGTTAACAACCATCGTTATTCAGACACGTAAACTCTTCAAACATCACCAGTCACTGCTGATGTATTTAATGTCGTAGAACAAAACGTGATCCGTCTCTTAAATTTGTGTCAACCACAGACCTTATTTCGAGCTATTTTCCAAAATCCTAAGAAGAAATCCCATTGACTCTTGAGACGAGGGAACCGGTAGTGGTAAAATGCTAACTCACTTTCGGGTTTAAGGACTCGTCACTGCACCACTCAATAGTGAGGGAAGTGTGTTTCAGCGACTTGTTTACATAGCTAGTCTACGTAAAATAAAATAAACGTTACTCCAGTTTCAGGTTTATATACAAAACGTTTTATTCCGTTTTTATGTCATTTGTCCCATGGTGAGTCAACAGAAATGGATTTTGCTAGTGTTGTAAGACAGCTGTCAAAAATAATCCTCATAAAGGTTAAATTTGTCATCTATAGTTACTAAGCTCAATTTCATATCAAGTTTTGTCCTGTTGAGCCCTTCGATAGCTCAGTTGGTAGAGCGGAGGACTGTAGAGGTGAAACCCAGGTATCTTAGGGTGTGGTTCAAATCCGGCTCGAAGGAATGGCTTTTAACCGGGGTTATTCAAAATAAGCATCCAAAACAAGGTAGAGATTTAGAAACTTAATTGAACTCTCTGCGAGGAACAAGGACATTGTTTCACACACATTTGTGCTACACTGTAAATATGTACGTAGGAATGCTAGAGGTCGTATTTTGTGATGAAGGACTCTACTGGCAGAATAGAAGTACTCAGAATATTCTCTGGTCCCTGGTTCAAATCTAACTGGAAGCAGTAACTTTTAAACATTTTAATGTAGCACTCGAAAATGATGTACATCAGCATACAAAAACGTTTTTATTTGTTCTGTAAGTATACTGTTAATCATACAGTAGATAAGATCAGGGAAGACCATACATTACATTAACAATTATTTGAGGAACTACAGCTCCCTTCGATAGCTCAGTTGGTAGAGCGGAGGACTGTAGTGGAAATGGTTCAAATCCGGCCCGAAGGAGTTCTTTAAGTATATTAATCCATAGTCTGCAACTAAACAAAATACCCATCCTAACTGATATGGCTTGTACACAACAGCCATCAACTTGTGTTTAAATAAAGAGGTTCAAAGAGAAGTGTTTACTCTTGTAATGAAGCAGAAGAGCCTCTTGTAGTAGAGATTCACAAAACAAATCCATTTTGAAAACATCTTGAAACATGTCACTCTTGAGAATGAAGCAGAAGAGCCTTTTGCGGCGGAGATTTGCAATACAAATCCATTTTGAAAACATCTGCCGTAGCCTTTAACCTGAGCTTGTTCGTACCTGCTACAGCATTGACTGCAGTTCAAACTGGCATCAAATACATAACAAAATTCTACAGACTACTTCAGCCCTCAGCCCTACCAACTGAACTAGGGGTGATGCTGTGATGCAATGTGCTTCAGTTTCAGGCTAATACAAAATGTTTTATTCCATTTTTATGTCATTTGTCCCATAGTGAAAGTCAACAGAAATGGGTTTCGCTACTGTTGTAAGACAGCTGTCAAAGATAATCCTTGTAAAGGTTAAGTGTGTCACCTATAGTTACTAAGACCAATTTCATAACAGGTTTGGTCTTGCTGTGCCCTTCGATAGCTCAGTTGGTAGAGCGGAGGACTGTAGAGGTGAAACCCAGGTATCCTTAGGTCGCTGGTTCAAATCCGGCTCGAAGGAGTGGCTTTTAACTGGGGTTATTAAAAATAAGAGCATCCAAAGCCATGGTATAGGATCAGTCACTTAATCGATCCATCTCTCAGTGAAGAGAACGTGGACATAATTCACACAGTTTGTGCTATACTGAATGGTAGAAGTTGTATTTTGTGATGAAGGACTCTACTGGCAGAATAGAAGTACTCAGTATATTCTCTGGTCCCTGGTTCAAATCTGACTGGAAGCAGTAACATTTAAACATTTTAACTCAGTACTCGAACATGATGCACATCAGCATTCAACAAGCAGTTGTTTTTCTCTGTAGTTGTACTGTTTAACATACAGTAGATATGATCAGGGAAGACCAAACATTACCGTAAAAATTATGTAAGGCTCTTCAACTCCCTTCGATAGCTCAGTTGGTAGAGCGGAGGACTGTAGTGGAAATGCCAGGCATCCTTAGGTCGCTGGTTCAAATCCGGCTCGAAGGAGTTCTTTAAGTATATTCATCCATAGCCTGCAACTAAACAACATTGCCATTCTAACTGATATGACTTGTACACAACAGCCATCAACTTATGTTTAAATAAAGAGGGTAAACAAGAAAATGGTTGACTCTTCAGGACTCTTCAGGATAAAGGCTACAGCAGAATCTCTGCCGTAGCCTTTATCCTGAGCTTGTTCGTACCTGCTACAGCATTAACTGCCGTTCAAACTGGCATCAAATACATGAACAAAAATCCTACAGACTACTTCAGCCCTAGGGGTGATGCTGTGATGTAATGTGCTTGTTGTCCGTGGGTCATACTTATACACTTTTATATAGTTTTATATACTACTTTTGTTTCAGTGACTTGTTTACATAGTTGGTCTACGTAAAACAACTAAATGTCACTCTCAGGTTTCAGGTTTATACATAAGGTCTTATTCTGTTTTCATGTTATTCCTCCCATAGTGAGAGTCAACAAAAAATGTTTCTGGTACTGTTTCATTGTCTCATAATGTCTCCCGTCGATAGCTCAGTTGGTAGAGTGGTTACCTCAGTAATCCTTAGGTCGCTGGTTCAAATCTGGCCCGCAGGAAAACCTTTTGATAACATGGTACTCTCTGTCCTCACATTGTTAGCTTTTGGTTTTCGGAGATGTATGTTTTTGGGCACATATAGGCCCAATCCCAAACCACGCCCTACAAACTACCCCTCTGTTTGCGCGTTCGTGCGGAGGGTCCGCCACATTAAGTGCTGTTCCTAACCAACGAGTGTTGAGGGGGAGTGGGCTATCAAGCCTTCAAACAGCGAGTCTGCATCGGTGCTGACTCCACCTGCTGCCCCCTACCTGACCGGACTCAACGCTGTGTGTGTCCGTCAGAAACGGAAAGCTGTTTACATACTGTTCCAGCAAACATCCGCTGATAAATTGCGATGTTAAGAACCTCATGATAGCCTCATATGTTTTAACTTAGGATCATACCTGTGTTTAGTCTAGAAAAAGGTAAATGTGTGCATTTTATTATAAAGTTGTGTATATTTACAGACTGTTGCAAAAACTAAGAAGCTAATAAACATCAGGTTTAAAACTAAAAGAGCTTTACAAAAACACAATTAAAGATGTTTGGAGTTTTATTTTAGTTATCAATTTTAATGTTTTGTCTAAGAGATGCTGATTTGAAACCGTTGTTACATACAATTACGGCATTTCCTGTTTCTGCCGGAGAGAGGGAAGTTCATCCCAAAGCTTGCCGCTGTATTTACACCCTCCATCTGACAGGAGGGAGCCTTGTTGAGCTGCGAGTGTCACTCCGCGGAGTTCACTCCGTCATGGAGGGGTAGTGTGTAGGGGTAGGGTGTAGGGCGTGGTTTGGGATTGGGCCATAGTTCTGATATAGTACAGTACCTAATTTAAAAAAGACCACCTGCCCTCTTTATCAAACATTTCTTAATGCTTGTCTCTTTTCAAACGGTTGTTACCTTAGTGAACTATCTGAAATAAAGCTTAGAACACTAGTTTTTCTTATCAATAATTCAGCGTTTGTACAAACCTGCTTTGACTCCAGAGTCTGAGCCACTCGCTTACCTCCCTGGTTATTGTCAATATCCTTTTGTGTTTAAAAGTCACTCCTTCGAGCCGGATTTGAACCAGCGACCTAAGGATGCCTGGTATTTCCACTACAGTCCTCCGCTCTACCAACTGAGCTATCGAAGGGGAGCTTGATAGTGCTGTCCCTGTCATTTTAAACAAAATAGAGCGGGTAATGTGCGTTTAGCACCTACCAAAGGGGGGTTTGTTTGAGTAAAGTACCTTGTTTACATAAAAAGTCCAGGCAAACGGGAGTTTTCTAACATGTTTTTCCTCACTTCTTTATTCTTTGCCTCCCACAAGGTACGATGAAGAGCAGGCTCAGAGTGAGAACGCTGAGCGGGACCTGCGGAGCCGCTCGGGTCAGTCCCTGGGGTCAAAGGGCAGCAAGGGGAGTGCAGGCGTTCGCCCTGTCGCCGCCACCTGGAAGTGAGGTGACATCGCTGGCTCTTAATGACTTCCTCCACATCATTACAGAGTCCAACAGTGGGCACAGGAGATAAAAAAGAAACCAGACTTTTTTTTTTTATCCTTGCTTTTCGATGGAGGATTGCTGACCCTGTCTCCACATTTCATTGACTGAGGGGAGACAACTCCACTGCTGCAGAGGAGGAAAATCAATATCGTGGTCCTATTTGGAGAGTTAATAAGCCTGGTTTTGGGAATGTTTGTATAAATGACTAACTAACAATACAGACATTATGTTGGTGGGGTCAATGTCCCAAGAGCTGCTCGCACCCAAGCCCATGCTCCCTGTGAAGATAAGGACACAATAAATGAGAGAAAGAAAAAGTTCATGAAACCTTGAAAAGGAGGACATTTGAAAGTAGTAAGTTATGTAAACCAATGGAATTACAATCCAACGTAACAAGGAGGATTAAAACCACCTGAACTATGCATGGTTACGAGTCCTTACACTGTAACTTGACCCCACAAAGGTGCTAAAAAGAAGAAGCTCTGAGAGGAAGTGGAATAATAAAAATATACAGAATAAAGGGACAAGAGATTGAACTGCTATAAAGAGTCTAGAGATATAATATACGGATATAATTAACTGTGCTTAATGTGTTTAATGAGTTTGAATAATGATTTTTATATGTTTATCAGTATGCATTTGCAGGGGGCTTCATTACGATTGTATTCAGAGCTGAACCCTGTCGCACTTTATCAAATTGTTTTCGCTTGACTTTAAAAATCAATATGTTGCATTTTCCGTTGCACTGAAGTCATATCTACTGCACATCTTAAATACTTATATGTGTTGGGAATGTATTAGCACTCAGCTTTATTTGTCTGCTACTACTGACATGTTGAATTAGCAATGATGACAAGCCTTTTGATTCACTGAAGTAAGGCTACAGTATTTCGTTTTTTTAGCAGTATACTTGGTACTGTGGTATTTGCACCTTTTTTTTTTTTTTACATATAATGTATTAGTTAACAATGATTAGGGTAATTTAAAGTGAAGAAAGGGTCAATACACTCACCAATCAATCAAGGCTAATTTCAATGATCAAGATAATCATAATAATCTCTTTATTTACTCAAACAAAGGGGGTCTTCTGTATATTGATTAAAGTAAAATGGAGAAAGCGTAAACACACCAGTGACCTGATTAAGATTAAATTCCAAGGGGTCCTATAGCCTTTGGTAAATCTAGTCTCTCTGGAGTTTGGATTTATCAGAGGTCAATCTTTCAAAAGCTAAATGACCTTTCTGTTCCTGCTGTTACTGACAGGAGATTAAGCCTCTGCATGGCACTGTTCCGTGTCCTTGAAATGTTGACCCTTCCCCACCACCTCTACCTTGTTGTTTCCTCATGGACCGTTACTACATGCCGAATTTCCATTTGTCAAGGTGTGTTAGCCATAAGTGTACAAAATTAAATCTCTTACGAAATTCCCCCTAACCATCTGATCTGTATGAGTAAGTGTTGGGCAGAAAGACACTCACATCATGACCACATTTACTGAGAGATGTATTTAACTCCCAGGTGTGAGCCAACATGATGGTAGATTCTCACTTCTTTATTGTGGTCATAAACTGTGCAGCTTTTTTTATTTGAGCTTTGCAGCACTGAGATCTCTTTGTATGAGTAATGCATTATTTCCCTTTAGTTTGTATCTACATTTCAATAAAATATCCATATTGGTGCTGCTTTGACAATAAAAATGTTTCATTTCTTGTGGGTGAAAATATGTTTGGGATGTGGGTGACTTGGCCCTTTAAATTTGTCCGGAATTTAATTTAAAGTGTTTGAATTCCAGTAAATGTAAAATAAATAACATTAATTAAGGATGGATTACTTAAACAGGCAACTACTCTAGTTCCCCAAGGGGATCAGAAAAACAGGGCGCCTTCCTTTTATGGAGTTTAAGAGAAATCAAACAAATCCTAATTTGACTGCCAATCCCTCAAAGCCTCTGGGCCCCAAACTTCATAGTGGGTGCTGGTTGCTACAGAGTAACCAGAACAACCTTTTTAAGGGATGTGACGTCCGGCCGCCGCACCTCTGCGTAGTTTGGATAAAGTTTACCAGTCATATCACAAGGTCGGAAACTGGATGATTTCAAAGTAAAAATGTTCCTACTTAATTTATTAATCTCATGGATTAAGTTTCATTTCATAGTCAGGCAACATATGCTGTATTTTTCATCTTGTCTTTAGGTATATACTTCCAGATATTTGTAAACCTAACTGAAATGACTTATATGGCCCCTTTCATACAAATGTGAAACAAAGGTAGAACAATTCACCTGAAATGTAAAAGGGTAGATATATAACGTACTAGTAATACATTTTAAACTCAAACAGAGTTTTAAGATTGTACGCAAGTAAAGTGTATGCATGTATTTTACTTTCTACACCAGACGTGGTTTTACTTTGAAAATACTGACCGGATGTTATGTGTCGTACTTTGGCTAACTTGCGATTGTGTCAGTCAGACGATCGATGGTGCCGCTGCTGAGCAGAAAAACGGACGAAAAGATTTGTAAATTGGCATCACCAAGCGAAGTAACTCTTCAATTAAACTCTTACGTCAGGAGGAATAACCCTGTGCGAGGTAAGTCAAAACTAAGAATTACAAAACTTTGTACCATTTAACTTTTTACTGAAGGCTCTGTGGCTAATTCGCTAACATTGGAGCTAACGTTAAGGGGCTAACGTCAAAAGTTTTAACGTTACTTCCCGATGGGAGGCGGATGGTAATGTGGTAATACAAAATGTAAATGATTTCCTTTAGTAAAAGCTACAATAGCAAAGAAGGATATCAGGTTTGTAACAAGTTATAGGTTCCCTTAGCTCACCATTAACTATGTATTACACGGTTTCGGCAACATGGATATATCAGGGTTTCGAAAGTCCATAGACTTAAGTTAAGCTAGCACCGTTAGGCTGGAGTTCAAAATGTCACTGTAATTTACTTTAGTTATTAACCTGGTTACTAAATGTAGTTTCCTCAGGGAGTTTTACCCCAGCTGTTTGGTTTTCTCAGGGCTAGACTAGTACGAGTGTTTCATTGCCTGGAGTGATAAAGGGCGGGGCAGGTTTCGCAAAGATAACCATGTCCTATCATCCGGCATGTGTGCCTACAGCATTACATAATTTTCAATGGAGAGAGATGGTTCAATTCCTGCAGACTGCCTGTTCCTCTGATCGGTGCTCACTGTTTGAAAATGCGCAGTGCCAGCCAGCTGCCAAGTCCTGTCCTGACCTATGGTCCTGACCCATATACTGCACATTTAACCAGTGGTGGAAGAAGTACTCTGATTTCCACTTAGGTAAAAGTAGCAATAGCAATATGTAAAAGTACTTTGTTCTGAGTAAAAGTCCTGCATTCGAAATCTTACTCGTGTGCAAAAGTGTCAGCATCTTAATATACTGAAAGTATTTCAGAATCAAATAAATAAATATTGAGTGGGTTAATATTATGATTATTGATGTGTTTTTATCACAGCTGCTAAAGGCGGAGATCATTGAATAATTGTATATACTGCTGCTGTATATCTTAACCTACACAGGTATGTCAAAGTTTGATCAATTTTTATATCATAATATAATCAATTAAATAATTGATGTATATTCTGAATTTAGCTAATAAAATCAACAACAAAAAAACTAGGAACAAAAACCATTCAAATAAATAAAGTGGAGTAAAATGTACAATATTTGCTTCTTAAATGTAGTGGATTAGAAGTATAAAGTAGCATAAACTGAGATAACTCAGGTAAAGTACAAGTACCTACACATTTTAAAATGTTTGTGTGTACCAAAGTTGCACACACTGAAACACATTTGTTATATCTATCAGGACGTTTGTGAATGTACAGTCTTTTCTTAGAGCATGACAAACACATACTCATGATATGTTGGTGAATCAGAGGACGTTCTCAGTCATGCAGAGTATTTAGACATGCCTGGTGACAGCAAGGGGGTTGATACCTATGTGGCTTTGTTTGTTGGTAGTGTTGTCAGGGTAAACAGTAGTGAAATCTTCTTGTTCCTTATATCTGAAGGGGGCCCTGAGAACTGGTTGTTCTGTCACAGATCTGAGCTAAACTTAGAATGGGTATTCCAATATAGGCTGAAGGCGCTGCTCTCCAGAGGGGATCTTTTGGGTGTATTCTGCAAGAGCAAACATTTAGCAGTTAAAGGGATGTGACACATTGTAGCCGAATTAAATCATGTTATTCTTGTAGTCTGTCAGTATAAGTTAACATCAACTACTCCCATCAAAGTAGTAGAGTAAAAAGTTTAAGTACATTTGTAAGCAAAACTGGAAAATAATAAATGACTTAATGAGCTGGTTTTCTTATTCTCCAATGAATAAACATACAATGTCTTTAGTTAGACAACATAAGCAGTATATGAAAGTTAGAGATGAGCTTTTTGGAAGTTGTAATGGGATTTCCCCCCCCATTTTCTTTTGTATTTCTAGGCAAAATATATAAGTAAATCTATCATAAAAATTTGAGTCTAGACTAGAATTCAAAAGACAGATAAATAGTAAGTAGAGTATTTGCTGGTACCAGCTTCCTGAATCTGAGTATTTTATATCATATCATCCAATAACTTTTCACTCTGATTTTTCGAAGATGAAAACCACCTTGGACTTTAGGAAATTATAGTGCTCATTTATTGATATTGATAATAAAATATATTAGTTACATTCCTTATTCACATGTTTTTCAGCTCATTGTGAATGCCGTAAAGCAGCTCCGGTACCTTTTTAAATCAAATGTTTGGTTCTTCTGTGACTTTGTATCTTTGTTAAAAAATGGTGTGAACACATGCAGTATGGAATACAGTATACCAGGTCACAGGGTTAGCTTGCAGAAGAATTTAGTTCGATTTCTTTTCCTGAAAGGTCTGTCATTTTAAACACATCACATGATACTCAGCGTGCCGGACAGTGGCTTCCACAGGAAAATGTGCCCCGTTCGGTGACGTCAGGATCTTCCCTTCCCTGTCATGTAATACTGAATTTCCCTCCATTATGTTGCTCTCTATGGTGCTGGCGTGTCCAGTGGAAAATGCTTGAAAGTGTGGAACAAACGCCATTGTTTTTCCCTTCCCATGGAGCAAGTGGGACTGGTCAGTTCTGTTGAGGCTACAGCTGACCTGCTGCTAATGGGCCAACGGTTGAACTGTCTGCCTCTGTCAGTTATATCTATTAAGGCTGGATTGGTGAGAGTGACTTATCAGGAGGCTTCTCCACATTAGAAAGGCCATGTCTCTCAGAGATCAGCAGGCCCTTGCAGCTGTTGAGCTCGCATGAGGAAGGAGGGCAGAGTTGAAAGAAAATCAAAGTCATGACCTGCGTTTGCCATGGAAACGTTTGACCTTCAAGCTTATGTGCAACAAGAGAGAAATAAGCAAAGGAATGATTGTATTTTTTTCTCTCATAGCCCAGTCGGGACTTAGCCGCGTCTTGCTGTGAAACTGTAATATTGAAGGGATAGATCGGCTCAGCTGCACTCCCTGCCTGGGAGATATCGGGGCCGTTTTGTGCAACAAAGGAAGGAAATGGAAACAAGGGAAAAATGACTACTGCTTAGATAAGCAGTTTTCATGTGATTAAGACATGAAGCCCTCTGTGCTCTTGGAGTGTTTTTAAGCTTGTTGTTATGCAATCACACTCTCTAGCAGTTGTCATGATTATTTAAGTTAGTTGAGAGTTGCTGTGTCTTCTTGTTTTCGTTAATTCTGAAGTAATGGTCAATAGAGCTACCACCAACAATTGTTTTAATTATGGATAACTGTAAGTATTAGGGGTTAGGGGTGTAACGGTTCACAGAAGTCACGGTTCGGTTAGTACCTCGGTTTGGGGGTCACGGTTCGGTACGGGTTCGGTACAACAAGAAAAAGCAAAAAAAGAGTCCCAAATGCATAATTCCAGGTTTGTTGTTATTTATTTTTGAACAGTAGTGCAAGTTTCAGTTTAAAAATAATAATTTGAATAATTAACTGTATTAAACAGTTAAAAACAAACCACAAACAGTACCACAAACACTCAGATGGCCATATTATCTATAATGGCTGATGTCAAACAAAAAGTTTTCATCAAGCTGTAAAACTAAAAAGAATGTCTTGAAAATATTACATCATAAATAAGCCAAAAGCTTACGTTATTTATTTTGGTCCCAGTGCTTTCATGTCTATTGGTTTATTAAACACAGCAGGGATAATCTGTTGAACTGCTGTTGTCTTTTGCCGGGCTCCGGTTATTGGCAAATCTGGGTGATGCCTTCTGATATGATTTAGCATGTTTGGCGTGTGTTAGTACCATTAGCATACCGCACCGCTGTCTAACAACGCCGACACACCGTCCTCGTCCGATCCACAACTCGCACACCTCATCGTTATTGTAGTCCACAGGGAACCCGAAATGTTCCCACACAGCTGATTTAAAAGAAGCAGGTGGGTTCTAGCTCCTGTGTGTTATTTGAAATCACCATAAAACTTTTCTTCTTCTTCTATTTTGTTCGTTTTGTTGTGTTTTCTTCTTGTTCTTCATTTGTTGTTTAAGGGCGGCTGGCAAACAGCTTTTGGGTGCAATACCGCCCCCTGGATTATATATAGTGTAGTGGATACTGCCCTGAATGACAGACTTTTTTCCCACTCGTAAAAAGAAGGCGTATTCGTCGTGTGATTGCATGTGCCGAACCGTGACGTCTGAACCGTGACGGTACGGGACGAATACGGATACCGTTACACCCCTAGTAAGTATTGCTTTCTAGATTCTTTGTTAGTTCTATAAAATGGTGGAATATGCCCGTTTCTAAAGCCGATCAATGTTTGAAATAGTTCCAAGTTTCTGAAAACTAAGTTTCTTTCCTGAAAAAGTGAACTAATGAAAGCAATGACTTAGTCAGTTCCTCTTGTTTTTAAAACCGTGGAGATGTAAGTCAGACATTCTCATTCACATACTCTGTAGCAGTGTTGTTTCTCTTGCTTGCGTTGACAATTGTGCAGACAAGGCTGCCTGGAAGGTCTTAATCTTTAGCAGGAAACTACATTTGACACAGGAACCCTCAGGATAACTCCACTTACACATTTCCCCTCTGCGGCCGTCTCTGATTAGTAGACAGAACCAAATATAGAGATTGTGTGACATTAAGCTGCTGAAGTCCTTGCTATTTCTGTTGATACGAGTTTATTCTCAAGTGACCTGCCCTAACCATCACCACAGTTTAAAACACACAACCTTGCACATCTTTACTGCACAGGGATTCATGAAGTGCAGTAAGAAAATGTTTTCCACCCACTAACACACACTCGCAGCTCCAGGGCAGGTATGCATGTGCCTGTCATTTCGTGCATGAGCTCATCTCTCCTCCTCTCTGTGTGTCCGTTTGTTTCCTGCGCCTCAGCCCTATGTATGACACTGTCTCAGTGTGAACATACTGTAAACACGGGGCGGATGAATAAACAGTCTGCTGGTGGTTTCTGTGAAAGAATATGCTCTTGTTCACAAGGTCCTATTTTGAACCACCATCTTTCAAATATTTTGAAAATCTGTCTTTCGTATCTCTCATTTATCTCCAATAGAGTTCCCGGAGAATGAGTCCTAAACCCCAGAAATGAGGTAGAATTCGTGCACTTCAGGTTCCCTCGTCTCAAAGTCTATTGTTTTTTTGAATGGGTGATTCTTGAAATAATGTCCGCGGTTGTTCACGTTTTGTTCTATGACATCAAATATGCCAATACACCATACCCAACATAAAAGTCACCAGACTTGGAAACTCAACTACTCACTTATCACATTACAGCCTCTTTGTGTTTATACTCTTCTAATTAAATATTCTGAACGCTTATATTGATCAATTTAACACCCTAAGAGAAAGGTTTTTGTGGAAGGGGTTGATACTTTAAATCTAATCACAAGTTTGAAGCTCAGAGGTGAGGTTGAAGTCAAGTGACCTTGGTGAAGTTTGCCTATAGCAAATAACAAATGACGTTTATTTGAAAATATCCTCTTGCTGAACAAAATATAGAAAACAAACATGAATGTGAACTTGTATTTGTCACAAAGTGTATCTTCTGGAATAATCTAAAGATCCCTTTGGCAGGGGATCCAGAGTAATGCTAACTTCTGTGTGATGCTAACACTGTATTTCCCACCCCCCACATTGGTTATAAAGGTCATTGGCATCCCGTGTCTGTTTGCAACAGCACTACACAGTAAGATTTCATGTGCTTTTAATAACACACACGTTCATCTCTTGCTTTTGCTGTCTCACTGTCTCCCTCTCCTCCCCCATTAGCCTGCTGCTTGTCACATGCAGCTGTCGCTCTGAATCACCGTTTTCAAATGGAAAGAAACGACCAATATTAGTTATCCCGACTTTAAAACACCAATGCCAGCTTCAGCTTTGGAAATGTGGATACAAACTGTTGTAGTGACAGTGTGGGAACTTGCTTAACATGCCAAAGTTCAGTTTAGGAATGAGGAATGTATCGTTCACTTCTATTTTAGGGCTTGCCGTCAGCAACCAAATTCCAGCTTTCTGAGTGCATTTACTTATCAGACTTCAGTGCGTATCATTGTTGTATTTAATTATGTAATCGCTAAGTTTGTAATCTAAGCCCCTCTGTTTCTGCAACCTTGATGAAGCCATGCATCTGTTGCTTGACATCTAAATCACAGACCCAATGATTAATGGTCATTTCTCCATCTTACATCTCCAAGTTTCCCTCATGCACACGTGTGTTCTGGTTACGTGCATAGCAGCTCATAGTGATGGATTTTCCAGTTTTCCCCAGTAGAGTGACAGATTAAGTGGACTTTAGACCTGGCCTTAGTCAACAGCGTTATTTGCAGTTGTAGGTCAAGCTGCGTTCAATTGTTTAACTCCTTCCAAATGTCCTACAGAGCCACGGGTGTGCAGACGCTTGTTCCTGTTTGCTGTTGATTAAATCAGGCCTCGGAAATTACTTTTGTCGCACAGGAATTCCCAATTCATTGTTGTGGCTTAAGATATTTTGGAGGTTATTTGTCCTTGAATTGTAATCGTAAGTTTCGCTAGTAAACCCATAACGTTACAACACTTTAGCTTGATCCAAGGACTACAAAATGTATACCTGTTGGGTGATACGTGACAGGATCATTTTATGGGACAAGACAAGAGAACATGTATTCTCATGATATAGTTTAGAGGCTTAACGTCTACATTTCCTTTATCCACTGACTACATGATCAGTTCTCCAAAAGTTTCTGTGTTAATATCTCCAAACTATTCTTACATTATTAAGACAAAGGTAACGAGTCAAAAGTAACTTTATATTTCATTCTGTCGACCTTACATTCTGTGTGCACTGCAGAGGAAGACGTGTACTCAGGTTGTCTCTTGTTTAACTCTTGTATGCTGCTGTGACCATGCTCAGTGGAAATGTGTGCGCACTGCTCAGCAGCGTTTGATGTCAGGAGACTTGTTGCCATGTTTAGACTGGATATTTGTGGCTCGGTCCATGTGTCCCTCGTGTGTCTAATGCTGCAGCGGAGAGGAATGAAGAATATGGACAGCTGCTGGGGAAACGCAGCAGGGACATGAAGACAGGGCTGGGCTGGAAACGGTGTGATTTTCATGCTGATAATTAGGCTTGAATTTATCCACACACACCTCTTGCAAAATGACATTGCAATGGATCTCTAACAGTCAACACGGTACATTAATGTTGATATTAATGGAGTAAGGGTTTGAAGCAAAAGAGACGTGTGTGTGTGTGGTCAAAGTCTTTGGAGTAACGGTTACATTTTGGCATTTAGCTTGAAGACCAACTATCAAAGTAGCTTCAAATCACTTGTTTATTAAAGGTGGGGTAGGTCATTTTGGAGAAACCAGCTTGAGTGCGCTAGAATTTTAAAATACACAGCCGGAAGAAATCTGCCACTTCCTTACAGAGCCCCTCCTCCAACACACTGTCACGAACGCGCACATGACCAATGAGGGCACGAGATAAGTTTGTGCACAGATGGAAGGCTGACAGGCAGGTAGGTCATCCAGTTACTTTAGCCGGGCCGGCTAAAATGATTGGTCGTGCTTTTTACAGTACTACGGCTTCCACAGAAGACATTTTTTAATGGATTTTTTGTCAAAGCACTTAAAATATTCATCGCTATCTGGATGTTAAGAGCATTCCATGGACCATAACAAAAAGTGTATCTCGAGCCGGTTTCTCAAACTTACCTACCCCACCTTTAATTGACTTAATTTTTCAGCTCTAAACATGTAACAAGATATAATTATTATATACAGTTATGACTGATTGCAATACAAATGATGATACTCTGATTTGATAACATATAAGGCTTGAATGGCTGGTCTTCGAGATAAATGTTATTAACTAATCTACCTTCAATTGCTTTGTCATCACCTCATGCTACTGAATCAAACATAGTGTGATATTGAAGTATTTGGCACATACAGGGTGCTCTACAAACCCAATGGTGTCTGTCAAGGCTTTTATTCATGAAGAAGGTCATTCAAATGAAACATGTGGCTTCCTCCAGAAGTGTGTGTGTGTGTGTGTGTGTGTGTGTGTGTGTGTGTGTGTGTGTGTGTGTGTGTGTGTGTGTGTGTGTGTGTGTGTGTGTGTGTGTGTGTGTGTGTGTGTGTGTGTGTGTGTGTGTGTGTGTGTGTGTGTGTGTGTGTGTGTGTGTGTGTGTGTGTGTGTGTGTGTGTGTGTGTGACTGAACTAATTGTAAACTACAAACGCAGTTAAAGAGCGGATTGTTCCTCAGCTAGCAGTGACCACAATACTCTCCTCTGTCCATGTCCTGTCCTTCAGGGCACGGACCACTGACCATTGGCCAATGACACACACACACACACACACACACACTGAACGAGCCGTCAAATTCTCGCTGAAAGAGGCCCTGTGGGTTCACACTGCACTAAAATGCATTCAGTTTGATCACAAGTGGACAACTCAAGACGGGTATTTTTGTAGATAGTATGAATTATTGATGAGTGTGTCTGACTCTTACAGGGAGTGAGTCATGGAGAAATGGGCTCTAGGGCTGTAACCAGTTATTATTTTTAGCCATATCTAATTTATCAATCATTCTTTAAGCAATACATCAATTATTTAGTTGGATCATCACCATTGAGTTTAAATGTGTCTCCCATGGTTGCAGTGCAGTACTCTGATGGCAGGTGTCCCCTGCAGATCACAGCTGTACAGAAACACAATCTGAATATATATAGTTACCAGATAGCAGATCAGAAGGGAGCAAGTCAGCCTGCAGAGGGAGGAGACTCTTCAGGCTGATGGGGACAGCAGGAGAGGAAGAGGATGAATAAAGGGAGACTGTTGAGAGTGAAATGATGGCGGTGAGGAGAGAAGAGGGAGAGAGGAGAGAAACAGAGGACTGTCTGTGGTCCCCGTCTGAAGGAAACGGAAGCTGCCCGCTGTGTGCTTCTTGACAGTTTCTTTTACTCTCTCAGAATTTCACACACACACACACACACACACATACACACACACACACACACACACACACACACACACACACACACACACACACACACCTGCTGCCTTGATTATCAAACCAGATCACACACTTTCACTCCCCTCACACTTCCATTTCTATTCGTATCACTCCTCAGAACTACTTACTTTCTCTCTCATTATTATTCACCCTTATTCTCAGTGTCTTAGGTATGTTGTTGTGACAGAATGATGAATGTCGATGTTGTCCTTTGGCTGTTGGTTTCATAGAGATAAACAGTGAGTAACGGACTGATTAAAAGATATGGTTTCTTTCCTGTTGAGTGAATATATTTAGTAACTCAGTGGTCTCTAATTTTGGCTCATTCTATACTGAATTTGAAAGCTTATCTGGAAGTGTGTATTATGAATCTACATGCATATCTTTTAAAATATATCTATATGTTGATCAATAGTTTTCCCTTTCATTTTGTCATTGTATGGAGTGGAATCTTTAGCAAATAATTAAAACATTTAACATAAATGTGTATGGTTTAATCAAGCTCCAGTTAATATTTATTCTTCATAACATACTAGATATAATATATGAATAGTCAATTTAATATAGTTCAATATGTTTCTCTTTTTGAACAAAGACGTATTGATTGATTGTGATATTACATTTTTTTAAGCTTGCATACTTAATGACATTTCTATTTGTAGTTTTAGGCATTTCTAACAACTGAGCTAAGAGGCAGTTTTAATCACATTCATTAAATGACACTTTATTTATTTGATGTTTTATTTTGTCCAGGCCCTGCACTCTGAGTGTGACTTGGAGCAGCAGCCATGTCGGGCTCCTACGATGACTCCATGATGGATGTCTCCAGTGACAGCTTCTGGGAGGTGAGACGCTTCACTTTCTTGACACTACCTGCTCCTTCGATCCTTTGCGTATTGAGATGACAATAACATCTGGTTACATTTGAATATTAGTGAATATACCAAGTTAACCACAACGCAACATAAAATCCTCCTGTTTAAATATTTCATAAATAATCATCTCCACTCAGAGAGCATAATCTAGGTTAAAGGCTAACACTTTCTAGCTCCTTTTAACCATGTTGCTGTTTGTCAGGTTGGTAACTACAAGCGCTCAGTGAAACGGGTAGACGATGGCAGCCGGCTCTGTAATGATCTGATGACCTGTATTCATGAGCGAGCACGTATTGAGAAGTCCTACGCACAGCAGCTCTCAGAATGGGGAAAGCGCTGGCGCCAACTCATAGACAAAGGTAGGAATATTTATATTCAACTCAAGCTTTACATGAAATTGTGTAAAGCTGTTAGCGTCAAATAATATAGCAATTCAATAAATGAAAAAGGTCCCTGTGATTGTGTGCTTTCTTTGAGACAATAATATGAAATAATAATAATGCCTTGACACTGATGGTGAGTAACTCTTCCCTCAGGCCCTCAGTATGGTACGCTGGAGCGGGCGTGGTCTGCTCTGTGCACGGAGGCGGAGAAGGTGAGCGAGCTCCACATGGACGTGAAGTCAGCGCTGATGGGAGAAGACTACGAGAAGCTGAAGAACTGGCAGAGAGACTCGTACCACAAACAGATGATCGGCGGCTTCAAAGAGACTAAAGAGGCGGACGACGGCTTCCGCAAGGCTCAGAAGCCCTGGGGGAAGAAACTCAAAGAGGTGTGGGTCTCAAACGGGATAATGAACTAGTTTCATTTGTATTATAGGGGCATATTTAATTACGAGTAACTATCAGAATGCACTGATATCATTGAACACTTACTGTGACTCTATCAAAAAGACAATAATGTATTTAAAAAAGCCTTAAAATCTCTTTAGTATCTTTGACCCCCCCCCCAAAAAATAAAAATAAAAAGTTTTTATTGAGTAAAACTATTTAAAAAGTTGTATTTAACTAAGTAAAGACAAAACATCCCAGTATTTTAGTCCATTAAAATAGGATGAGGTTGACTAAATAAGAAAATATCTAAAAAAATAACATTTAAAACAAGGTTAAATACAGAAAAAATGCTGACAAAATTACACATAATGATGTGTCTTAAACTATAAACAGCTTTACAGAAACCACAGGTTAGCCATTTTCCAAGTCACTGATTATAGCCATGACTATGAATGTAACCCTCCAGTCCACATGACTACATATCCCTGACTCACTATTGTTTCCCTCCTTGACTACCTGCTAACTAAACAACAAGCAGAACATCATTTGCAACCCTCTTCATATTGAATAAGAAAGCTATTACCAAACATTGTGTGGCCGCCGTTAACTGTATCCTGTAGTCCTTTGACTGTCAGTAGAAGGGAAGGAAACACAGAGGGAGAAGGGCAACCCCGAGTTCAAAATCAGGTCACTGTATTTCCTACTGATGCTTTCATTTTAGCAGCCTGTGTACCCGGCAGCAAACACATTCCTTTCTGTCCCCACACAGGCATATAAGAACGTCCACAGCCAAATATTTGTATTTTCAAAAAGCCGTTTTGCAACCTCCAGATTACTTGCGCCCATTTCCTGTGGTGACATCCTGGCCTTGTCATTGAGCAGCGACAGAACAATACAGTTTTGTAGCCCGAGTGATTTATTGATTGAAAAGACAGACAGTGACAACGGGTAGGGGGCAGAGAGGAAATTAGGCTAATTAATTGGTCTAGAAAAATTATACGCTGACATGGGTGACGTGTGCATTATGTCAATAATAGACACGGCATGAATACAGTGCGAGTCCAAGGCCCTCGTGGGTTTCTGTTGATTGACAAACAGCTTCCTGTAATATTAAATTAGAGAGGAGGACAGGCTAATGTCTCTACTAATGTCCTTGTGTTCTTCACATGGCCTTCAGCCAGTTATTCTGGTCACAGCACAGGGCCCTCTTCAAATAACACCACAATATCTGAGTGCGCTTCCTCAATTGTTATCTGTTGGAATTTAAATATAAACAAAGTGATATAGGAGTGGTTCCTTTCATAAATGCATCACTCATCAAACTTATCTGGCATCAGTGTTTCACTTTTTCTGTTTTATAAAGTTAATTAATTCAGACATCATTTTCATTTCAAACTGAGAGAAAATCAAATGAAATGTCCTAGAAGACAAAATGGCAATAGCAGTAACATTCAGCACATTTTGAGATAAGACAGCTTATGTTTAGGCCCATTTCCAACACCTTAACCCAAAAGAGAGGTTGTCTATAACTCGTTATCCCTCAGTCACAACACAGACACCAATCTTTCTACACTTTTACAGTTGTTGGTTCCAAGTTACTTTAAAAGACTGGCACTATTAACTGCTTTTCATTGTTTATTGTTGGCTCCAGATGGAAACGATGAAGAAGTCATACCACTCTGCCTGTAAAGAAGAGAAGCTGGCAGCCAGCAGGGAGACAAACAGCAAACTGGAGAGCAACAACAACCCCGAATCCCAAAAGAAGCTCCAGGAAAAAGTGGAGAAGTGTCAGCAGGAGGTGGAGAAGGTAGGGCTTCCTTTGGAAAGACATGGACGTTGTATTTTTCTAGAAAAGCTTCTTAAGATATTATTTTTCCCCTCGCTATCTCAATTTCTAGTCAGGTCTGTACCAAGAAACCTCTTAGTGAGCCTGCCTTATATTATTCTATAGAAGCAAGAAACTAAACCCCTTTGTTTTGGTAGCTGTAAAGTTTATTTATTTTTCAATGGTATTTTTCAAAACCATTTTTAGGTAAAACCTGTGTCTTTTGGACTTTCAACTATAACATATCATAGAACAATAACAATAGTAACAAAAAAAGCCAAATTATGATGAAGGTCGAGAAAAATTAATGTGTTTAATATGTTTTTAATGTCACTTGATTCTCTTCTCTCCCAGACTAAAGAACGCTATGAGAAATCCCTGGAAGAACTGGACAAGCTGACCCCTCAGTACATGGAGAACATGGAGCAGGTGTTTGAGCAGTGGCAGCAGTTTGAAGACAAACGGATTCGCTTCTTCGGGGAGCAGCTGCTGGAGGTTAAACAGCACCTCGATCTCTCAACCAATCACAGGTCAGAGGTCACATGACGGCCTCATGGGCAGACAGGGAAGGGAGAGATTTGCTATCACCTATTCATGATGTACAATAATGCCTCCTCAGATTCCAGACAATCTACCACACGCTGGAAGACACGATTACTGCTACTGACGTTGAAGAGGACCTGAAATGGTTCCGGTCCAATCACGGCCCCGGCATGCCAATGAACTGGCCCCAGTTTGAGGTACTACAGCTCTGACTTATTGTAAAAATGCATAATGTTTGATATGGGATTAGTGGAGAACAAACATCGATAACGCTTCTCCATTTGTTCCCAAAAAGTGTTCATGTCGCAGATATATATACACACGTAATCACATTAGGATCTTTTTTTATTTTTACATTGAAGACAAAGTAATGATCCTTATATTTTGTTTAGGGAGGTTATAATGACTAATTACAGTCCTGGCATAGCTTGAAATGCTAGCATCTCTTAAAAATAACAAGTGCTCTCCCAGGCCCGACTGCAAAATGGATTAAAAATGTATGAAAAATGTCAAGCGAAACATAACAACAATATCTGTGTAACATGTAGCCCAGGCTGGACTCAATGTGCTGTGTCATTGATGTATGGTGTTTGGCCGCAGGGGGTTAACGTAAATCTCTCCTCAACCGTCAGAGCAGCAATGAGGAATGAAGTTTCTGTCATCTTCCCAACAGGAGGTGAAATAAGAAAAAGAGGCCGCAGAGGGAAAGAAAAGCTCTGTGCGCTTGCATTGCTACAATTGACAGCTCTTTAAATGCTCTTGCAGGCATAGCTGTTACAATGGGGCGACTTATTGGAAGGCTTTTTAAGAAAGAAAGACACATTTTATCTGACAAGACACACACACAATCAAAAAGAATAATCTGTAAATTAAGTCTACCAGGGTATATATTAAATTAAACTAAGTGATGTAATCGATGTCAACAACAATACAACATGTTTGTATCTTGATTGCTTTAGGAGATCCTGGCTCTTGGTCATGTTATTTGTTATAGAAATAATACCTAAAATACTTTCCTGGTGTAAGTGTACTAACTAACATTTCTGAGTGCTACATATGACACTCCACCCATTAAGGACTAGGCTGTGTTGTCCTCATTAACCCTTTCCACACCTGCTTCCCTTTCCCCATGTCTGACAGAATCTTGATTGGTCCCATCCTCGCTCCTTTAAGAGAAGGTCCATTGTAGTGAGTTCTGCATGGGAGGGCTGCTCTTCTTCACAGCAGCCATGGGGGGGGGATCCTTTTTTTCCAATAACACTCTCACTCCTTACTGCCTCTTTTTCTGAGTGTTTGACGTGGTTGTGTGTGTCTATCCTTTACTCATAGAATATTATGCTTTATTTCAAAGATCACAGCTCTGTCCTTTCCAAACATATGTTGATATTTCCACATTTGTTCCCTTTAAAACTACAGGATCTTTACAAACCTTTTTCCTGGATATGAGAATTTCTAGAATTACTCAAAACCTGATTAAACACAGCTGAGACTGTCTCTTCTAACCTTTGAACTCTGACCCCTTTGTGACCAGTCCACTGATAATTCTGTCCACGTGAACAAGACTTCTGATCTCTAAACTTTTGAAAGGACTGGTCAGATCAGAGGGGTTAGACAAAGACTTTGGAAATCTCAAAGGTCACACTTTCTAATGCTAAGTCATTAAGTCAAAGGGACTGACTCAGAGTTATTTGAGAGTGAGACATTTATTACCAGCAAAAATATGATATCATGTTGCTAAATTTTCATAGATACGGTTGATTTCTCCTGGAAGTAAAAATCCACTCGGTTAGGGAAAAAACTAATGTTTTCAAACACATTTTCTTTTCTACCGTGTTGCTGTGATGGTCTCTCTTTAATCCACTCTTCCTGGAGGAGGGGAGACTCCTTGGTGCTGTGTTTCTTTTTGCAAACGATGGATACTGCTCGTGTTCTCTTATCAGGCCAACACTGTACTGTAAAAACACTTGTGCATGTACAATTTCAATACCAGGGTCAGTGTCACGGCCTGAGAAGTATTTCACACATTTGTGTTGAAGTGTGTGTCTGGTGCTGTGACTCCCACTACTAGCTGTGAAGGCATGTTTTGAAGATATTCTGTAGTAGTGGATACTCAGTGTGTGTGTGTGTGTGTGTGTGTGTGTGTGTGTGTGTGTGTGTGTGTGTGTGTGTGTGTGTGTGTGTGTGTGTGTGTGTGTGTGTGTGTGTGTGTGTGTGTGTGTGTGTGTGTGTGTGTGTGTGTGTGTGTGTGTGTGTGTGTGTGTGTGTGTGTGTGTGTGTGTGTGTGTGTGTGTGTGTGTGTGTGTGTGTGTGTGTGTGTCCCAGGACTGGTCCATAGATCTAAACAGGACCCTCAGTAGACGGGAAAAGAAGAAGCCATCAGAGGGTGTCACACTGACCGGCATCAGTCAAACTGGATCTGACCAGCCGGTTCAGCCTGCTAAAACCAGCAGCAGGTATATACCTCATCACTCTGCGACTCACTCTTTCTGTCTCTTACACACAAAATCTTTCCATAATACTCACACACACACACACACACACACTTACACACACTTACGTACTCTGTCCTTCTCAATCAATCTCCCCACATCAGAGATAATGCCGTAAACCACACGTGGCGTCTTACTCTTTAGGAATGCTTGTAAAGCGCTGCATAAGGGGAGCTCCGGGAGTGACGTCTAGTTCCCATGGCAACAGTAAACATTTTGTCACAGTTTGTTGGGAAAGAAATCCTCCCTGTGGGATTGGAGCCGGCTGGTGAATAGTTGAAAGCCAGCCAAAAAGTAATGTGGAAATATATCCCTCACACACACACACAGACTTTCGTAGCACGGATCCTGGTACTGGGAAGTTCAAAGACGTTTTTATGAGCAAATAATTTACACACTTGATTCAGATTCAAGCAACAAAAGCTCTATTGATGTATCATGAAATTCAAGCCACTTCATGTTTGATTGGCAATCTCTAGTAGCCTGACGTAATGTTTTAAAGCCAGATAAGATAAGAGTTTAGGTTTCCCTGAAGAGAAATGTGTGTTTGGTGTTGTGGCAACAGCATCCAGGAAGTATAACAGTGGTTCATGGAAACGACAACAAACATCCGATTTAAGAAAAAAAATACTTCTCGTGCACCCAACCTTTACGTTTAGAATTTTTAGTGACATTTGATTACACTGTCATGAGTTCTGGTAACACTCTCCTTTATATACAGATCTCAGTCAGTCCGATTGGTGTATATACAGGAATTAGGAGGGTAGTGTCTAGAGGAGTCGACAAAGGGAATGTCAGGCACGGGAAGCATTTGACCTCTGAACTTGGGAATGTTGACTGCCTCTCCCCCATGAAGCATTTACAGCTCATTGTTTTCCTGTAATTTCGTACATCTTTGGGCGGGACTTGTTTATGTACAGGATCTGGATCGCTTATAGAGCACTTGAGGTAAAAAAACAATTCCAACATGAAGGTTGGTGACTTATCTTAGTCGTTTTTTTATCAGCATCAGAACGCCAGCTCTCATCCGTACAACATATTTGCACTTTTTGATCTTTCCCCTATCTGTTTATAACACCCCTAGATTATGAAAGTAATACAGCTCTTTGAATACATTGGTTGGTAGTTTTAAAGCCAGCTTTGTTTGTTGACTGAAACCATCCCATGTTACATTGTGCCAGTGTCCCAGCAGAGCGGTGTTTGTGTAATAACTCCTCAGGCTCAGAGAGCAAGGCATGACTATGCAAACAAAGGCGTTCACTTTTGTCCGCTTCACACTCTGAAGGGCCAACTGATAGTTACAGCTGCTCATGCTCCAATGATTCAGTAAACAGGGAGGAGAACCCTGTGTTTCCTCTGAATCAGCTGGAGGGTGCACGGTTTTGTTCCTCAATGCGGAGAGTGACAATAGTAGGAAGAAAACAACTTTTGCATTTACACTAAGCTAGAGATTACAATTAAGTGGTTTATGTATCACTCAGAAAGTGTCTTGTTTATGTTTTTATAGCTTTGTGTTAATTATGATGACCATTGTGTGTGGGTTTTTAGCTCAAAGACAAAAACAAGTCATATTGTCGTAATGGTGTCTTTTCTATCTGTTTAGTCTAAAACAGCTCCTTGTTGATGCTACTCGGGCTTATTATAAGATAGATATACAACAATTACTGGGTCATCAATCTCAAAGTTATATTTAAGATAAGAACTTTGTCTCACTTTTTTGTGAGTACCTCAGAAGCTCCGCTAAAGTCAAGCCAAAACGTTGTTAATGCTACGGTATAGGTCATAAAGTCCGCCCTCTACATGTCAGTTGAATAGCATATCCACACTACAATCTTAACATTCACAGCAAATATATTTGTCCCAAGGGTTCTTCTTTTATAGTTGTTCTCGTCACGCCAATGTATGTTAGTTTTTGACACTTCCTTATTTAATTGTGGATTTAATTGGTCACTTATCCGTGTTGCCAGTCGTAGCATGTTAGCCAACATCTCCACTGAAGGCAACGTTAGCGAGCGTTGTCCTGCGCGTGTGTTCATCGTCTGTGTCACACGGAAATAACATTTCTAAATCAAAAATAAGCCAGTGTCAATTTGCTCATATATGTTTATATATGTATTTAAAGAGAAATTGTGATTAGTTGTTACAAAAACATAGTGCTAACTAAGCAGTTGGAAGTGATGCTTATTACTGCAGGGAGTTACTTCATTAGCTGAGTATGCTAACATTTTAGCGTGTCCACAGGTCATGTATGTCTTCATGTGTGTGCATGTCAGCATTAGATCTCTAAATGTGTCCCATGTTGTCAGCCTGACTGTACCCAGTAGCGCAGCACCAGTGGGTTCAAACCCCTTTGATGAAGATGACGGAGAGGAGGAGGATAAGGAGGAGGAGGAGGAGGAGGAGATGGCCGTGGAGCAGCAGCAGACCATAGTCAACCACAACAGTGTGAAAAAAGAGGAAATAAAAACGTTGGTGAACAGAAGAGAAAAAAACATTGCCCACCCACTACCTCCCCGCCTTTTTCTTACTACTTTATGTCATGGATCGCCGTTAGTGCCGCGTGTCTTTCAAAACATTTCTTTGTCTCGGTTACTTTGATCCCTTCTTTCTTTACACTCCTCTCTCCTCCATCAGGTGGCCAGTTGTTGTGTTGCTCTGCATGGTCGCTGGCATTTGCACACAACGCCAATGTGTGTCTGTCCTTCTCTCCTAACAGCGCCATGTCTCGCAGAACATTATATGTCATGCGCAGGGGGGTGGGGCGCATGTATCAGCTGTGGGAAATGTCTTACAGTCAGATCTGAATATAGACACTTGTACGCATGTCTTTTATAACTTCTCTCACAATTGAAAGAGAGAAAAGTAATTGTAAGTTTATGAACCAAGAATTTGGTTACAAATATGTCAATTCAAACTTTGAGTTGACCATCATGCTGCATTTTTGTTGCAGTAAATCAACAAAAATGCAGGTAAACAACTTTATATATGTTTAAAAGACACAAGCAGGTCTGACTGTGAATCTTTATGCGTGAGCTGGTGTTATTGTTTTCTGAACGTATAACTCTTTCTGTCAGAGCAAAGTTCTCTCTTGTGTTCAGGTGGCTCCCTCTGTTGGCCGTTCAGGTTCAAATCCAATCAGCCCTTCACAGCAATGATTTGTCTCGCTTGGTCTTATGTTGCTGCATTTGTCATGTGTCTGTTGTTTTGTTGCCTTCCCTCAGCATTGTGTGCACTCTCACTTGAAGCTCTTCATCTTAAAGTGTCATCCAAAAAACGTTTGAATCATTTACGTTGCAACCAATCGCTTGCTTTGTAGCATCGATGTCAAAAGTAAGCATGTTCAGACTTATTTAGGAGGAAGATATTTTCAGGATGAATCACAAAGCTGTCGTCTGATTTTGAAATGAGCTTTTTGTGTGTTTAACTTGGTGTTTTTCTTGCTTTTCTTTCTTTTCTTTCTTTTGTTACTGCTTATGCCCGGCATGTTGGGTTTCCCCGTGGAGATTAACAAAAAATGGCATCTTCTAAGTGTCTCTTTTCCCTGTCCATCCAGCGCGAGCAGTATGGAGAAGAATCAGGACTGGTCAGATGAAGACACAGGTGGTAACCCTTTCTCTGCCAACGGTGACGGCAATCCGTTCGAAGACGAGCCGGCTTCTCCTGTCGTCTCTGTCCCCGTCAAAGCTCTCTACGACTATGAAGGACAGGAGCAGGACGAGCTGACCTTCAAAGCAGGTACATTCAGTGAATAGTGTGAGGAACTTTCAGACTTGCAAAACCTTTCGCAATTCTGTCTGTTACCTCCAAAAACAAGTCATTTACTCATACATTTTCTGTCATATCTATTTATTTGTGTTATCCTGTGTTTTCTAGCTTAAGAACATTTGAATAAAAAGGTTTTGCCAGGAATATATTTCCTAAAAATAAATATATGGTTCTTAAATAAAAGGAATCTGTGAAACAGGTGAGAAAAATGTGCCTGGAAAAAAAGGGTTGTCATGATCTTGGAAAAAAAGGTTGTGGCTGGTTAAAGGTGGGTTATGTAATTTATTTCGGAAACACTTTTTGTTATATTCCATGGAATGCTCTTAACATCCCGACAGCAATGAATATATTAAGTGCGTTGACAATAAATACATCAAAAAATGTAATCTGTGGATGCTGTAGTACTGTAAAAAGCACGACCAATCATTTTAGCCCGGCTAAAGTAACTGGATGGCCTACCTGCCTGTCAGCCTTCCATCTGTGCACAAACTTATCTCGTGCCCTCATTGGTCATGTGCGTGTGTGTTGGAGGAGGGGCTCTGTAAGGAAGTCTGAAGGAAGTGGCAGATTTTTTCCGGTTGTGTATTTTCAAATTCTAGCGCACTCGAGCTGGTTTCTCCAAAATGACATACCCCACCTTTAATTTTGATGCATCCATTTACATCATGGGTGTCCAAACTACGGCCCGGGGGCCAAATGCGGCCCTCAGCAAATTAAAAAAGTATAATGGAATATGGCCCACAAATGAAGCTTGTGCTTGTCTTATATTGTACTTCTGTAAACATATATTACACAGTAGTTTTCATGTGTTAATAAGACCACTTTTCAAATAAATTCAGTCAAGTTGGAAACATTTCCTATTAAATAAAGCCCATAACAATCTTGAAATACACCCTTCTTATTTCTCCTTATTATAATCAATCAGAGGCTTCTGTTTTAAGGGATGAGCTGCCAACACTCACAAGCATACTTTACCTACATTTGATTGATTTGGCTAACTTATAACTGAACTTATGAGGCGATATGCCTCTAGTGAGCGGCCCAGCCCTTTGTATATGTCTCTGTATGTGGCCCTTGGTGAAACTAGTTTGGACCCCTCTGATTTACATGATTTTGGCTACAAGAGGGCAGAAGTTTAACACTACCTCATATTCGGAATAGGACAATCTTGCTCAGCAAATGTTTTCACGGCTGAAAGAAAATAAGCAAATATAGAACCTCCTAAGTCAAACACATGGGTGAAACCAATTTAGATCAGACTTCACATTTTGAATCCATCGTTTCTGGAATATAAATATGTATCCCTTCTTCCTGCTGCCTCCAGGGGACGAGTTCACCAAAATCGGTGAAGAAGATGATCAGGGTTGGTGCAGAGGTCGGCTCAAGGAAGGAAAAACAGGCCTCTATCCTGCTAACTATGTGGAAGACACCCAGTAATGATTTATTACAAATCAATAAATGTGAATACAAAGTAAGTGGTGTGTTGCGAGATGAGTGCGGCTGGAAACGAGGAGGCTCTGCATTATTTGGACCCTTTTCTAAGTGTTGGCGAAGACTGGACCGGTGTTGGAGAAGGAAGGTGGAGAAGTTGCAGATTATGAAAGGACCATTTGAAAAGTTATTGCTCGCCACAGATTGACAGTTAAAAGATGGAAATGTACCACAAGTTTCCAGATGATTCCAAGCTAAGAAGACCGCAGAGAAAAAATGCTGTGTAAATTATGTTACTTTACTTAGAATCCCATTTATGCTGTTACAAAAATAATAGCCTTTCAAGTATATATTAGAAGAGATTAAATGTATGTGTGGATTTATATATTGTTTAAAGGAAACACTGGGAGGACACATCGTCTTGCAATGTTACATGGAAGCCATTGAGGAAGATTACCCTTTTTATAACCATGAAGATCTATTTAGGTTTAAAACCAGGTTTGCCTTTTAGAAGCCAGTCCATTAATGTTAAGATTTTCTCTTTTTGGACAAAGAAAGCCCTTATGTTGAGATTATTATGTGAGATTTAACCTGATTTTAAATGAGTGCTTACCTGTCCTGCCATTCCTTTCAGGGTTGTCTTTCCACTCAGTTCATCAACTGTTCTGGTTGTTTTATAAGGAATGATACAAATCAGTGGAGCGTTTTCCTGATATTCTTTATTTAGTTCACAATGGGTCGGTTCCTCTCGTCACTGCAATTGAATGTATATTCACTGATTGTATTTCCTCACTTATTTTTGCTGATTACTTGTTTTTCCCAGCACTGACCCCCCCTGAACAAACTGTCCTCAAACCTTTCACACAAGTCTCTCTCTACTTTCTGTTGATTGGAGATTGTAATACTATATGGGTTATTTTACGCAACACTGAAGGTTTTTCACAAATGTTTATCCCTCCTGAATCTTGTCTCACTTCTTGTATAACATCAAGACATGGGAGAATATTTGAGTGTTTTTTTTCAAAATACATCACAATTGATATAGCAATAAAACCACAGCCAAGTGTGGCATTGCATACATGCATGTAAATAGCCTGGATGAAAGATATTGGAACAAATTAAGCAGCAATATCAGATGATTTGTAGTTAGAAATAGATGATTGTTAATTTATGATGCCACAAGTGCTTTTGTTATACTCTTGTTAGAATGCTGTGACTGAGAATCAGTTTGTATAGTAATTGAATGTTTGATGGCAAACATCCCTTGGATCTGTTATTTTGATATATTTGTACATATTATTATCCCATGACAGATACTCATTTAATTAATCAACGAATGTGTGAATACTTGTTCATCTTTCCTTTGGATCTATGATACGAATGGACCTGATTTCTGTAGGCTTGCATTTCTGCAAAAAAGAACTGCAGGTTTTTCTTTTGAGCAAGCTTCAAATAAATGAAATGCCCAGTGCATCCATGAAATCAAATTAAACAAAAAGCTATTCGATGTTTCTACCTGCTACATGAGAGGAAAATTAATTTGGTTGTCTTTAATAATAGTGAGAGAGGAGACCATGTTTTCAGGGCATGCTGTCGTCAAAACACAGCAACAGCTGTTCTTGCACAGTAAGGTTTGTAAATGTTGTCCCACAACATAATAAATGGATTTATTGGATAAGCATTTTTGCCTTTGTCTTGAGTACTGATATGTCTTCTTTTAAATTATACTTTTGATTACAAAATGTGCACTGTATCTAAAAAAGAGCCTTATATTTTTGTTTGTGTGTGTCATGATTCCTAAAAAGTTTTATTTTGATTTCCTAGCGTCAATAGTTTCGGTACACAGCTCTCTTGGTTGCAAAGTGTCTTGTTAAAGTAAATGTCAAGTCATAAAAATCTGCAGTTGTTTAACATTGCATGTACAGTATGTGTTCCACACTCAACATACTAAAATGTAACTTAATGGAATTTAATACACCAAATTCAATGTACTATTTCCATTTAACAAATATTGTGACATGTTTGTAGTCGTTATCTTGTTGGTAAATCAGCATTCAAACTCAGTAAGGATCTTCTGATTACACATCTTGGCAATAATGAATAAGATTTCCTTGAGCTCAACAATGAAAACAAATATTGTATATGAATAGATTTACTCTGACGCAGAAGGGTAAGTGTATATAGTCCATATAAATATAAATTATATTACTGAAATAAAGTTACATTAATTTCGACATGAGTAAAGGATGTAAAATACTTACTCAAACACAACTGGAGCTTCAGATGTCAAAGTAAACTGCATTACCCAGAAGCCCTTGGTACAATAACATAACCACGGGGCGTTTTTATCCAACCAGAGCGCGGCCACGGTGTTCTCCTATAGACGTGTCGTATTCTGTTATTGAGGAAAAACACAGCGCTGTTTTTTCTGCTACTTCTCTATCCAACCGACATTAATTAACCGACATATTAATAGAGACAGACAGAACAATGGCAGAGCCCAGCAGGCAGGATATCGCAGCTATTTTCAAGCGACTTCGCTCCATTCCTACCAACAAGGTGAGAGTTTTAAACAGCGGACGGTTTAATCTAACAAGGAAGTTGAACTGACACGTCGCACTTTGAGAAACGCCAACGCTAGCTTTAATGTCACATCTTAATTTACCAACAAGCTGATACTTATCGTGTTGGAAATTTTGGTTTCTTGTTGAATTGTGTCCTGGTGGGAGAACAACCTGTCAGACAACGTGTTAGCAGACGTAGCATTAGCTAAGTGGTTGACAGCTAAGCTAGGCTATATTTTGACAGTTGACATGTAGCTAGCTGTGTTTGTTCTGGCTTCACTTTTTAAAGCTCCCTTAAGGCCACTTAGGAAATATGGGATATGTGTGCATACATCCTGGATCATACCCAAATGGAAGTGTGTTTATTTTTCCAGTGGAAGTTAATTACATTGCCTATGCCAACAGCTGTTTGATTCGGCATCACCATGCACTTTAGACCTAGCTAAGCTAGGCTATATTTTGACAGTTGACATGTAGCTAGCTGTGTTTGTTCTGGCTTCACTTTTTAAAGCTCCCTTAAGGCCACTTAGGAAATATGGGACATGTGTGCATACATCCTGAATCATACCCAAATGGAAGTGTGTTTATTTTTCCAGTGGAAGTTAATTACATTGCCTATGCCAACAGCTGTTTGATTCGGCAGCACCATGCACTTTAGACCTTGTGCCTACCAACACCCTTCACTTTGTTTGCTTCCACGTTTTCTCTTTTATTGACTTTGATCGTATGTATTTGAATAAGGTGGGGGTTGAAACATGACCTTTAAATCAAAATCTGTTTAATGAGATACATTTTCTCCTGTGCTCTCCTAGGTTTGCTTTGACTGCTCAGCTAAAAACCCCAGTTGGGCCAGCATCACCTACGGTGTGTTCCTGTGTATAGACTGCTCTGGGACTCACAGGTCTCTGGGGGTTCACCTGAGCTTCATCAGGTATGTCGGGACTTATTCATGATGTAGTTTCAAAACAAAATACTAAAACATGAATTTAACTTTTATTCATCACAATACAAAACTAGACAAGGGATTGATTTCTCTTTAGCATATCTTTATGAACACACAGATATATTCACATGTTTTTAGTTTTGTATGTTTACATGTTATTGTCTGTAAATATGTACGTTGACTTTTGAGTTAATTTTTGCGGTGTATTGTCATTGCTTCTGCCTCTGCTTTTATCACTGCTTTTATTCATTTGTGTCTATTCTTATTACTGCAGTAACAGATGCCAACGAAATGTCAATATACCTATGTATGATGACAATAAGGATATTCAGATTTGTATTCAGATTTACAAAGATGAACAATGGAATTCAATCAACAATGGGGGAAATCATACTGTACTACAAACAAATGCATACAATAAACAATAATGGTATTCTACATACAGCATTAGCAGTGAACGCAAAAGTAACAAAAGGCAAATTACAGACAAATCACATTTTTGCATGAGTAAATACTTTTAACCACATTCAAAGTTTTTCTTATGTTCTGCCTAACTATTCGTTGCACAGTTTGTTCAAATCCTGTCATTGCTGTGTTTCACAGGTCCACTGAGCTGGATTTCAATTGGTCGTGGTTTCAGCTAAGATGTATGCAAGTGGGAGGCAATGCCACTGCGGTCAGTACCTGAACGCAGCATATCAACACATTTTAATCGCAGTATTGCTTAAGACACATGTAAGTAAACATAATTCTTCCTGTCGTGTTTCCTGTATCGGTTCAGATTTCCTTTTTCAGTCAACATGGTTGCACAACCAGCGCCGCCAACACCAAGTACAACAGCCGAGCCGCTCAGCAGTACAGGGAGAAGATGAAGACTTTAGCCACACAAGCCACCAGAAGACACGGCACAGAGGTAATGCAGAACTGGTTTAAAACATCCAACTCATGCAGGTTGCTCCACAGAGTCAAAGGAAGCCAGAATTGGTGGTTGATAAAACACACCTTTGCTAGTAGTTACTCTTTGTATAGTATATCTCTAAATGGCTGTATCAGATTAACCGCTCTCCTTCTTTTACAGTTGTGGCTGGACAGTCAGGCTCCTCTCTCCCCAACAGCACCAGAAGACAAGCAGGTGGATTTCTTCAGTCTGCACTCACAGGTAGGGGAGTTGACTCTTAATATATCCAAACGTACCTGCTTGATGTCAACCTACGCAGAGTGAGGTCATTTAACCGCGTGCGTCTGTTTATTGCCCAGGGTCCTGCTGATATTATGAACACGCCCAAAATGAATCTCAGCCTCTCCACACCACCAGAGAAGCCTTTAAGCCGGGAAAAGGAGAAAGACGATGATGGTATAAAAAAAAAAACACTAATTGTATTGATATCAATCCCATTCATGTGGCTTATTACAATTTCATTCATTCAGGTCATCTAGATGAAGGTCCTAGCGTCGATATGCTGAGTGTTTCTCCAAAACAAAATCAAGGTTGGTTTGTATTCTTCAGGTCTATTCAACTTCAAGACTTAGTTTTTGCATGAGATGTAACTTTACTCTGCTTTGATCGCCCCAGAGCCTTCCTCTCTTCTCAAGAAGAAGCCAACTGCTGCCAAGAAATCAGTAAGTACTCAGATATAGCTCTGTTTAGACACTTAACATTATCCTAAGTGTGTGTCATATTGTGGTTTCTAATATGTCTACTTCTAGCTGGCCTCTAAGAAGGGTGGTCTGGGCGCTCAGAAGGTGAGCAGTAAGAGTTTCTCAGACCTGGAGAAGAAAGCTCAAGCTGCAGACAAACTGAGGGAGAAAGACGAGGGCACCGGTGCTGCCAAGAAGAACTATCAACCCGAGGAATCCATGTGCGTCTCTTTACTTATTTTTCTCCCCTTCCGTGGTCATACATGTATATTTTGTGTTATTCTTTTTTTGCTGCTGTACTACTTTTCCTTAACCTGCCTTCTTCCTTCTCAGCGTTCCATCGCTGCGACTGGCCTGTAAAGATCTGGAGCAGCAGAGGAAAATGGAGGAGAAGATGTTTAAGGGATTGGAGGGGAATAAGAAAGAGCAAGCAGAGAGGCTGGGCATGGGGATGGGCATGAGGAAGTATGATGATGATGATGATGAAGACATAACTTCTAATGTGGGCTGATTTAAAGATTAGAAGCATATCTTTACTTGTTTCTTGCCCTCATTGTGTCTTTGCAGTGCAGTGTCTCACTCTGTGACCTCGGACATGCACATCATCCAGCAGGAGAGTCCCCAGGGGACCAAGACCTCCAAAGGACGACGCTTCACTGAGGAAGAGGAGGACGGAGGGTCCTTCAGCTCTAGGTCAGCCTTATAGTCTTCATTTCTAACTGTTACATGCATGTATTCATTTGTTATTTGTTAATATATTGTAAGTTCATGCGAGTTCCCATACCCTACTTGGTCTTAACTCCATCTAAATATGTTCCTGGTAGCAAAGATTTTGAATGTGAACTTGAAATCTGCCTTGACTGCAGCTGTTCATCAATGACATTACTCCTCCATCCTCCACAGTGTTTTCTCACCTGACATCCTTCTCTTCATTCTTCAGGGTTATGTCTCGGTTTGAGGAGACGGAGACCTCAGATAATTACTCCTCGGGTTGGAATGATAAAGGTGACGGAGGAGGCTGGATGAAGGAGAGCAAGAAACCAGAGCCGGACTTCTTACTGACCTCCGCCATTACATCGCTGAACGACAGGTAGGACAGTGTGTTGTTGTTGCTTTACATCGTCCGGATCTAACCTTTATGCTTCCAGAATGTAGAGCTGGTGGTTATTATATCACGATTGTTTTCAATTGTAATCATTGCTTGTTATCAGGCCAACGTCCAGAAGGAAACCAGAAGCAATGCCGGTGTCAGACTCCGGAGAAGCTCAGAAAAAGTTTGGCATTGAGGTGAAAGCCATCTCCTCCGACATGTACTTTGGAAAACAAGATAACAACGAGGTACAAACTGGAAAATGTAGAACTTGTGAATTCATTATGAATGATTAGAGTTGTCTTGCATGCTTTTTTAAATATCTATCGTAGACTGACACATCTAATCGTGAATTAGACCCGTGCTGAAAGTGATCGTGCATTCCACTTTACTATAAACTGTTTGAATTTGCTTTCTGTTCTTTAGTACGAGGCCAAAACTCGACTGGAGAGATATGCTGGCAGTGCCTCTATAAGCTCAGCAGACCTTTTTGATGATCCAAAGAAACAAGCTGGTAAGAGACGACAGCTCCATCACTGCCCTTTCAAAAACTATTCAATATCTAATTATTATTTAAACTTAGACGCATGTAGCCTCATGCAAGAGCATTTTTGAATTATCTTCCTAATTTTTGTAGTGTTATATGTCAGACTTGTATACATTTTTAACTGCTCAAATGTCGTAAATTGCAACCTTTAACTTGATGAATGCCACTTCTGAAACATGATCATTCATTTAATAAGGCTGCCTTTTTCTGCTTATTTGGTTGGTATGTTTTATTCATCAAAACTGTTTCACAGTAGGGCTGCAACAAACGACTAATTTGATAATCGATTAATCTATCGATTAATGAGACGATTAATCGATTATTCAGATCGTTAAGGTTTTAACTGTACTACTACTTATATCAATACTGCTTATCGATCCGGTCCTTTCAACGATAGTATTAACGGTTCTTTTGACAAGGAATAAGGTAAACTAACTCAACAAATTGTGAACAAAACTAACATTGCTTTTTATTTTAATTAAATGCATAATATTTCACATCAAAAGAAACAACAATGTTTTAACAAATCATATTAAATAATGTGATGACAGAACTGTAAACAGAATAGCTGAAACTTTAACAAAATAACTCAGTTACCTCTAATCATTAACATATGTTTTTATAACTGAGTTAACTCTGTGTGTTGCTGCTAGCATACATAACACCTGACGTGGAAACCTTACTCGTGGATGGGGTTACAGAGCTACTAGAAAGACAGTCGAACCCGGTGCATTCCTCCGTCTGAATGTGGTGCACTTTTGCTAAATGTTTAGACAAATTGCTCGTTTTACCGCCCTTATATGATAAACTTTTATTGCACTTTTGGAACGAGCATTGTCCACATCGAGACGGCTAAAGTTTAACCACACCTCGGAGCGCGTTCTCTTCGCCATCTCCTGCGTGTGTGTGTAAACTGCCCCGCCCCCTCGCATGCAGGCGGGGGAGAGATCTCTTGTCTGAATTGGGAAGATCGAAAATACATTATAGACGCATTTTGTAGTCATATTGCATATTAGAAACTGAGTTGGCGACACTAAGACTGCGATATAATGTTTATGTAGCAATAATACATATGACATATGTTTTTAAATGTCTCCTGTACCGATAAAAAGAGCGATAACGTTGGAGCTTAACGGGGTGTAGAACACATGTGATGACGTCACCAACGAATCGACGACTGAATTAGTTGCCAACTAATTTGGTAATCGATTTTAATCGATTAAGTCGATTAGTTGTTGCACCCCTATTTCACAGTAGTAAATTGAAGACAATAATAATAATAATACATTACATTTTTTAAGTGTTTTTCCTGGTGCTCAATGTGCTTACAAGCAATCATGTGTCATTAGAGCTGTGCTGTGTGTACTAAGGTAGAAATAATGAGAGAATGATGTGATGTAAACATCTTGCTTTATCAAAGCGGATCATGAATTGGGGAATTGATGGGAAACTGATGTTACACTATGACTTACAGCAAGCTGCTAAAGAGCCTTAAGCCTCCATCAGTGAGAAATAGAATAGAACTACTGACATTTACAAGTAACCAAAATATCCAAATGAATTCCTAAAAATGTACATATCCAAGATTATGATGATAATATGTACAGAGTATTTATTTATTTCCATTTTAGTTGTCTCATTCACATATTAAAGACAAACTGTTCTTATGTGAAACGTGTTCTTAACTTTGTAGGGATGCACACTGTTTTTTGTACAAGACACAATTGGTGAATTTCACAAATTCTCTTATTGTACATCACTTGGGTGTTCCAATTTAAAACAAATATGTTCTCACATGTCTCTCTGCTTCCCTCGCCCTTTGTTTTGTGCTTGCAGCGAGTTCCTACCGCATGACCAACGTTCTGCCCAACGCTCCCGACATGTCGCAGCTCAAACTGGGAGTGCGCTCAGTCGCAGGAAAACTCTCCGTCATGGCCAGCGGCGTCGTTAGCTCCATTCAGGTCGGCCATTGGATCAGGTCTATATAACCTTCTCTTATGACGAGCATTAATTCAAGTTCTAATCATTGATCTTATTTGTTTTCCAGGATCACTACAGTTCTTGAGCCACGGCGCGTCTCCTTGGAGTTCTTGATGAAATACGTTTCCTGTGGTCACTCATCCTGGGAAAACATGTGCCCCCTTGATGGTATCGAAATCAACCCCCCGAAAAAACCCTCTATACATCTATATCTAGTTTTTTACGAGATAATGTATATACAATTATGAGGATCGAGGGGATCAAGCACAATCTTTTTTGAGTGGAATTGTGTTCCCTTGAAGAAAGATCTCTGTGTAATGTTGAGTTATGAAGAATATTTAGTTTGGGGTTAATGCACCGTTTGAGGTATTGGGGTTTAAATATTTAGAAGTATTATATGTAGCAGAGGGTTTATGGTGTTTTGAAGTATGGATTTTTGATTCCTTTATTTGACTGGTTGAAAAAAAAAGAAAGCTTAGTAGTGAGGACAATTCAGTTTTCTTTTGGTTTTTTTAATTGGTTAACATCAACACATGTATTGTGCATTTTTGCACTTTCCCACAATTTTGAAAGTGTCCTTTTCCGTCCTCAAAGTGCTCTTATGTGTGCTCCTCCACAGACAGGCCCTTTGGTTTTAATTTGTTTCTGCTTTTTCTTGGTATTGTGTTTACACCGCTGCTATGACTGTCTATGCTGCCCCCATTTGGTTTCAATAAACATTTCATGGCACACATCTAAGAAGACACTCTTGAAGGCTGTATATCCCCTTATGCTTTTTTGTAGCTCCAATGTACAGCAACGTTAGGCATCCCTTTTTAAATCCTTCATCTTTTTGTTGCTGTAACATACTGCCAGGTTCGTTACCAAGTTGGTAATTTGGCAAACATAGCACTACATCTACGCTGTAGTCTGACTTTGGATTTTGAGGCGCTAGAGAAGCATTTATTCATGGCTCTGATATGAAATACTATGGCTCTTGCTTTTCTGATTTAGGGATAAGTGCTTTATCTGGAACTGGATTATCATATTACTGATCTCTGTACTGTTAATGCTTCTCAGGAGTTTGAATTGAGTTGTTAAGTATGAAACACTATAAGAGAAAGTTTTAGATCCTTCAGTGACCAAATATTTGTTTACTCCATCACTGTAAGCCTTAGTCCAAAGATCCTCACAACACACGCTCATACTCCAATATTTTGGAGTCATCTGGTTACCTTGTTTGCACCTTGTTTGTTAGAGACTGCATGTGGCAGCTTGTGCTTGAATGTACTGTTCTACAATTGAATCCTTGCTTATAAGTTGAAATTGCGTCCATGTGAGACTTTAGTTTGGTTGATCTTTGTAATATTCCTTTCTGTCTTTTGCTGTTGAATATTGTTAAATGTCAGGAATAGTAAAATTGCATGACCGTTAAGGACCCGCTGACACATCCTGAGACCCACTTATTAATAATGAAAAAACATTGTTCTATAAAACTGTATAGTAGTGCTACAAACCACGCTGTATAGGGCTTTGACTTTCCATTTATAGGACGCTACAGATAATCATGTTTTGACATATTTTGACACTCAAAATGTAAGTAGGATTTATTGAAACATGCCAAATAAATGGCTTGTGCCGAAGCCTTAAAACCTGTTTCTCTGTGTTTGATTGATTAATCTTTGTTTGGTAGAAATTAGAAGAAAAAAGTGTCCATCACATTGTCTCACAAACAGTGTAAAAACTATTATACATTTACAATCATACCATACACATGTCTGATATTTATTTTTGCTTGATCAATTTTCTGTCTGCAGACTATTTAATTAATAGGTTAGTAGTTATTTGTAGAGTTTCCAGTTTAGACATCATAAAGCAGGCCACATCAGGACAAATGCTGGCAGTCGCTTACGTGGCTGGCTGAGGCGTTCACTGTGCTTCCTGCACGGTCGGAACTATGAACGTTAAAATTGGAACTCAGTTTAATGATTAAAGACATTGGCAAAAGCAAATTGTAATTTTATTTTCTATTCAAAATCATTGTGTTAAATATAAATGTTAAAGATAAATTAACATTACAATAACTAATTCTTACATTTTACCTGGTTTTAGTCTAGCAATTCTGCTAATTTAGGATAAATACGATCTTAATAGGAGAACCTGAAGGCATCCTTTTTATCAAGGAGCAGGGTAAAGCAAAAGGATTGTTAGCGGTGACGTTTTTAATTTATCACCGTTAATTATACATTTAACAAACCTGTAGTATCCTACATTATGTTCCTACCTGTAAAAGAAGTGTTTTATTTTAATTTGCAACTCAACGAATAGCTTTTAAGACTTTTATTTTGACTGTTGAATTCCTTCACTGTGAAAGTTACCCACTGAGTGCCAGTGTGCTAAGATGCCTGCGGAGTTAAAACAGAGGAAGAAGTCTCAGAAACAAAGCGACCCAGTTCCAGAAACTTCGGCTACTAATGGGAAAGATGAAACGCAGAAAGTGAAGACTGAAGCTGGAAACAACGCAGGAGCGAACAAAACCTCCTCCAGTTTGGATGTTAGGAGTTTAATGTGCTTGTTGTCGCTGGCAGCGTGCGGGGCTCTCAGCTGGTGAGTATACATACATTAGTAAAGTAACTAAGTACATTTACTCAAGTAATGTGTAGTACAATCTTTAGGTTATTGTACTGTTCTTCAGTATATCAATTTCTTGCCACACTGTACTTCTACCCCACTACAATTCAGAAGGTAAAATAAATATTGTACTTTCACTCCACTACATTTATTTAATAGCTTTATTTACTTTGCAAATGTTGTCTAGTTACACCTGGAGTTCTATTTACAATATACCCTGCAGCAAATTAACGTTTACCAGCTTTGATAACACTGTAAATCCAGTCTGAAGACTTTTCTTTTTGTCGCTGCTTTTAATTGAACTATTCATATCTTAGACTGCACTGTAACTTTTATCCATGTATTTTTTCTTTTAATGTTTATTAACTTTTTTTTTAATGACTGATTTCAAATAACATTTTCTTAATGTCTTTCATTTTTTGTAAAGCACTTTGAATTGCCTTGTGTTGAAAAGTGCTATATAAATAAACTTGCCTTGCCTTGTAATAAATCAATAATTACAATAAAAAACATGTCATATACATTATACTGAAATCTGCATAATGTCTACTTTTCCTTTTGGTACTTCAAGTATATTTTTATGCTATTAACTTTTTACTTTTACTTAAGTAACATTTGGATTGCTGGAATTGTACTTGTAACAGAGTATTCTTACACTTTGATACTCCTACTTTTACTTAAGTACAAGGTCCGAGTACTTCTCCCACCTCTGTTTGTAAGGAGTGTATTTCTTTACTAATGTGTCTGTGTGTTTCTCTGTTATAGGATGGTACTGCAACAGAATGACAGGTTTTCTGCTATTGAAGAAAAGTACAAATCTTTGCAAGGAAAGACTTCGAGTCTGTTCGACATGGAGGAGGAAGTCTTAAAGGTTTCTGAAAAGGTACGTTTGATTTATAGTGGAACATTATGAGAGCTGCCTTGAGGGATAGAACTTTTAAAGGGTTACAAAAAAGGATTCCCATACACACCATTTTGATGTTACATGGCCAGGTTTTGAGATATATGTGAGATTTAATAAGAGAATATAATTACATTTGTGGTGTTTAAAGCATTACATGTACATAATGGCATTCATTTCTTCTGTTGCAATTTTTGGGGATTTTGTGTATTTGGGATAGGAAATATGTTGCTTTTCAAGAAAAAGAAATCCCACTAGTTTTGAGTCGGAGACATGCATATTCGTATCTGTATTTCAAAACCTGGATAATCAATACAAAATAAAACTACGTGCATAGATAAATAAACGATAAAACATATATTAATCGTGAAAGCAATATATTCATGCAAATAAAAAAGTGTTCTGTTCAGCCTCTCAAATGTGAAGATTCTCTGCTTTCCTCCGTATTAACATATTAAACAAAATATCTTTGAGTTTTTGACTGACAAAACAAGATATTAGCTTAGACTGTGAGAAACTGGGATGGGTATTTTCTGACATTTTATATGATTACCAAATGATGAATTCATAATAAAATTGCCAATTAGCCCTAGTACTCTTTCACCACTTTCCCTTTTACAGTCCCCCTACACAGTGCCTTTGAGTATGCATGCGTTTTGTTTCCTGCTGTATCTGTCATGTATGAATACTGAGGTCCATAGAGCTCCCACAGAAACAGCCCTCCTGTTTTGTGTTGCGGCTGCAGCTTGCCGCCTCTGAGGACGACCTGCAGGAAGCGCTCTCCACCGTCTCCTTGGCAACACGTCTCCAGCAGGACATCTCCACCCTCCATGCTGCTGTCACGGTGATGCAGAACGACGAGAACTCTGCCTCCCGTGACCTGCAGACGGTGAGCGGCCACTTCCTGAACGTGACGGAGACGTGGCAGGTGCGTCTGGCCGCCATCGCCTCTGACCTGACCGCCCTCAAGTCAGAGTCCCGGGAAGCTCATGCCGGAGCCACGGAGCGGGTCAACGAGGCCGAGCGGCAGGCCCGGTCGCTGGCGGAGAAACTGGAGGAGCTCGAGGACAGCACCAAGAGGAACGCCCGAGCTATGGAGCGCACAGAGGGGGACGACACCAAGCGATCGCAGGAACATCTGGACTGGAACACCAAGCAGATCCACCACCTGGAGGAGAAAATCAGCAGCCTGACCAAGAGGGAGGCCGAGCTCGACACCCAGCTGCAGGAGCACATCCCCCGGGCCAAGGAGTGTGAGCAGCACCTGCCCCAGGTGGAGGAGGCGGTGCGCTCCATCCTGAGGCTGGCGGGGGACCTGAGCGGGGCGGAGAAGCGCCTGGAGGAGGTGACGCTACAGGTGTTTGGGACTGAGGACAGCATGCTGAAAGCACTCGGCGAAATCCTGGAGATCAGACAGGAGCTGGACACCCTGCAGGCTCAAAACAGCATCCTGAAGATGAAGAACGAGTTGTCCGTGGTTAAAGAGGCAGTCCATGAACTCACCATGGTGCTGAGGGGAACTACAGTCGGCAGCCTGAAGGAGGAAGACACTCTGGAGGAAGAAGGATGGAGAGAGGAGGAGGAGGAAGAGTGGGAAACATACGATGATGAGGAAACTCCACTTCTTCCTGATGAGCTCACTGAATGATGTCATTGTTTTTGAGCCCACTCGAAAAAGACAGACCCACCTACCATGTGTTACTATTTGCTGTAAAACTGTTCAGTATTAGTTCAGTATTATTGTTTTTCAAATGTACACCTCAGTTTCATGTTACAAAAATGCTTTTGCATAAAAGTTCCCTGATTTGAACATGAACTCTGGTATACATGCACTGTATTAAACAATAGCACAATCAATAATATTTATTTTAATATTTGTTCAATGTGGACTTCCACATTTTGGTTTCTATAGCATTCGTATACAACATGACCCATTACTATGCCAAGTTGTATGACAATATCTGCTCCAGTGTTTCTAGATAAAACGACATTATAGTTTAAATTATGTCAAATTATTAATCAATTAGTTAATTGTTTTGTACTTCTAGCTTTTAAAAATGCAGGATTGCTCTTCTTTCCATGTTTAGTTTTCACATTTGAATGTATGGCAATGATTTCCTTATAGAACATATTTAATAAAATCACCTTTTTTATTGAAATTGTCTTATTTGTACAAATGTGTCTTTTCCCTCCTTTTTAATCTTGGCACTACATTCTTAACTGTGTTTTTCATAAATCTGAAACGATGCACTTTTGCATTAGTGTTTTAAATAGCTAACACACACATGCAGCTGTCGTGTCCTTGAATCTATGTGCTGTCTTTCCTGTTTCAGTGTGAGAGCGTCCAGCTGATGCTGCAGGGTCTCGAGGGTCAGAGGGGGGCTCTGGGGCCCCAGCTGGAGGGTCTGCAGCAGGACGTGAGCCGGCTGCAGGAGTGGTCCTCGGGGGCTGAACGAGAAACGGGCTCAGCTCCAGGGCAGCCTGTCGTCGCTGAGAGACGCTGTGGGACAGATCGAGGAGCGCACCTCCGCCATCGCCAAGGACTTTGTCAACAAGGTAGGTCAGCTCCTGTTGAAGGCAAACACATACTGTATGTTACTGTTCCTTGTATATTCTGTTTGCCAGGTCTTAGGGTCATATTGTGAACACAGAAATGTTGAGCACCCGAAAATGTTATGATAGAAATGTATAGGGTCAGAGGGTTAGGCACAGAGAAACTGCCCGATGCTAACTTGCGTATGTTGGGAAATGTGCAAAATTAGCATAAGTTGCATTAATTAGCATTTGCAGACAATAGTTATAAAAATGGCTTTGCCGATTTGGACAATTTTTGAATGGTTTTCGAGGTAATTGAGGATGTTGAATTGATTTCTTACATTTTCAAGATCAAAAATGTCAGTTTTAACCAGAAAGTGGCCTTATTTGTACTGATTTTCATGAATCTTTGCTCAATTTTTAAGTTTTAGGGGACTCAAAATGTATTAATGCTAATAAATTCAACTTATGCCAATTTTGCAAATTGCCCAACATATGCAAGTTAGCATCCGGCACTTTCTATGTGCTGGGGACCCTTACTATACATTTCTAACATAAAACTTGGTGGTACTCAACAATTCCGGGTTCACATGGCAAGTAAACTAGTAAAAGGTTGGAATACGTTTTAACAAGATGTATCTTTCTTTTATTGCTATTCTATTTATGTATAGTATAGTATTCGTTTATTTGTCCCCGAGGGAAAATGGGTTGCAGCACATCACAAAAGCATTTAAAAAGATAAGACAATACGTCACTGATAACAACATAGACACAGATTAAAACAAACAGACATAAGAAAACCAGATATCGGCGACATGACAAGGAGCCTATAGGCCCTCATTGCGAAATAGATGTGTCTCTACTTTTTACTGTTTTTATTGTTAATGTTAATTAATTTAAGCAGTCGCTGGCACAGCAATCTCCTTAAGGTTGCTCTTCAGTGCTAGAAAGTAAAACAACAAAGTACAATTTTTTGATATTTTTACTTTACTTGAGTATTACGTTTTTTTTGCTACTTTCTACTTGTACCCCACTATCTTTAGTTACTTTGCAGATCTGGATGAATGATGTGAAATATAATCAAGTGTTAAATCAGACTTTAGTTCCACCTGGAGTAAATTCACAAGCTACCCTGCAGTATACAAAGTCATTCAAACTAGCTGCACCTTTACCAGCTTTGAGAACACTTTAATGATCAATCCTTAGAAAACATATCATATATATTATTCTGAAATGGTCCAATCTGCAATATGACTACTTTTACTTTTGATACTTTAAGTATATTTTGACGATTATACTTTAATACATTTACAGAGTATTCCTACACTCTGGTACTTCTACCTAGGTACAAGATCTGAGTTCTTCTCCCACCTCTTTTGATCTTATCTTCGACCACCACTTTAAAATGTTCCTGTTGCTGTTTGAAAAGTATTTCTCTCTGTTCTGTGTTTGGCCTGTAGGTGGCGTCGGTGAGGACGGACGTGCGCAGGATGCAGGGCCTGCGCTCGGAGCTGGAGTCTCTGCTGACCCACGTGACGAAGCTGGAAGACAAAACCTCTCAGGTGGAGCACAGCATGGTCATACGCATCGGGGACGTGCTGGCCAACAGTATCGACCGGGTCCAAAATCTCCGTGACGCGTCCGAACGCAACACTAAGCCATCGAGCAGCTCCGCAAGCAAGTCCCTGAACTCACCGCGGCTGATACACGGATCTCTGAGCGCCTGAGGGAGCTGGAGAGCGGCAGAGCTCGGCTGATAAGAACAGTGACCTTTGCCAGTGACCTCAAACCAAAAGTAGCTTCTATCAAGAGAGACTTGGGGGCGTTTGAGCCTCAGCTGTCAGACCTGACTCTGCGGATAGGAAGGGCTGGCCGAGGATCTGATGAAGAGAGAGCAGGAGGTCGCTGAGCTGAGACAGACTCTGGCTAACCTCACTGCTGTAGAGGAAGATTTAAGTGTTACTGCTAAACAGGTCAGTGAAATAGCTGATATCTCTGATATAGGAGCGATGCACCGGCCAACATGAGCTATACTTCAACATCATCAAGATCAAAGATTTCTCCTTTTGGTTTGTCCTCTGCAATTACATCTGGTCAACTGTACTACTGTTTGAGCATTTACTGAAATTCACATTTTTATTCTAACTTAAATAAAAATGAAACATTGTCTATGAAATTGTGATCTAATTTAAAAAAGATAAGATTGTTGTATGTTCAGCACATTTCTAAAAAGTGCATTAAATAAGCCCAAACCAGCAATAATATTCAAAACTATTTTAAATAAAGGTATTATAGGAAGTGAATGCCTGAAAACATCAACAAATAAAGATACAATTGAGAGGATGAGAAAAGACTTTCAAGCGTGTGTCGGTAAATCATTTAAAATATAGCAGTAAAGGTTAACATAGGTCACTCAATAAGACAAAGACCATCAAAACAAACATTAACATTTAAAAAAAAAAGTATTTAAAAGATGATGCTGATTTACATAATTTACTCAGGAAGATTGTTTCAAAGTATTCTTGCCCTAATAAATAAAGTGCAGCCATGTTTTTTGTTTAGCCTGACCCAAGGAACAGAGCTGGTAACAATAACCCATTAGACATTTGAATGACAACAGCAACATCGTGTCTCACAGTATTTCTTGAGTTGTAAAACGTGTTTGTTTTCTTTGTTGGTTCCCTCCAGCCATAATGGTTTAACGGTTGAGGTTAACTGGTTTGTTTTGTTTTCCCACATTTTACACTGATTTTATTTTCTTTGGTTCAATGGCTGTTCCTCTAGCGGTGTGTTTTTAGGAAACAAATGTTTTATGAAAATGTAAGTATTTTGCCATACAGTAAATAAGGTAATTTCTTAAGTCATTCTGTGTCTTGCAGGAATATCTTTGGTAAATACACTACACTCCAATCTCATGTTTTACACTAAATATGAAGCTACAGCTGGCAGAGTACGAAATCAACAGGAAAACGGCTCCTGCTAATACTGGGTTATAGGCAGGGGTTAAATTGGGCCGGGGCTGTCCGGGGCTCAGCCCCGGCACATAGGACGATGCTTTGACGTCATCACCCTCGCTCATCTGTCATTTGTTTAAGCCATATGTTAAAACATCTCTCGTTCTTAATATAGACTTATTTAGGGTCAATATGTGTTGACTTTACTTTAAAATAGCAGATCTCTGTGACAGGATATTGTTTGTGTGTGTGTGTGTGTGTGTGTGTGTGTGTGTGTGTGTGTGTGTGTGTGTGTGTGTGTGTGTGTGTGTGTGTGTGTGTGTGTGTGTGTGTGTGTGTGTGTGTGTGTGTGTGTGTGTGTGTGTGTGTGTGTGTGTGTGTGTGT
>NC_136908.1:49164091-49203432 GCF_949606895.1 Notothenia rossii | reverse complement strand
ATTTCGAAATGATTTATTAATATCAGGTCTGTTTACTTATTGGTCGTGTGTTGAATAAAAAGTGAGTTCCCTAAACCCATCACTGGTCACCAAACCTACCCAACCCCCAACAGTGAGTACATCCCGTACACCAACTGCATAATCTTATGCAATGTCTAACAACAACAATGCATTGCCCATATAGTGTACACTTTGTACTTTACTGAGAATACTGTGAACATTGTGTGTAAAAGTGTTCAGACACATTTCATTCTGCTTTTCATTGATTCACTTCATTTTCTTCCTACCTGTTGAACGACACTGTCCATTTTTACGCTCAGCTCTCCGTCGTGCCGTGCGCTGTGCTCATGTCTGACGCTGATCTGCCGCACTTCTTCCACAACTTGTTGTAAATAAACAGCAGCAAACCCTACAGCGCCTATTAGCCCGATATAAAACGCTATTGTTGCAAAAAGGCCGAGGTAGCTCCCTGACGGTGGCCCCTGAGGTGAGGGGCCACTCACCCCGTTGTTGTTGCTGCTGCTGCTGCTCTTTGGGCTTTTCTTGGGCACATCCTCCGGGCTGGATGCGGCGCTCTTCTCGCTGTTCTTGTTTCGGTTTTTCGCCGTCATCTTGGATGGGAGCTGGCTCAGGAGAGTGTGAGTGTGATGTGAGAGCTGCTGCTGGTTTTTGCAGTCGTGGATGGAGAATGTTTCCAGTCCAGGCCCACTAAGACGACCGGCAGCGTATCAGGGAGCGCGTCGTGTCTTTCCACGGGGCTTCTAGTGTTGAGGTATGCGGATGGGGGCTGTCCCCTGCAAAACTCAGGCTCTGTATGGGTCTACTTAAATGACATAATAAAACACAAGAGCACAATGAATGACTTCTACTGCTCGTTTACGTTGTTGTTGTTGTTGCTCTATGTTTACATCAGATCAGCCATAGTATTTTTTTTATTACACACCCAAAACAAGAATGAAAGTTTTGCAGAAGCATCTCTCACTGGAACAACATTTCATTAAAGAGGGTTTTTAGCAACTTTTGGAAGTTTTCAAAGTGTTCCACAGGATCTTAATAAGCAAAAGCACTGGTAAGAGAAGTGAGAAAATGTCACTCGATTTAGTAAAAGACAAAAGATGCACCCCCAAGCCAAAGAGTTGCACCAACAGTGCATCATTCTCCAAAGTGCATCAATATAGCCTACTGAATCTGAAAGTGACATAAACCGTGTTTTATATGTTTCTTTCACCATGACACTTTTCCAAGAATGCTGTAACACTTCTTAAACACTGAAGACTGATGCAAACTTCCTGCAAGCGGTGCAAGGAGGGGCTGCTCCCCTCGCTCCTCCTTGCATACGTGGCATCTGCAGGCTGCTGTGAACTCCCATGCAACATCTCTGCACACAGAGATTATCACACACACACAGCCTTTATTTACGCTGACAAATAAGTGAAAAGACTAAGGAGTTTCAATTACATTTTCTTTATTATAAATGTGGCTGTTGCACGTTGGAGGTCTGTAGGTGGAGGCAATTTAATGAACACAATGTTCTTTTCATAGGAATCTTTCTTTTTTAGTATATCAATGATAAAAAGAGCACCAATATTAGTTTTGTGCACGTCATTTAGTTGTTCATTTAAAATTGCTTTATTATAAATGTACCAATTGTATTGCTATAGCTACTGTGCCAAATTGTTTGGTATTAGTTTTATAAAATTGCCTCATGTGCAAATTCCTCTAAGGTTTATTAGAAAAATCTAGTTATTTGTTTCCAGTCATTATAGTTGCAGTCAACAAATAGTATTTACATCCTCTGTTTAAACACTAGGTGTCACTAAAAGAGCGTTTTATGGCGAAAGCAAACAGCACAGACAACCGTCTGCAGTCATATCCCCAAAGTGATTTAGGCAATGTAACAATGTCCAACTGTTGAAACAATAACACCGTAAAAAATACATTATGATATACTTTTATGGATTAAGAACATTACACATTAGCTCCAGCTTTACCAGCTGCAGAATTAAAAGTATGTACCCACTAATGCATCACTGTTTATAACCAAGATAAATAACATATTTAAAGTGTCCCTTCTGCATAATGATTACCGTACTTTGACTTTAGGCACTTTATGTTTATATGGACGCTTATACTTGCGTACTTTTTCTTTATTGTAATTAGTAATGCAGGCCTGTGTTTCAAACTATTTCTAAGCTGTGGCCTTACGAATTATTCTTAAGTATAGGTTGTAAATACTTCCTCCACAACAATGTCAAAAAATAGTTTTCAAATGGTTCGAGTGTGTATATAATGAACTATAAATAGATGTTTATATACAGTACAGCCTGTGATAAATATCTACGTTTACGCCTATCTACATATTCAGGGAGGGGTTTCCTAGCAGACCCTGAACGCATCATGACGCCCCGCCTAGACGCCGTGACAACAGACGCTCCTCGCGACGCGCTGCCCAGGTGTTCGTTGTGTTGCAGAGATATCCGGACCGTTTCGGAGCTTTATCAGTGGATCATCACGACATGGCCTAACTCGATATTCTTTGTCCATGAACCCGGCTGTCACTCGGACGTCTGAGATGCCGTCTTTCCACACAAACTCCCTCATCTCTCTGAGAACAGCGGGAACACCGTTAACATGAAGACTGACACAGGGGTGATAATTTGAACCGTTTGTGTTTATAACTCGAGAGGGAGAAGCTAGCAGGGAGCTAGCTCGGATATCGGTATTGTGAAGCCATGGCTGGACTCATCAAGAAGCAGATCCTGAAGCATCTCTCCAGGTCAGTGCGCAGCGGGGTTAACAGACAGAGACAGTGAGACACCCTAGTCAACTGTCAGACTGACGATAGCTAGCTAACACCAAAAAGTCACAAACCAAATGTAACCTTTTCTGAACATGAATTGATACATTTCCTCTTGGATTTTAATAAGTTACCCCACATTCCTGCTATCTGTCAGACTGTCAGTTTCATTTTCATCCTTCGTAACCCTCACTGACCTGAGACGTGGCTAACTGAAGCTAACTAGCTAACACTGGGGTAAGCTAGTAAGGAGCTAATCCCTCACCTTTTGCTTTAGCAGGTTGAACCAGTCCAGTGTTCGAGTCAGATTGTTTAAAACAAACCATCTCAGCCTAAGTTCTAAAGGCAGTTTATCATACAACTTCGTGGTTGCTAATACCCAATCTGGTTGAAAAATAAATCACATACTAATGATGTAATAAGACTTGAATTTGACAGAAGTCATTGGGTAAATGAGAAGGCAGTGACATGTACTGTGTAGTGTAGTGCAAGGTACAGGTTTGTTCACACTGCTTTAAACCCTGCTTATCTGCTCTTTACACCTCTTTACATACTTTACATGGAGCCTCAGAACCCAACACAAGATCATTTAGAGGGACACTGCTATACTGCCTCCTTAGTCCAACATTTGACAGCTTTTTGAGGCGCCTTTCGTGTATGAAATAATAGTAATAATGTACAGATTGATGAACCTAACAGTGGTTCGGGATCTGTTTTAATGGCGCTACCACTGGCTACGTAAGGCCCCATATATTAATTTTTTAATGTCTAGCTGTTATAGGCAGCATTCAGCTTTTACCGGTTGCCATGCATTATTTATTGTTTTCCACTGTCCCTCAAGGGACTTTCAATGGACTACTTCCTGGTTTTCTTCCGGAGATAAAGCTACAGAGATGTTGCACTGTTTCCTCCCACACTAACCTGCTACTGACCTACAACAGAGCACCTTCAGACAGAACAGTGTATTGAATAGGATCATTTTGGCAGTATACTAAACTTTAGGTGGACAACTTTTACATGGAATATAAGAAATGAGAGCTGTCACATCTATATAGCAGCTTACAGATGACTAAATCCATCATAGCCTCATTGGTATGCAGGTGGACTTGCTTCTATTCTTGGAAAGAAAAAGCACCAAGATGATGTGGTTGTTGAGAGAAGTCTTTGTGATGAGGTGTGATTAGTTAGTCCTTTTAATGGTCCATACCATAATGGTTTAAAGGGTTGCTTTGTCCTTCACACAATGCCATTTGTCAGCCTGTAAGTGGCATGCCCTTCATTGTCCTTGTTCTCTAAAGTGTGTGTGTGTGTGTGTGTGTGTGTGTGTGTGTGTGTGTGTGTGTGTGTGTGTGTGTGTGTGTGTGTGTGTGTGTGTGTGTGTGTGTGTGTGTGTGTGTGTGTGTGTGTGTGTGTGTGTGTGTGTGTGTGTGTGTGTGTGTGTGTGTGTGTGTGTGTGTGTGTGTGTGTGTGTGTGTGTGTGTGTGTGTGTGTGTGTGTGTGTGTTGCACAAGTGTCTCTGCGTATGACTGTGCATGCCCTCAGCTGCATTAGCATCAACATTGACAGAAAGTGACTGTGAGAGTAGTGATATGTGACGTCATCTTTCTTTGGGCTTGCCATCTGATCTGCTTCGTCCTGGCCTCACTGGTCTGGCACTGAGAGGACGCTCGCCTGTCTGACAGTCAGCCAATCCTGCGCCTCTCAGGTGGGATGATGTCATGGTAAAAGTGTTGATGTCAGAATGCCAAATCATTATCACCTTATGTCCTCTTTTACTGTATGGGTGCAAATATAGTGCGAGTACAATGCACGCTTGAATTATTCAGCTTGAGGATGGGTTACAGGTTTAGTTCAGTTTTTTTATTGAAGTAAGCTTGTATGAGGTTGTTATTTTATATAGTGTATTATTACCTACGGTAAATGGCGGTTAGCATGCATGCACCCAGTTTGGAAAAGAAGGAAGCCTTTTTTTGGTGGTGAAACCATATTTTTCTCCTGATCCCATCCTCAGCAGTACATTGCTTTGCTTCCGTGCCAGTTTCTGTCTGCTTCTCCAAACTGAAGGCGTACAGGGAACCATCCACTGTAGATACTACACTATGGGTGGATAAGTGTACTATACAACCCTAACACAAAGAATCCGAACCATACCTTTAAAGGTTTCCCCTGCTCAGTTGCTGCTTGGTCAGCACCAGCCAGGAATAGTGAACCCTGCTGAGCTCCATTATTCATACACAGTGTAGGTGTGCTTACACAGCTACAGGTTATGTTGTGAGTGTCAACATGTCAGCTCAGCCTCCACGCTGAACTCGTACAGAAGACACACGCCAGTTTTAATACTTTCTGTCACCAGGACACCATCTTTACAGCTCATGGACGTCTGCAGTGGATTCTCCTCCTCTGGATGAGACATGTGCACTGAGGCCTTCACGACATATTAAAGTTGAGTTTTTTTACCAACTGTTACAGGAAGCAATGAGTGGTACTTCCCATGTGCAAGGGTGAGTTTGTTAATATTAAGTGACAAGGCTGAATTGTTGGCATGCATTGGATTTTCTAACATGAGTGTATCGATGAAGACGTTCAAACTCAGGTAGCCCCTGGGGGTGGTTTGAATGACACGGTGTGTTTGTGGGCATTACAGACAGATTTAGATTATCGACAAGGCCCTTCTGGCCCACAGCCAGACAGACAAGATCCTATTACACACATTACACACACGCATTTAGATTGACGTTGAAATGGCTGAACGATGGTAGACATGCCTGGTCACATTCTCTCTTCTTTGTTCCCTCTGAAGAGTGATTTCTTTCTTACTTTCACACACAGTCTAAAGGTCAGGTCCAGCTTCAGAGCTGAAACATGGAGCTGGGAGATATTCAGAGCCTGGAGCCTAATTCCAAGTGTTCAAGTTGAAGATTAAGACTCAAACTTTGGTCTTGCTACAGAGATAATGCATTCCCATTATCTCTCTTCCATCTTACCTACCTAGATCCATCTTTCTCTTTTCTGTGATTCTATTTCCTTTTAATCTTGATATTGATTAATGCTTTCAAAGCGGCAATGTTTTTTTTTTTTTAATTGTTGCTTCATCTACCGTAATCGTAATACACATTTGATGATATCATTTGGCAATCTGCCAAAGCTCAAGATGATGTGCTCACATGTCATCTTTGACAAACAAACCGTTAATCCAACAATATTTATATAGAAATAAAGTTGTGAATTGAGCAGCAATACCTCACTTTTAACAAGATATATTTGGCATGTTTGGTATGTCCGCTTGAGGAATAAATCAATCTGATCTATCAATCAATGTATTGGTTAATGGCTATTTCATTTTAGCTCTGTGCATTGATGAGATTTCTATTTTCTTTTTAGGCAGATTGAAAAAAGAAGGTTATGCAGGTCATCTTTAAGTATCTCCATAATTTGTTCAAACATCCTAATGTTGTTGTTATGGACCCAAACAAATGTCCCCCTCCCCCTATTTATCACGTTTTGGGCCCTCAATATATATATTATTGCTTTGAAACCTCCCCTGGCTATCCTCTCCATACCTTCCTGATTAGAGTAAATGACTACTTATTAACGTCACAAGACCACGGCACAACAGTCCTGCAAACTCGGCATAATCTACATCTTCAGTCCCAGAGGAATGTGGTAGAGGGAGATTTGCTTGATGTGCATAAGTCAAAGCTGTTGAAAGACAAATGTACACAGAAAGGGCCCCAAAGAACGAAGCTGACCACGACCAGCTTCTAATAGACAGAGTGCATGACCCGGGAGATTAGCTGTACATTCAGGAGGGTATGAGATTTAACACAATGGCTTGAGTTTAGCCCCGCCCACCTCCTCTGCTTTTTAGGTTTTTATGTTGAATGTGAAGCATTATAGTGCAGTTTGAATCTGTCAGTGGTGCTTTCAGCATTTTGAAAGATGATTCAATTGCTTTCAGGAAATCTTATGACCGCCAAATGATCCCACAAGAATCGCATCCATTAACTTGTCATCAGTAGAGAGGAGACTGGTAAATATAGGGAAGACTTTAAAACTCTGAGTCAGCTGAGGTTGAGCAGAAGGGATTGTAATGCCAGTGTTAAACCGTGTTATCCATTACGTGCATATATCACACGTCTTTTCTGAGATGTAGTGCCCATTGCAGTGCGAGAGACTCTTTCCATCCTGCAGTTTCTGTGAGATGAGGCACCGTAGAAATCAACTCCACTATTCCCAGCGTTAGCTCACAGCTGGTGGGAAGGCTATTATAGCATGAGTCACGACTGAGTGTCTGGCTGTGGGTGTCTCGTCAGTGAGATATGAAGCACTTGTGTGTGTGTGTGTGTGTGTGTGTGTGTGACATTTGACCAGGGTCCCTTCAGGCCTTGGCATCCTCCTCTGCAGCTACAGACTGTTTTTCCCTTCACACCAAGCTTTGCTCCGTCATGAATGTCCCAGCTCTCTGGGGCCTGCCAATGTAAACTGGCTTCACTCTGAGAGGTGGCCTGTTGACATGTGCGGATGTGGAGTATTGTGTACAGCTTTCCATGTGTTTGTCTTTGCAACTCGCTGATTGTAAGCTTGAGAGTAATTCATATAATCTCTCCTAATGATAACTTGGAGGTTACTTTTTAATAGCTGTTCTGTAGGGACCGGAGCGTGATGTATTTTGTCAAATAAACAAACCCTATGGCTTCAATATCAGAGCAGTGCAGACTGCTGGTACTGCAGAACAATCAAAAGGCACCTTGTGTGCACCACCTATAACTATAAAATAATGGAAATATAACAATAAAAACACCTGGACTTTGCTTTATGCTCTTTTTAAAAACTAAATAAGCAATGCATTTAGATCCTACAGGAAGTGATAAAAGGTTCTTGTTATCTACAGTCATTCACACTTAAGAGGTCAACAGTAGATTCCTCAGGATGAGACTATTTAATGTGCATTTTAGGTAAAGGTTGTGGACAACAACAACACCAACTGGTAATTAGGAGAAGTTTGCACACTTGGGTGGTTGTTACACTGCTGGCCTATACCAGGAGTGCAACAAATACACTAAATGTATCCCTGACTGGCAATACAAATATATTTGGAAATATTGGATTACTTTGAATGAATAGCATTTGAGAGTTCCTTTTTAAAATGAAGGCGGTTGACCACCATTGTATTAAAAAAAAACAGCTAAGCATTTTAGGAACATATACGTGTCATTTATTTGAATTATCTCGATTGTCTGAGTGTGCCACATTGACCACGGGCATGTTGTTAACTTCAGTCGCTGTGGAATCAAATGTCTTGCTATCATTATTCTACTGTCGACATTCACTGTGCTAACGAAGGATTTAAAGGTCACATTCTCCCTTTCTGTTGTTGAGCCAAGCCTGTTGCTCGGTCAAATGAGCACTGGCAGGAAAGAATGGGCCAACATCCCTTTTCTTTTTTCTTCTTCTTGGAAAACCACACTCCTAAATCCCAGAGGATGTCTCCTCTTTCTTTTATATTTAGTGTTTGTGTTTTTTTTCCTTCTCTTTATTCAAGTCTCTATTTTTGTTGCTACGGTCTTGGTTGCTATAACAAGCTGGCTTTCTGTTTGAGTCACTCTGGCCATCTTTGCTCAGGCTCCTCTCTTGCTGGCACTGATGTCATCAGGCTGCGCCACAAATGCACCATCAGGGCACGGAAAAGTGTGTTTCCTTTTCCACAGACATCAGCATTTAAAGAATGGTTTGTTACTATGGTGAAACGTTGCACGCTCATCCCACAGTTGCTAACTACTTTAAGTGGATTTACACACAACATCTATGTTTTTGATGAGTATTATTTTTGTAATCTATTGCCCTTAAAAAGGACATCTTTAACAAATGGACAATTCAGAGCTTATACACAGTATGTTCCTCAGCTTTCAAATAAAAACCGAATGTTTCTAGGTCAAATGTCTAAATCACCCACCAACAGCTTATAGCCCACAACCTGGTTTTGCATATGACATGTATATTTCAACAGTAACTGAACAGATTAATTCCTTTCAAACTGCATTTGTAACACCATTCTCGTTTCATATCATTTCAATTTGAACTGCAAAGATAACCCTTACCAATCTCTTTTGGAAAATTGCCATGACCCAGAAAACGGCACCAGGTTGAAATGCACTTTTACAGAGAGGAATGTGGCCATGGATTTTCACTGTTGAGTAGTTAATATGCCCTCAGACAGGTAGACAGACCCCTCTCCAGCCAGTAGCTAGCTCTAATCTCTTTTATGGGCTGGATTTGGTCCGCTGAACCCGGCCCTGCTGACTGGAATAATGAAAGGAGAAAGATGGCGGTGTGTGAACTTAATACTCTTGTTGCTCCCAGTAATGAGTAGGATCTGTCATTGTAACTCAGCTTTAGTAGCCCATTAAACATCGGATCAACAACATATTATAAGAGAGGGTTTATTACTTTGGGAGAAGGGGAGAGGAAGAGAGGTGACCCCGGGAAGAATCCAGAGGAGGAGTGAGAGAGCTAATGTGAAGCTAGCTGCTTGATACTTGATCGGCAGCAGGAATGAATATTTCACTGCTCACAAGGCTGAGACACTCCAGCACCAACACACACCTCTCAGAGACAGACTGTGTGTTTCTGTCTCTGAGTGTGTGTGTATGCCAACGTGAGCACATATTCAAATTGTGTTTTTGTTTGTGAGGGAGTGTTTTTGTTGTCTTGTTCCGCTGAGTTTGTGTTTGTCTGCCTGCTGCTGAATAATAAATGACACCCAACATGTTGAAGTAGAGAGGAATCTAACTGTGAAAGGGGAAGGTGTTGAATGGAAAGAAACAGGAATTTAAAACGTGTGCAGCGGAACCATAAAGTGTTGCTTTTATGGGGCAAAGTGTATTTCACACTGCAGATACTGATAGTCTCTGTGCACTTTGCTGCGTCTTCCATCAGGGAACACAGACCCTTTGTCTCCCTAAAAGTATCCAGTTACTGAGTGACTCCATACATCAGCACTTTTTGACATTTGCCTTGCGAGGTCTTCTTGCTGCACCTGTGACAGTCATTATAATATCAATACATATGTATCATGTCACAGATTGAAGGCTGTGGGGTTCTTGTCAGTTAGAGAAATCAATATTACCCCCATTAGAAGAGGTTCTCTTTGCCCAATCTGCAGTTTTATTATCTACCCATTCTGCTAATTATTAACCAATAATCAAACTGTTAGCCGAAAACACTAAGTTCATGGAGACTGTCTTTGTATGTTCAATGGTATTTACTTAAGCTAAATAGCTAATATATTTTCCACACCATATCTTTTCATCTTACAGAGACTTTACAATATGTGTACGCAGCATTTACTCATTAGAGAGGTTATACATATCAATAAAAAGCACCTTATCATCTAAGTGAGGCTTGAGTACACTTTCTGTGAACACACAAAGATATTCTGTCCATTTCTAGTATGGATGTGACAGACGACGATTATCCTGAGACTACACACTGTACGATCTCCTTCTTACTTTCTATAAATCCTATACATTGCATCTTTGGATTTTTTCATTATCAAAACGGAATAACTAAGAACCTTGATCCTTCCTTTCCCCTCTCATAGTCAGATGATGTGGTAACTATGGAAACCTAGCAAACAAGTTTAAATAAAGAGGAAAACATGCTTTTTAATATGGGGTTTCTGTTATTTCCATATACAGTGGGGCAAAAAACTATTTAGTCAGCCACCAATTGCGCAAGTTCTCCCACTTAAAAAGATGAGAGAGGCACTTCAACTATGAGAGACAGAATGACAATGGGGGGAAAGAATCCAGGAAATCACATTGTAGGATTTTTAATGAATTAATTGGTAAATTCCTCTGTAAAATAAGTATTTGGTCACCTACAAACAAACAAGATTTCTGGCTCTCACAGACCTGTAACTTCTTCTTTAAGAGCCTCCTCTGTCCTCCACTTGTTAACTGTATTAATGGCACCTGTTTGAACTCGTTATCAGTATAAAAGACACCTGTCCACAACCTCAGTCACACTCCAAACTCCACTATGGCCAAGACCAAAGAGCTGTGAAAGGACACCAGAAACAAAATTGTAGACCTGTACCAGGCTGGGAAGACTAAATCTGCAATAGGTAAGCAGCTTGGTGTGAAGAAATCAACTGTGGGAGCAATTATTAGAAAATGGAAGACATACAAGACCACTGATAATCTCCCTCGATCTGGGGCTCCACGCAAGATCTCACCCTGTGGGGTCAAAATGATCACAAGAACTGTGAGCAAAGATCCCAGAACCACACGGGGGGGACCTAGTCAATGACCTGCAGAGAGCTGGGACCAAAGTAACAAAGGCTACCATCAGTAACACACTACGCCGCCAGGGACTCAAATCCTGCAGTGCCAGACGTGTCCCCCTGCTTAAGCCAGTACATGTCCAGGCCCGTCTGAAGTTTGCTAGAGAGCATTTAGATGATCCAGAAGAAGATTGGGAGAATGTCATATGGTCAGATGAAACCAAAATATAACTTTTTGGTAAAAACTCAACTAGACGTGTTTGGAGGAGAAAGAATGCTGAGTTGCATCCAAAGAACACCATACCTACTGTGAAACATGGGGGTGGAAACATCATGCTTTGGGGCTGTTTATCTGCAAAGGGACCAGGACGACTGATCCGTGTAAAGGAAGAATGAATGGGGCCATGTATCGTGAGATTTTGAGTGACAACCTCCTTCCATCAGCAAGGGCATTGAAGATGAAACGTGGCTGGGTCTTTCAGCATGACAATGATCCCAAACACACCGCCCGGGCAACGAAGGAGTGGCTTCGTAAGAAGCATTTCAAGGTCCTGGAGTGGCCTAGCCAGTCTCCAGATCTCAACCCCATAGAAAATCTTTGGAGGGAGTTGAAAATCTGTGTTGCCCAGCGACAGCCCCAAAACATCACTGGTCTAGAGGAGATCTGTATGTAGGAATGGACCAAAATACCAGGAACAGTGTGTGAAAACCTTGTGAAGACTTACAGAAAACGTTTGACCTCTGTCATTGCCAACAAAGGGTATATAACGAAGTATTGAGATGAACTTTTGTTATTAACCAAATACTTATTTTCCACCATAATTTGCAAATAAATTCTTTAAAAATCAGACAATGTGATTTTCTGGATTTTTTTTTCTCACTCTGTCTCTCATAGTTGAAGTGTACCTAGGATGAAAATTACAGGCCTCTCTCATCTTTTAAGTGGGAGAACTTGCACAATTGGTGGCTGACTAAATACTTTTTTGCCCCACTGTACTTGTAGTTTGTGTCGTTGTCTCGTATCATGTCTTTAACAGCAATGTATAACCTTACATGAAAGGCTCATTTTGAGTGTGCTATTAAAAAGATGTGGGTTTTGTTCTTAAGTATAATTTACCCTGTGATTAATAGTTATTGCCTGGAATTTTTGTTTGAGTTGCTCTGGACAGGCCCCTCTCTGTTCCCCTCCAGAACATCAAGTCTAACAGTTGGGGTTTGTTTGGCCGTCATGGTGCTTGCCAAGAACCTGTATCTATAAATATTCCTAGGCTCAAAGCTGCACTTCTTCTCGTCTGCGTCTCCTAGGTTTGCTAAGAACCTGTCGCCGGACAAGATCAACCTGAGCACGCTGAAGGGGGAGGGCCAGATGACCAACCTGGAGCTGGACGAGGAGGTTCTGCAGAGCCTGCTGGACCTGCCCACCTGGCTCGCCATTAACCGAGTCGAGTGCAACAAGGCCGCCATCAGGGTGAGGAACCTGTCATGTGTTGAGTTTAAGGATTCTTAAAGGGATAGTTTGACAATTCTTTGCTGTCTTTTTTTCTTGTTTCTTTTGTGATATAGCAATTACAGGAGAAGTGAATACAAATACAGTGTCAAGAATACACACACGAGAGTAAAGAGCATTTAGAAGACAAATGACCAATAGAGACCAGAACAAACGGGGTAATGGGTAAATAGGTAATGCAACTTCAACTGAAAACAAAAGCAAAACAATCAAAAACAAATGAAATGTGCTTTGTGGCAGCTAGGGGAATGTAATATTGATACCACTTTAACATAAATATGAAGCTACAGTTTGTTAGCTTAGCATAAAGACTGGAAACTAAACAGCTAACCTGTCCCTGTTCAAATGTACCAACCCGTACCTCCAAAGCTCACTACATAACATTTTATATATTTTTCTTGGAAAGACGCAGTAACTTTCTTTGCTCGTTGCCTAGCAACTGCTGATAGATAAGAGATAGCCTGGCAAGTAACCCTTTGTGAAATGTTTATTTTATTTAAACCTGAAAAAAATGTGTTTATGTGTTTCCCCCCTAATTCTAGTGTTTCCTCTAAGCTTCCGGCAGTAGCTTTATGTGGTATCAGTCTTATCTTAATTGCTGCCAGAAAGCAAATAGGCATTTTTCAGTCAAACTTTACATCCCATTCAAGCTTTATCCCTCGAAGGGAAATATTACAACTGATGAACAACGATAAGATTTGTTTTATCTTTAAAATAATGTACACATCGATTTAACATCGTTTTATTTCAGGCCTAAATTAAATAAACCCAGAAAATTGCAAAACATATTGTGTTTATATATTCAGACAGGCTGATTTTTTTTTTTTTATCAAGCCAACGTGTAGATTCAAGTTAACACCTGTCAGGTACACTTTTAATTACTCTTTAACACACACACACACACACACACACACACACACACACACACACACACACACACACACACACACACACACACACACACACACACACACACACACAGACACACACACAGACACACACAGACACACACAGACACACACAGACACAGACACACACACTCTCTGATGCACCCAATGTGGTCTTAGCCCATTTCCATGTATGGGAGCATAACACTGACACACCCTGGAAACGGTGAATGACGCAGCGTACAGTCATTTGCTTCGTCATTGGACTGTTTTAGTCAACTTTCCACCTTTTATTTTCCTCCTCCAATTCATATATTTTTTCTCTGTACTTTCCTAAATCTGTTCTCAACCATTTTTCTCTCTTTCTCTTAACGTTTACTGCTGTGAGATATCTCTACTCAACATACTTGCTGTGTCATTGCCAGTGTGTTGAGAACTATAATACCCTCATCCTCACAGCATCAGATTTCTCAGTGAACCGTGAAGCTGTTAAATTGAAACCCGTGGTACTGCCTGGCTGCAGTGGAAAGCGCATTACAGTGTTAACTGATAAACTGGTAGCAACATTTTACAAAGGAGAACAGATTTCAATCTCACTTCCTCACCTCGTTGTGTTCTTTTGTCTTCCTGTTGCAAAAAGACAGTCACACATATAAATGAATAGTTGCTTTATTGATGATTCATAAATACATATATAAATGGTTCTGCAGTGATGTCTCAAAGTGACAGGCTTAAGTTAACAGCCCTACTAGCACCTCCTAGCATTTCTACAACAGAGGCAAGCTGAATATAATGTGACTCTAATTCAATTACAGCAGCAAATCTTTGATTCTTGATTCATGACTTCTCAAAGAACGAGTCCCTTTGTAGAAAACTCTGCGAGTGAACATAACATTTCATCTCTCCTGCTATATAATTTGACACGGCCAGGAATCATGAGGCTGAGGATTAATGGAAGTGCCACTAAGTCTGGTCTCATTGATTTCTCTTTTTCCTTCATCTCCGATTTACTGCACATTGTCTGCTGTTTTCTCATGATTTAATTCTGTACAATGTGGTTGCATTTATTCAATTTTACATCCCATTAAATGGTATTTTAGCTTATCCGTTTCAGAGCACAAAGGTCCCATGCCTGCTGTACGGGTCAGAATACTGAGAGGCTGAAAAGATGAGCCACTCTGTTTTCATTCACAGATACCATGGACAAAGTTGAAGACTCACCCAATCTCTTTGGTAAGTTTCAACAACTACACACATTTAAAACGGGTCATGAGAACTTTTTTCTTTCTACATGTATGGTCATCAAATCATCCAAAATTAGATTTACAAACAAGATTTTACAATGTACTGTATTTGGACAAATTAGCCACCTGTCCTTTTGCATCGTTTACTTATCGTCCATCAAAAAAAATCACAAGGTGAAGAGCAGGAAGCCACTGAAGGTGTTGAAGTAGTAGCCGTCGTCGTAGAGGACTCTGTTTGCGTAGAGCTGCACGAACACGCTGTCTCCGGCCTCCAGCTGCACCACCGCCGCGTTGGTGGCGCTGTCGTGGCTGTCCTCGCCTTCCGTGTCCCAGGTGGACACGATCTTCTGAGTGTTCATCATCAGGGACAGCACAGAGTTGGGCTGCCCGGAGTTGTTGTTGTACATGGTGTAGCTGAAGTAGTACAACCCCCGGACCATGGCGGTGAAGATGCCCGTGGCGGGGTTGTACCCACTGCCGATGTTGGAGAGGATTCTCTGATACTTCAGCGGCATGTCCTTCTCCACCGGACCAGCTGTGCTTCCCAGAGCGGCGGTGAAAGCCATCTTTACCGTGACTGCAGAAGAAGCGTCCACCAGCACTTTCAGCTTCTCGTCCTGAGCCAGGTTTATCTTTATGAGATCCTCCGCCTGGGTTTTGTAGGCATTCAGGTTGGCTTGGACGGTGGCCATCTGCTGCATCATGTTCCCCAGGTTTTGCTGGAGGCTGCTCTGTGTCTCCGTGGCAGCTGTCAGCCTCTCCCTCATGGCAGCCACCTCGCTGAGCAAGGCGCAGGTGTCGGGCTGACAGACGGCCATGCTGCCCCCGGTCCCCAGGTGGCTGTAATTCCCAGCGCACAGACCTGTAGAAACCGACAACAACAAGAGGAATATGTGCTCCATTTTTACTCGTTGACACAAAACCTGATTACTGCGTCTGGTCCTCAGTCCTCATATATATACTCCCGACACCTGGTGTTTCGCAACATGTCGGGCTTGGCAATCTGTATTGATGTATTTTATAAGATATTGCAACAAACATATCAGGGGAACACAAAACTATCACCACACTATTTGAAAGAGATTAAGCGTTTAATCACAACCACACAGTGGGCAGCATATTTAATGGATGACAATAGCACTTTGCTGTTAGTCACCCTCCTGAAGAACACAATGTTATCACTCCACCAACAAAGGCAAGGAAATATTATACAAATACTGCCTAAAGGTGGCACGCACGGAGAAGAGAGGCCTGCTGTGTCACGACTTTGATCAATGTGAGAATAAAGGCAAAATACTTAAAGGTTTTATCTTGCGGGCACTTGCGTATCAGTAAACAACATCCAGGAGGACTCAACATCTCCAGGGGAAACGGCTATAAAGGCTGCAACACCCTTTTTTATCAATTGAACTTTACTACAAATCTTATTGTTATGACACAATACACCTCCCACAACCAAAAAACTAAAAATGACTAATGAATGAATGACTAAGCAATGGAAGAGAGTTGTATTCTCATAAATACTTTAAACCACGTTTAAAGTGGATGTTCTCTGTGATTAAAGTGTTCAATTGACTAGAAAAATTGGTTTATGGGTCTACTGCCGAATCAATAGCTAAGAAAACTGTTTTACGAAGACATCTGTTGGTTGAGAAGCTAATCCTGACTTGCTTGCAGACGTTGGATAAAGTGGTGATGGAGATGAGCACCTGCGACGAGCCCCGTCCTCCTAATGGCCCGTCGCCCATAGCAACAGCATCAGGACAAAGGTAAGCACTGCTGATGTTTCTGTTAACTCTTTGTACCTCCACCATCTGCACTTTGGTTCAGAGCATCCTTTCCCTGCCTGGATTATATAACGATTTGGTTCACACAAGTTTGAGTACATTTGGAAACAGTTTTATTCGTATGATAATTAGAGGTAAGGTTTATGATCTAGATCAGAGGTTTTTAAAACTCATTTTAGTTCAGGGGCCACATACAGCTTAATTTGATCTCAAGTGGGCCAGACCAGTAACATCTTAGCGTTATAACCTATAAATAACGACAACTCCAAATGGTTTCCTTTTTGTTTTAGTGCCAAAAAGTACATCCTGAAAATGTTCACATTTAATGAACTATCTTTTGACAAAACTTAAGTGCAATTTCAAAAATGGTATGCCTCCAGTTTATCATTAACACATGTGCATTACAACTCACAGATCACAATGTATCTGCAAAGGCTAACAACATTTAGTCACAGGTATCTGGAACTGAACCATATTTAACTTGTCAAGATTTAGAAATGATTTTACATCACATTAATCCTGACAACCAGAACTGACACACCTCCATAAAAACTATTAAGGAAGAAGGTGAAGTTATCCCCTGCCTTTTAAATGTATAACATTTAAACATACATAATACATAAAAGTCATTGTGTCACATTTACAGCTTAGTGATTGAGTTCTGTAGTGCACCCTGTTGCTAGGCACCACTTATCACCTTGTTTACCAAACTCTCTCTCCACCCGTCTGTCTCCTCTGCAGTGAATATGGCTTTGCTGAAAAGGTGGTGGAGGGCATATCACTGTCCATCAACTCCATTGTCATCAGGATCAGTGCCAAGGCCTTCAACGCCTCCTTCGAGCTTTCGCAGCTGCAGGTCTACAGCGTCAACACCAGCTGGAGCATCAGCGACCTGCGCTTCACCCGCATCCAGGACCCTCAGAGGGGGGAGGTCCGTGTTCATTTACTCACTTATCTGAAAGTCTAAAAGGATGTTGTTTTGTATTTATTTTTTTTAACGCCATGCCTGTTTGGTTCAGATCCTGACGTTTAAAGAGATCAGCTGGCAGATGATCCGCATCGAGGCGGACGCCATCCAGAGCGCCGAGCACGAGATGCTGAGCGCCCCCATCCGCCTCATCACCAACCAGTCCAAGATCAGAGTGACTCTCAAGAGACGGGTCAGACACACACACACACACACACACACACACACACACACACACACACACACACACACACACACACACACACACACACACACACACACACACACACACACACACACACACACACACACACACACACACACACACACACAAAGAGACAAAGACAGACAGACACACACACACACACACACACACACACACACACAAAGAGACACAGACAGACAGACACACACACACACACACACACACACACACACACACACACACACACACACCTTCACAACCTTTAAACAGATTCATTCATTTTATAAAGTTTGATTGATCATGTTAAAAACCCAAACTGCTCTAAGTAACCTTTTTGACAGTGAACAATAATCCCTCTGTGTGGCCTCACAGGCTGCAGGGCAAAAAGCAGCAATTCATCAGTGTGAATTCAAACAAAAGACACTACTAAGTTTTGGAAATTAAATATAATGCAGCAGAAAAACACACAAGGGTCTTTTTGTTTGTGCTCTGTGAAAGCAATTAACACCATTGGTTTTCCTCAGGCTTTTCAGAACTGCTGAATAAAGCATTTAACACAAACCTTTCTCTCCAAAACGTGCTGTCAGTTCAGCTTAGTACAGTTCAATTTGATTCATCCCGACGGTATTAAACAAACACGTCACACAATAAGGGATTTTTTTCTACATGTTCCATTAGTGGGAGCTCTCGGGCTTCTGCCACCTGCATAATGCACGTTTATACTAACTGCTCTTCCTGCTACAGATTAAGGACTGTAACGTGGTGGCCTCCAAGCTGATCCTCGTACTGGACGACCTGCTCTGGGTGCTCACCGACTCCCAGCTCAAAGCCATGGTGCAGTACGCCAAGTCTCTGAGCGAGGCCATGGAGAAGTCAGCGCAGCAGAGGAAGAGCATGGCCACCGAAGAGCAGGTAAACACAAGGCTGACTCACACAAGTACATATTTTAAACAAACACAGTGACTTCATCCAGGAACCGTCATACCTCAAATATATTGTAATCCCTTATTGCCCCTCTATAGTTTACTTGCCAGCAGTGTGAACCCGGAAATGTTGAGTACCCCAAGGTTTTATGTTAGAAAGGTATACAGTAGTAAGGGTCATTTTCACAATTGAAATAATTTTCTTTAATTAGCATAGAATTGCTGGAAAATGGCTTGGACAATTTTGGAGTGGTTTTGGAGGATGTTGAATCAATTTATGACATTTTCAGGAAAAGAGAAGGCAATTTCAACCAGAAAGTTGCCATATTTGTACACCCAGCTTATTTAGATGAATTTTGGGGTTGATTTATAAAGTTTTAGGGGACTAAAAACGGACACATCCTCAATTTACCAAAATTGTTCCAGATCAGCCAAGCTTGCTATTGTCTGCATATGCTATTTAATGCTAATTACCGCATATTATGCTAATTGTGCATATTGCCCAACAAATGCAAGTTAGCATCGGGCAGTTTCTCTATGCTGGAGACCTGTGTATACATTTGTAACATAAAACTGTGGGGTACTCAACATTTCAGGGTTCACTATATGACTCTATAACCTGGCTAATGGACGACTCTGGCATTACGCTCCCGACTGCAGCTCTTTTAGCAGTGCCCAGAGTCCACACAACTAGATCAGGTGTCCGAGCGTTCAGCTACCAAGCTCCTTTTCTCTGGAACCAACTTCCTGTTTATATTGGGGAGGCAAACAGTATCCCACATTTTAGTTTTTTGCAGACCTCCCGTTTTAATAAAGCCTATAGTTAGAGCTGGTTTCAGATTACTTTATGTTTGTCTTCCTGAGTCCTACATGTTATGGTATTTGTTTTGTTGTATTTTATCTTGTATTATTTTTATCTGTTTCATCCTGCGTTTTTATTATTTTCTTATAATGTTATTTATCTGTTAACACTGTCATCTACATTTGTTAATCTGTAAAGCCCACTGAGGTGGTTTATGTTATTGGGCAATAGAAATAAACTTTGATTTGAACTTTGATCCCCATATAGAGATAACATTGCTCCCAGTCCAGGTCCTAATGCCCCCCCCCCTCTGAAAAAGCCAAGTCACGGTCTGATTGTTTGTCCTTGTGTCCATGGAAATGATGTCTGATCTGCCTGCACCATCTTCCTCCCTCTCTGTTGCCGGCAGTGTCTTTCAGTCTGGCCTATATTGTTGCCTCACAAACACTGTCAAAATGCACATATTGATTGCCCACACAAATTCACAGCTATACAGATCACATAAAACATACAGTGGTCCATTTGTTATCTGTAGTTTGGTCTGATACGCCATCTGCTGGAAGAATGAAATACTGCATGATTCAGCTGTTGTAAGAACCAAATTCACCCATATACAAAATACGAATTTTAAGTATAGGACTCAATACAGGGACATCGTTTAAAACACAAATACCACTGCTACAAGCATCGGAAAAAAACAATCCTTGGGGGAACATTTCTTTACAATCACATTTTATAGCACCTTTTCCCATGCAGCAGGAGACGTTCGCACAGAAAAACCTCCTATGATGCAAATCCTCAATCTATCTGTCCCTGAACATGATCCTAAATATCCTAAAGTCAATTCAATCATTTCTTTCCTTCCAGGTTTGACTACAGATTGACATTCTTCTGCACCGCAAAACTTCAACACTAACCTAGTTTCTGTGTCTCTTTGTGTTCCTCAGGTGTCCTCAGCCCCCCCCTCAGCCCAGCAGGTGCGCACCCAGCAGGCGTCCTCAGCAGCGGACCAGGGTGCCACCATGGCCAAGCTGTTCAGCGCCTATGACGTGTGTGAGACGTCCCACCACCTGCAGATCACACACCTCGACCTGCACATCTGCGACGACATCCAGGCTAAGGACAAAGGTAGCACATGCACTGATATACATGTACTGTACATTGTAGTGTATATTTATGCCCATGCAAATACACAGGGACAGTGACATATATAATTCCAGGGGCACAGAAAAGTCCAGAAATGTCCGAACTCATTCATTCACTTGGCTTTCTCAATGAAAAGCTTTGACTGACATGTTTCTGTCTTTCTTTCTTCTGTGCAGTGGCCACTAAGAGAATAACAGGTGGAGCAATGCAGCTTTCCTTCAGCTCCATCACTTTGGACTACTACCCTTTCCACAGAGCAGGTATGAATTACCACCTTGAATTAAAGGTGGGGTATGTCATTTTGGAGAAACCAGCTCGAGTGCGCTAGAATTTGCTCTCTATAAACTCACTGCAAAAGTGCCTGAAATGTGATGATTGTTGTTTTTAAAAAAAAATCGATATTCTAGTAAGCCAATGTATAATGACTGTTGTAATTAAAACATAACATACAAGACTCAACCTTCTATATTTGTTGATTATATTGCATTATTAGAGGATAAAAAAAGGTAGAATAAATACTACCAAAACAAGTTAGCACGTGTAAATTAAAAGACAGAAAGGTGCAGCTTAGGATATTCAGTTTGTTTCAAAATCATAGATATTCACAAATGTACCTCTTCTATTTGTCCTTCTCTCCGCCCTCTCTTCAGGGGACCCTTGTGTTAACTGGATGCATTACAGCGAGGCCACAAAGACCAGAGAGGGCTGGGCTCGCAGTCTGCTCGATGAGTTCAATTCCAACGTGGAGATGTTAAAGACCACCGTTCGAGATCAGCAGGGCCCTCCCCCCGCGCACCCTTCCCCACAGCACGGTAAACACACACACCTCCGGGTGGTTATATTTTCTGTATCTCCTGGCACACACTCACACAGCACATCATCCCTGTGGGTTTTCTGTCCTCCAGCGTCCCTTATGGACGATGTGTATTGGTCTCTAGGAAGTCAGGAGAGAGCAGGAGGAGGAGTAGGGCTTAGGGAGGCAGATGAAGGACTCCTAGAGTGGAGCCCACACACACAGCCTCCGGCCCAGTGCTGCTGGTGCCTAGAGCCAGGTACCCCGGTGTGTGTGCGCACAGCTGGGTGCGGTGATACACACCTTTAGGGTGGATGCTCTGTTTGTCTCCCTCTTAGTCACCCTGATTTCATGTTTGTTCTTCTCTCTTTATCCATCCTTGTCCTTTTTTCCCCTCTCCAGGTAAAATAAACACCTCTTCCAGCGCTGCCTTCAGTCCTCCTCTCCCCCAAAGCCCCAAGACCCAGCTGATGTCCAGCTCCGTTGTTCTCAGGATGGCTGACTTCAACATCTACCAGGTCACTACAGGCATATGCTGACACACCTTCATGTATCAAATCACTGAGGCTCCTCCTCACTAACTTTAGTAAAAAAACAAAAAATAATCTCCATGCTATTTTTTAGCACTATTTCAGAACTAATCTCTGATCATACTCACATGCCTATAAAACCCATATCACATAACCACAGCAGTGTTTCCCCTAGGATGGAGTCATAGCTGCGGCGCTAAGGCACGCGGGCCTAGCAAAATGTGAGCGTGGAGAGCGTGGAATTTTTTAGTGTTATGTATGCGAAGTGCGCCCCGCCGATATGTTTCTGTGTGTCTGCCAGCACAAGAAAGGCTCTTGAGGCCTAGTACATACAGTGGCAATATCTCAAGAGATTTAGCAAAATACACCTTTATTGAACATACAGTAACACAAATACTACAAATCAAACAATCAAACATCTATTTTAAAAAACAAGGTTTAATTGTGCTGCCACTATTTGTATATAGGCAAAACACTGCACAGGAAGTTGATTTGATACTTAAGATCTACCTCTATCTTTCCTACACAGACACCCTCACTCAAACAGAGACAAATAAAGTGGGTGGAAGAATTATATTTTTTGTACTTCAATAGTCCCCGTTTTATGTTTTCGGATATGCATCAGAAGTGGGTATGCTCAGTGTTTAACAAACATGTAGCAGCTATGCATTATTTAGCGAAAGGTTACCAGTGTGGATGTACAGTAGCTGTAGACCACACAAATCTTCATTGTTAACTTTCAGTGATACTTCTTGTGCATTGCAGGTGTCGACAGCAGACCAGCGCCACTCCAGCCCCAAGACCATGATCTCCTGCAATAAGAAGTCCCTGTACCTTCCCCCAGAGATGCCAGCCATTCATGTGGAGTTCACCGAGTACTACTTCCCTGATGGAAAAGACTACCCGAGTAAGACTTCTGTGTTTTAGCATCTTATTTTTAGAAACATTCCTTTTTATTACTGGGCCATAAACTGTGTTGGTAGATGTTTTTACAATCCCACCGTTCTGGCTGAGACTTCCTAACCCTCCTTACTTTTGGATCCATTCATCTTCTTTACACTGTGGGGAAGTCATTGGCTGAGTGTCTGATTGATTTTCGCCCCAGTGTTCTGAATGAAAAATCATCCAATCAATTCATTCTTGGATTTCTCACAAATTCTCTCCATTAGGGAAAATGTTACCAACACTTGATGTTTTGCTTTTTTTGGCATGAAGTGGAGCTTTTGTTCCAGTCAGTGTGAAAATGCCTCATTCCTCCTTTCTCTAAGATTCAAAAAGATGTGTAACGATATATCTTTCTTACATTCCTCTAGTCCCGTGTCCTAACCTGTACGCCCAGCTGAACGCCCTGCAGCTGGTTCTGGATCCCCGCAGCCTGGTGTGGATCAACCTTTTCACCCTCGACCTCAGGCAGAGTCTGGAGGCGTTCATGGAGATCTACAAGCTCAGCGACTCGCAGAAACCTGAAGAGCATGTGGACATCAAGGTGGACGGCCTCATGCTGAAGGTAGGATGGACACAAGACCTCTTTTTGTTTATGTTTAAAGTGTGAAATGTATAGAGTGTTGCAGGGACTATTTTTCATAGGCCAACCCCAAGAAGATTTCTCTAATAGAGCAGAAATGAAAGCTCTGTTGCAAACAAACGCAGGACAGTGTCTACATAATCAGAATTCCTTTATTATTCCAGCAGCAGGGACATTCACAGTGTTACAAGTACCGTAATTTTCGGACTATAAGCCGCGCCTTTTTTCCCATTTTTCGACCCTGCGGCTTATATAACGGTGCGGCTAATCTATGGATTTTTACAGCTAACGGCCACTAGGGGACCTCCTAAATCTATGGATTTTACAGGTTACAGTCCACCACCTTTAACTCTATGGGCTCTATGGCCGGTCCGCGTCCCCCACCTTTAAGCGGCGTTCTCCAGCAGGAAAAGCTGGAGGCCGGAAAAGAGTGAGACAGGTAGCGCGCAAAAGTAAAAGTGGAACCGAGAGTGGTACGAGAGACAGAACGAGAGCAAGACAGACAGACATTACGAGAGCGAGACAGTTTGTGCAAAGGTGTTAAACCGTTTAAGTTTGAAAGTTGAAAAGTTTGTGTGTCTGAAACGCTATGTGATACAGTACAATTTACACAGCACAGTACATGTTCTGTAGCAACTATTGCACTAAATGGTAACACTTGAATACGTTATGCAAATATGCAACTTGTTTGTTGAAATGTTAATAAATGGGAGCTTCCTCAAACAGCCGACAATCCCCTCTGTGCACGAACCCTTACATATGGTAATTAAACATTAAAACACCTGCGGCTTATAGTCCAGTGCGGCTTATATATGTACACATCATTCAATTTAGCTGCTGCGGCTTATATTCAGTTGCGCCTTATAGTCCGAAAATTAGGGTAAACAAAAGGCAAGCAATATTAAAGACTGAGTAAACATGTTAAATATAGAGAAAAAGCAAACATCAGTAATAAAATACAAAATAAAGACAAATAAGTAGTCATCTATCTAAAAAGAGAAGCAGCATTGAAATGGCTAAGTGAACATATAAAGGTTTGGAGATATTAGTAGACAGTAGAATTGCCAGAAAAAGGAAAAAATCAACCACACCACTTTTCTCAATTTTAAACTCTTTAATGCAATCAGCAGAAGTAAAAAGCTAGCGTTACACTATAAACAAACTAAATCATAGTCGCATGGTTTTACAACCACTAAGCTAAAGGCAGACTCATTCCTGCACCCTATTCTCGTGTTCTTATGCTAACAGCGTTTCTTCTCTATTTAGCTGGTGATCCCCACTGATCAGGACACTTCCTGTCCCCCCGATCTGCCTCGCTCCATCTCAGTGCAGACGTCAGAAATGGTGGCCACGAACACCCGGCACCCGGCGAACTGCACCCGCTCCCACCTGGAGGCCCTGCTGCAGGCGTTTGAACAGGAGCCCTTCTTCTCCCCCTCTTTCTCCTCATTCCCTCGCTCCTCCTCTTCCTCACCCCTCCTCCATCCGGTCTTTCAGCGCCACGCTCACGAACAAGACACCAGGCTGCACGACATCTACCGGGGCCTGGTGGTGCCCACGTTGGGCACGGACGCCCTCAAGATGCCGGCCGCCGCGGACTTTTGGGCGTTGCACTTTGCACAGTTCTGGGTGGACTACGAAGGCACCCGGGGGGGAAAGGGGCGGCCGCAACCCTTTGTGGACTCCTTCCCCCTGACCGTGTGGGCGGGTCAGCCCGCCAAGATCATCCAGCACCAGGAGAGACTCAGAGAGGGGTTGTCCCGGAGCACATCTGGAGAGGCCTTGGCTCGTCTGCAGAGGAAACGACTGTTAAAGGACTTCTACAGTACTGAGGGTGTTCAGGCACAGAATGCAACTCCGCCTCCCAGTAACGGACTCCATAAACCCCTCTCCTTGGACAGTCTGCCTTCCTCCTCCTCCTCTTTGTCATCATCAGGGAAAGATCCAGATGTGCAGATATTGGTGCACGTGCAGAAGCATTTAAGTGCTCAGGTATGTTTTTATCTCCTTTTATTTATCAAATGTATTAATATTACACAATACACAAATGGATACTTTATTCATCCCAAATTTGGAAAGTATTGTATAACTGCAGCAGTGTTGTCAAGCATTACACATTACTTAAAAATACTTAAAAGATATAATAAGATACTGTACAAATATAATAATAACTAAAGATTACCATTAACAGCAAATATTTACAAAATGACAGTAGAAAAGACATACAACACTAAAGTATCTAAATAATACACAATATAAAGAAAATACTGAATACATTTGAACACTCTACAATATACAATTTCAAATGCACAATACATGGTGAGAAACTTGGACTGGATAAATGACTCTTTTAATGTATCAATTCACAAAAAAGTGTTTATGAACACATGGAAGTGGGTTAGAGTGACACTTGTACTGCTGCCTGTAGAGCACAAATCGGACCATAAATGCTAAACCTGGGCGAGGCAGTATATTTTGGAAATCATTGGGCAATTTTTTTTCATAATGGTCAAATCCCAGTTGACATTTGAAATGAATGTAGTTGTATGTGTTACTGTATTTGTAATAACTACTTCGCTGTGTGTTCAGGTGAGCCACCGGCAGTATGTGTTCCTGATGCATCTGCAGCGCAGCATCAAAGCCCTGCAGCAGACTCTGCAGCAGGATCTGGAGGCCATGGGCTCCAAGAAGGACCGCAAGGACCCCTGTGAGGATCCCGCAGACCACCAGCCCTTCACCGTCTGCCTGGGCCTCCTGCTCAAAGGCGCCGAGGTGTCCCTGCTCCTGAAGCCCATCCCCCATCCTGAGGGGTCTCGCTCTCCGCTGGGGTCCGAGCTCTCCCCCTCAGACAGCCGAGGAACTCTGGAGCCTGGAGGTGAGGCGGGAGAGGGGCTGGAGAGGGGGAGTGAAGGAGGGGGGACCTGCACTGTGGACCAGCTGTTATGCGGTGAGGGCTCCGAGGGTCCTGCCCCCCTTGTTCCCAACTCATCATCACGTCCAGACTCGGATCACAAAGCCTTACTGGAGGACAGGACTTCAGCTAAGAACTCTGGGAGGAGGAGTTCAGACGAGGCGGGGGAGGCGGGAGCAGACGGTCTGGCAGGAAATGAGGATTTGGGACTGGACTCCAAGACGGGGGACCCCCTGTCCGACTGGAACGACAAAGACAAAGCCGGCAAGATGCCTCAGTCTGTATCCAGGTATTTAGTCTATCACACCAAAATGTATATATTAATACATTATGATCAGTAAAATCATGAGAATTAGAACATGTACGGTGTTACAACAGCAAGAGTGCAGAGGGATTAATAGGAGTACACTTACATAATATATAAAATAGTAGGCACATGTTATTATAAATAATAAGTAAGAAAAATACATACAAAATAATACATTATATACCTATATAATATAAAAAATATTTGCACGATAGCGTACTAAAAGAAAAATGATACCATCTGTGAGCTTTTAAAATAATGTTCTCGGATGATTAACAATAACTGTTAGGAATTTAAAAGAATGTCCTGTGAAGGCGGTAAACGGATGCAAATCTAGTTGTGAATTAACTGGACTGTGTGTTAAACAAATCAAGACACTTCAAGATCCAGCATTATATCTTAAATTCCATTATAAATGAAACTGTCATTGTTCAGTCTATGCAAAGATAAAACATTTTGCTATTGAACTATTTCTCACTCTTTTTAGACTTTCACTCATCCATGACCCACAGATGGATTGAGAAATTGCAGCCCTTTTTTAAAAGAAAACATATAATCCAAGTTATAATTAGTTCCACCTTTAAACATTTCATCAGTGAATCCAAATGCCCCCCTCTGTGGTTCACTGGATGACTCTAATGAATGAGCCTGTCTCTAATGGAGTCTGTCTGCTCCTGAACACAAGAGCTGTTTGTTGTGCTTCCACATGAGTCCGTCAGTATGAATGCTCAGACTTCACGCCTCTCTGACTTTGTGAATGTTGGCTGACTTGCTCTGTCTTCCTGTGTGTGTTTTCTCATCCACTGTTTTCATATTCACTCTGGTAGCTTTGTAGGCTATTTGGCAAATGTCCTTGTTAGTCTATGACACATTCAATCAACCTCATCCTGTTCTTTTTCAGTTTCAGTTCGGCCTTTGAGTCGTATCTTATATCAAAACCGCAACTATTTGTATATTTATTTTTGCCTTTTTTAGTCAAAAGGTTATATTTACCATTTAAATTCATGTAGTTTAGCCACATAATACCACATTGTTTCTTTTCAGAAGCCCTGAAGTTGTCATAAATGTTAATAAACAGACTTTTCAAAGACTTTAATTTGTTTAAACTACATTTTAAGACTGTCTTTTTCTGTCAACAATATTAAATATTGATATAATCCCAGTTAACCTTATACCAATGTAGTCATTGTCTTGTTATCGTCATGGAAGTTGATAAACAACATACAGTATTTACTCATAGTTAAGGTTTACCGAATGAACACTATTCTTCATCCCTTCATATTCCTTCTTTCTTAACCCATTCACTTATTTTTCTGCCTTGACCTTGGCTTTGACCCTTGCGAGGTGTGTGTGTGTGTGTGTGTGTGTGTGTTTTCTCTCTACCAAGGAAAGGAAGTTTGTCTGTGGTTTCTGATCTCCTCAGCTCCTCAAACTCCAGCAGATCCACCTCCCTTTATTCCATGTCCAACATGTAAGGCACTGGATCTGTGACTAGCTGCGATAATGAGTGTGTGTGTCTCTCTGATCCTTGTGTGAATACAAATCAGTTTAAATGTGTTTGTGTGAATCCCCTGAGGGCATGCCTCTGCATGTGTGCATGACACGCTGGTCCTCGTCTGTGTGTTAAATGAGTCCTGTGTTTGGGGTCTACCTGTGTACTCGTGGTGATGGAAAATGAAGCTCCCTTTTGTGACGTGTCTTTTCGTTTGAAGCCTTGTGTTCTCAGTCTGCAGGGAGCCACTTTGATTTATCTGTTGTGATTTTCCTGTAGATCATTTCCTGAGCTTTGGAGGAAAGCACACTTGATTATTTGTACATGACCTTAAACAATACCACACAAACAAATGAAGCCATGTTTAATTCATGATTTGCAGAGTAAGCCCTGACAGCCTCTGCGCCCTATCAGATTAAACAATAGAAAAGCACCTGCTTTCTTTAAAAGCAACATTAAATGCCAATCACTCTTAAATCATCTGAGTTGTTGCGTGAGTGTTGCCCAAACAAATAAAGAAAGACATGATTTCAAATGAACTGTCTTTCACACGCTTCATCTGTGTTGTAGTGGTCGTTTGATCCGAGACCGCTCCCAGTCCAGTTTCGCTGTGTCCTATAAGAACATGAAGAAGAGCCCGTCCCTGCAGTCACTGGACAACATCTCCATAGACAGCTACCTGATGGAGGACGGAGACACGTACAGTCTGCTGGAGAGAGGTGGAGCACACTTTAACACACAGAAATACCGTTTTTTAATCCAACTGATTGTGGATATATTACATTGTATGGTAATGGTATATTGAGACACACCTAATTGCGCATAAATAATTCTGTGTTCTCCCCTAAGCTCTAGGAAAAAACACCTAACAGAGAGAGGGTAGAGCTTACTGTAAATCCTCATACAATGAGCAATTAAAAATGTTTTCTTTTATTCGAACAAAGCATGTTTTCTTTATAGGAACCATTAAGCTGTACAAGAAGTACATTTTCAGTTCAAGCATCACTGCTCTGTAGCTCTTAAGGACCTCTGTCCTCTGTGATTAGGGGTAGATACAGAAATCTTTTAATCTTTTAAATATCCTTACTGCACATATACTGGTAGGATACTATGTTGACCAGAAGGGGGCAGCATTGCTCTGATATCTCAGTGTTGGAAGCTTCTTTAGTCCCATGATGTATTTCTAAAACATGACAATGCAAAAAAAGCTAGGGAAAAAAAGTGTGTATTTTCTGTGTAAATAATATTTGTTTGATGCGGTGACCAGATGACGTGTCCATGTCCGGCTTCAAGGATGCCATCAGCGAGCAGAGTGCCACTGAGAGCGCCACGGAGGCAGCCATTGGTCCAGAGCAGGAGGGGGGTGTGTCCCCCGACACCGTCAGCGCCACCTCCCAGAGCATCGACGACCCCACCAAAGATACTGTAAGATAACAAAGCTTTCAGAAGAGTAAAAAGTTAAGAAATCAACTATTATACATCTAGAATCCACATTGTGGATTCTAGATTCAAAGGCTTTATTGTCATATGCACAGCAGCTACAATGTAGTTATGGCAATGATAATCTTAAATCAAAGACTCCTCCAACGTTACAACATAAATATATATAAGATATAGAACAATAAACAAGTGAAACTATAAAAATACTGCAAGGAATGACAGAATATAAATACAATGGTGCAAGAGAATATTGCAATACTACAGTGCAAGGAGTTCAGGAGATATACATGTAGAATAGACTAATGTAAAATAAAATACTGTATTGTGAAATAAAATACTGTATTGTGAAATAAAATACTGCTAATCTTAATAATAAAAAAAGATGTGGCACTCAAACAGATAAAGGGTAAAAAATGAACTTTACCGGGAGATCAATATTGAGGTCATTATACTGCCTCTACATTAATAGAACTAGAAATTCAGTGCAGTAGGAAAATGTGTGGAGGATTTTGAAATCCCTGGTGTTGGTTCCTCATTGTATTGCTCTCGTCTCCTCCAGGTGTCGGTGCTGGTGCTGAAGGTGCAGTCGGTGTGTGTGAGCATGGAGGCGTTTGGAGAGAGCACGGCCGTGGCTCTGGAGGTGGGCCGGGTCACCCCCACCCAGCTGGGCAACGTCAGCCTGAGACAGTACCTCAGCAACCGCAGCCTGGGTGAGAGGAAGTCTGCAGCCATGTGATATGCTGCTGTTCATTTGATGCATGTAGTTTATTTATATGTGTTACTTTGTTTATTGGGCTTTCCATCAGACAATATTACACCCTAAAACTATTGTGACTGTTTGGCAACATTTGGAAACAGTACATTGTGAGATAGCTGATTACATCAAACTAATCCACTCAAATAAACATTTGAAACACAACAGGCTGCAACAACTAAAGATGAAAGTGAAGGGGCCTTTGTCGAGATTTTGTGTGTGTGTGTGTGTGTGTGTGTGTGTGTGTGTGTGTGTGTGTGTGTGTGTGTGTGTGTGTGTGTGTGTGTGTGTGTGTGTGTGTGTGTGTGTGTGTGTGTGTGTGTGTGTGTGTGTGTGTGTGTGTGTGTGTGTGTGTGTGTGTGTGTGTGTGTGTGTGTGTGTGTGTGTGTGTGTGTGTGTGTGTGTGTGTGTGTTTGTGTTGCTATACTTGTGAGGACCACTTATTGAGAAACAAGTCGTTCTGTGAGGACTGTTTTGGTTGTGAGGACCTTTTGGGTGGTCCTCACTAAATAAATGCTGAAATACTCCCCTGATGGCCTGCACAACATGCTGTGTAATTTTCAGCAAAAGTCCCAACAAGAATAGTAACTATGGAAATGGTCGTTTTCTCCTGTGCTCTTGGGCTCCAACTAGAGGACACACACTTGTACTGCATCCACTTGTACTGCAAATGTTCTGTTTGGCTGGAGCCTCCCTAGCTCGTGGAATTTTTGATTGGTCACTGCAGTCACACTGCTTAACTAGGGAGGGGTAAGGAGGGAGGGGGAAATATAGTTGCAGGTTGCCTGACAGAAGCCTCTTACCAGCTACATGTCAACCATGTAGAGGTAAATATCAATATAAATGACAAATTAACACAATTCATGATATAAAATACTTGCAGACTGTGCATTATCAGTTAAGAATTATGAATCACAAATTATTTTCTGAAGATTTAAGAGGATATATGCCTCCCAAAGTATAGTAGTGATGTACTTAACTTTATTAAAAATTAAAATGTCCCCTATTATGCAAAATGGAGTCTTTATCATGAAATACGCAATGGTATTTTTTCCCTAACCTTACTGTAAAATATATGATTGGTAAATGTTGAGTTTAATAATTAAAGTTTAATATAAGATAATTGCTGGAACATGTTGTTCTAGTTTATTTTCTGGAAGTGTGTTAAAACTATGGCTGTCAAGCGATTACAAATATGAATCACATTACATTACATGTTACTTGTTAGACGCTATCATCCAAAGCGACTTACATACTCAATACTGTGGGCAATCCCCACAGGAGCAATTAGGGGTGAAGTGTCTCAGGGACACAACGACATGCTGACTGCAGTGGGGTTTGAACCTGTGCTCCCCTGATCCCAACACCAAGGCTCTACCCACTGCGCCACACACCTCCATTAATCTAATGAATTACATGCTTTGTGATTAATTAAACTAAATTAATGTAAATTAATCACATATAGCAATATTTGCTGTGAGAAGCATCTCAAGAGGTGGGAAGTAACTAAGTACATCTACTCAAGTACTGTACTTATGTACAATTTTGAGGTACTTGTACTTTACATGGGTATTTCCAGTTATGATAATTTGTACTTCTACCCCACTACATTTCAGAGGTAAATGGAAATATGATCAAGTGTTAAATCAGACTTTAGTTCCACCTGGAGTAAATCCACAAGCTACCCTGCAGTATACAAAGTCATTCAAACTAGCTGCACCTTTACCAGCTTTGAGAACACTTTAATGATCAATCATTATAAAACATATCATATATATTATTCTGAAATGGACCAATCTGCACAATCACTACTTTTATTGTCGCTACTTTAAAGAGCTTACGAAGAAGTAGAAGATCTGAGTACTTCTACTTTTACTCAAGTACAAGATCTGAGTAATTCTACTTTTACTAAAGTAAAAAATCTGAGTACTTCTACTTTTACTAAATCTGAGTACTTTTCCCACCTCTGCATACCTGACGTTACTCGTAATTGGCAACAGAGCTATGAGTTATGGCAGTGGAAAACTGTGCATTTCTCCATCTGAATATGAAGACTTTTGACCGGATGTTTGGACAGATTGCTCGTGTTTCTGCGAGTGCGCGATAAACTTATGAAAACGAGCATTGTCTACATCGAGCCTTGTAATGTAACTATTTATCTAGTTGAACACAATAAGATGTCTCTCTCAGTTTCTTAAATCCTCACCTTCTTCTCTTCTCCCATGTTTTGTTACTAACCCTTTCTCCTCTGTCTGTGTGAGTGGTTGGTGTGTCTTTCTTGCTGTATGGATGTGGCTCCCATCTTTAGCTCTCCCAATGCTGTCCCTGGTCCTGCTGTCCCTGCATGGCCCCGCTCCTCCTGCATCCCTCACAGCCATTCCCATTGTTTCATGCATTTACATACCATATTCTGTCTTTGCTTTCTAGTCTTGATACCTCCCTTGTGTATTAAACAGTATTAAAAGCCATACTGTGTTATGTCCTAAGTATTCACTCAGGTCTTTCAGGAAACTAAGTTTGCATTCACACCTAATAGTCCTCTTCTTTGGTGTGTTAACTCTTTAGCCCCACGGACCTGCCGAAGGGGCCAAAATCACAACATCTGCAAGCAAAAGTGTCTCAGGGCTTCTTAAGATTTAATAAACTATGAATGTTTCATATCTATGTAACGGAAAGAAACTTTTTTTTTCAAAAAAAACCCTCAAAGCTGAGCCTGTGAATTAGCCACGGGCAACAAAATCTTAAGGCCGTTAGCACAGAACTCTAGCTATACCGATCGATATAGTTATTGGATCTGCACAAACAAGTTTAGCTAACATCCTGAGATTCCACAGATTATAGAAATATAAGGATCATCACTGAGCGATCAGAACTCGTGACAGGGGAAGCAAATACAGACAAGACACGATGTAGCTTTAGGTAGCAGAAAACGGAGATATATATATATATATATTACTGTATATCATAGAGTCAAGCTGAATAAGCCTCATACTGCTCTGTCTGTCTGTCTGTTGCAGAGCTCACAGCTTGGTCAGAGTGGGGGAGGGGAGGGCAATCAGGTGCACACTCTGCAGCTGCAAATGCTACCTTTGCAGATGCACGGTGAAACAAGCCACAGGAATATTGCCATTTCTCCCGTTGTTAACTCCCTGAATCCTGATGCTATCTTTAAATGTACTCAAGTACAAGATCTGAGTACTTCTACTTTTAGTCTGTACAATATCTGAGTACTTCTACATTTACTCAAGTACAAGATCTGAGTACTTCTACTTTTACTCAAGTACAAGATCTGAGTAATTCTACTTTTACTACAATATATGAGTACTTCTACATTTACTCAAGTACAAGATCTGTATATATATATATATATATATATTACTGTATATCATAGAGTCAAGCTGAATAAGCCTCATACTGCTCTGTCTGTCTGTCTGTTGCAGAGCTCACAGCTTGGTCAGAGTGGGGGAGGGGAGGGCAATCAGGTGCACACTCTGCAGCTGCAAATGCTACCTTTGCAGATGCACGGTGAAACAAGCCACAGGAATATTGCCATTTCTCCCGTTGTTAACTCCCTGAATCCTGATGCTATCTTTAAATGTACTCAAGTACAAGATCTGAGTACTTCTACTTTTAGTCTGTACAATATCTGAGTACTTCTACTTTTACTCAAGTCCAAGATCTGAGTACCTCTACTTTTACTCAAGTTCAATATCTGAGTACTTCTACTTTTACTACAATATATGAGTACTTCTACATTTACTCAAGTACAAGATCTGTATATATATATATATATATATATATATATATATATATATATATATATATATATATATATATTACTGTATATCATAGAGTCAAGCTGAATAAGCCTCATACTGCTCTGTCTGTCTGTCTGTTGCAGAGCTCACAGCTTGGTCAGAGTGGGGGAGGGGAGGGCAATCAGGTGCACACTCTGCAGCTGCAAATGCTACCTTTGCAGATGCACGGTGAAACAAGCCACAGGAATATTGCCATTTCTCCCGTTGTTAACTCCCTGAATCCTGATGCTATCTTTAAACGTACTCAAGTACAAGATCTGAGTACTTCTACTTTTAGTCTGTACAATATCTGAGTACTTCTACTTTTACTCAAGTCCAAGATCTGAGTACTTCTACTTTTACTCAAGTTCAATATCTGAGTACTTCTACATTTACTCAAGTACAAGATCTGAGTACTTCTACTTTTACTCAAGTACAATATCTGAGTACTTCTACTTTTACTCAAGTACAATATCTGAGTACTTCTACATTTACTCAAGTACAAGATCTGAGTACTTCTACTTGTACTCAAGTACAAGATCTGAGTACTTCTACTTTTACTCTAGTACAAGATCTGAATACTTCTACTTTTACTCAAGTACAATATATATGTATATATGTACAACATATCCAAACCTTTGAATTACTTCTTAAAGACTTGGTTTCAATTCCCAGTTCCTTGCAAACTTGCTAAAGAAAATGGAAAGACAACTAGGTTACTTTATGAATACATATCATCTATGTTTACCGGATGGTGGAGATGATCCAAGCCGTTTTTTAGGCAAGCAGATTTCCTCAATCAACACAATTCAGGAAGGTCTTGTCCAAGTCTGACATGGCATTCACACCTGAGTCGTTCACAGATATTCCATCCAGACAAGGAACTTGACACCACAAAACTAAAACAGCAGCCATTAACTGTTAGCCGTTAGCTGTTAGCCATGAACTGTTAGCTGTTAGCACACAGAGATCACAGCTCCTCATATCTGTTCAGAAACTGGAGAAAAGTTATAAATGTACAAACCAAAGACTGTCTGAGGTATGGCGGATACAGTCACTGCTTTATTTATGCTGGACGGTGTTGTGAGTGTTGACGGAGCAGCTTAGTCTAATCGATCAGATCTCCATTCAGAAATTCAACAAAATGATTCACGTGCACATTTCTCTGCGCGCTTTCCCTGCACGTCCACGTCTCCAAGTGGCACTCAAAAAGGCCCCATTCGCTTCATACTCTACTTTAAATAACCTACATGTTGTTGTGCTTACAGTTGTGTCGAACTATTAAATATACACTAATGGCTCTGTTACTCGATTTTCTGTACTTGGTTGTGTCGGCTAAAATATTTGCTTGCTTAATTCACGGCTTCTGAATCGTTGCTATTGTAACTTTTTGCTCCGATTCTCCCTCTCTCACACTTTCATAACACTCTCTCCCTCTTTCTCTTTCTCTTTGCATTTGACCATCAACTAGCCTCAGATTCCAAAGGCTCAAGTTGGACCTCTTATCTCTGATAACCATCATAAAATGATGTCTGTACTTGAGATTGGTCTGGATCAATTCTCAAGGAAATTACTGCTGGTCTGATTTGAACTATATCAAAGTAGTTTCATATTAGACCAGCAGCAGTTCTCACTACAAGGGTTAAACACACTTTTTTCATTTATCAAGGGTATCAATGAGCCATTGAACATTTGGACCTGTATATAATGGCATCGTATTAAGGAAGCATATTAGATAGTTAGGTATTACTTTTTATACATTAGTAAAAGGGGTTTGTTTTCAGAGATAGCTCTAATATTTTCAATAATCGAATGAGGCAATCCTCTGAAGGTAAAATCATAGAAATTGTGAAAATTCAAATAACATCAAATTGTCCTGCAAGGTTAATAGAATAATAACAAGATATTAATCATTAAATGCATTGTCAATATATAGATAGATAGATAGATAGATAGATTGATAGATGGATAGATGGATAGATGGATAGATGGATAGATGGATAGATAGATGGATGGATGGATGGATGGATAGATAGATAGATGGATGGATAGATAGATAGATGGATAGATGGATAGATGGATAGATAGATGGATAGATAGATGGATAGATAGATAGATTGATGGATAGATGATACTGTTTTACTGACCCTGTTCATTCTTAATATATATATAGTTATTAAATAATATTATAATTTAAAATGTCACGAAAATTGTATAAATGGTAAATGGAAATATATATATATATAGATATATGTGTGTGTGTGTATACAACTGTGCACTAATTTTTATCAAACAAAAGATAGAGAGTAAAATTGATTTTAAGTTCTGTTGAGATATTGCTCAGAATGCATTTAAACCATACTGCATGTTCCTCTGTGCCTGTGTTTCAGGGGTGAAGTCCAGATCAGGGTGGGGGGAGGGGAGTGGTTAATCCAGACATTCAGGCGCATGATGAACCTGCAGAGCAATTGAGTACTATATTTGGCGCTAAAACTTCAGAGCAGCTAATGCTGCATTCATGTAATACAAAAATTACAGTTTTACTGTCCCCGACTTAGTAAGAAGTCCCTATTACAGTTTCTAAACTATGTTAATTAATCTCTCCTTAAAAAATCTTATTAGGGTTATTTATTTCAAGTGAGAGAAATTCACTTCATAAGAAGCATTTTGGTTTTGAAACATTTTGCAAACTCCAACATGAAGATGCATTGTACTTTACATCTGCACCTGAACGCATCATTACAAACATCGATCGGCACAAAGGAAGATTACTGAGACGGAAGCAGCTCCACATGGTGTGTGAAAGAAGCAATACAGCAATTAGTACGAAATTACAGCAGGAAAAACCCACACAACTGCTCCAGGTAAGTGATATTTTATATATTTTAACTATGTTAGGTTGTTTAATGTTTTAGCATTCTCCGGCATGAGTGGAACTGCTGGGGCTAGGCTAAACTCTAAATTAAGCTAACGTTAGCATGTAAGAGCAGAACAAAAGCATAAGTCTTTTTAAGTCTTATTTTAATGTATGGTGTTTCATGTAAAATATATAGAATATGAATGCAAAAATGCATGCGTTTTTTAACCTGACATCTACAATTATTAAGGCAAGACTCTAACATCTAAAATGTTTTATCTATCGGCAACGTGTGTCTGCGCCGATCAGGAGTCACAGCCCGCAGCCCCTCTCCCCCGCCGCACGGACTCCTCAGTCCAGAGAGTCTGCAAGGAGCAGCCAAACCCCCGACCCGTTCTGTAACACGGAGCCCGTTTCCTAAACCATGCTAAATATATGTGTGTGTGCATAAAGCTGAGTTATGATCGGTCATAATAACACCGAATTTGGTGATGATTCAATCGTTTACAGTGAAATGTACAGCATACTTTTGGCCATACTCGTGCAGCCCTACAAACATGGGCGGCGCCAGAGATTTTCTGTTGGTTGTTTAGCCAGGACATTTACTTTAGCACAAATCCATCTACTAATATGTCAGCCTAACTATTATGATGTGTCTAACCTTTCTTAATGTTTAGCATGAGCAAATGTAATATATCTTAAATGGCTAAATGTTAGACTATGATCTCCTGTTCCAGCATCTTGAATTTTTTCTTAACATATGGACTGTTAGCTAGCTTTTGATTGAGTGGCTATAGGTTTGGCTACATATTCGAAATATAAACAGATCTGTTGTTTCTGTCAGGGTGCCTGTGCCGCTGCTGATGGGCCCAAAGACACAAGAGATACAGACATGGATGACACTGACATTTTGGATGAGGGTAGGTCACAGTTGTATTGAAATGCTGACTAAAAATGGAAACAAAATGACAAATAAAAATGTCATGGCATTTAAACTTGTTGATGAAAGTTACTTAAATCTATGTCATGTGGCACTCAATTACATTGTTCTGTTGCTTTTTTTATTCCCCTCTATGTTCGTCTAAAGGAGAGGGGTCAGAGATTCCAGAGGCGATTAAAGATTAAAATAAATGCCTTTTATATATTTCTTTTAGATGTGGCGTTTCTGTTATTATTAACACTGCTGCTTTAGTTGTTCTGACTGCTAAAATCCTCTGTTAATCCTAATTTTAAAGCCGATATTCCGTGGGGTCGGGAGGGGGCTCGGATCCTTGTCACCTTTTTCATACCTGATGAGTTTGCATCCCTGTTACTAGTTCCCTGCACCATTGATCACTCCACTGGGTGGTTGTGGTCCTTTTCTCATGGTAAGCCATGTAATAAGGTGGGCGGCCCATTGAGTTAATTTAGGTAAACAGAATCAAAGAAAGCAGATTTTAGCTCACTAATATTTGACAGTGAAAAACACGTTAACCTCATTGTCCATCACTGTGTCAATGAAAGGTTGTTCTTTCTCACAAGCATATTACTGTCTTGTGTTCATATCTCTACTCTTTATACCCCGGGAAATCCCTTCCAAAAAGCCCTTAATGTATAGGGCTTATATTATTAAAGTTTGCCAACCAATTAAAAGGACATGACAATATGTTTATCAGGTGGTTGCTTTTGTATTACTATGTAGTTCATTTGTTGTTTTTGTGAAGTGTTATAAGTTTGTACAGGAAATAAATACTGATTGCTGTCATTATTGATTGCCTTTGCAAATGGCATGAAAGATCATTCTAATGTTAAAGTAACTCTTAATGTCTGATGTTCGTTTCTCTCTTAACAGAGCTCTCACGACCCGAGCACAAGAGGCTTCATCCAGAACCTGCTGATACAGACGAGAGAGGGAGAAATAGAGTTAAAAGAGTAAGAGAAGTAGAGTTAGTAGAGAAATGTACCAACAAAAAAAAGTACAGTATAAGTACTTCATTTTATTTCTGGTAGCAGTCAAACTAGTACTGAGTCCAACAGTGTCAGCCTTATTAAGGACTTATGTTAAATATTACTCAAAGATATCAGAAAAACATGCATTATTGTACCCTTGTACTAGGCTATTACCGTAAAGGCACTATTAATCGTCACCTGTATCGTGCAAGAGGGTCTAGCTGGATTGTTAATAATGGCCACTGATATTTATTTGAAGCTTAAAGTAGGCTATCAATTTGTGACAGTTCAGTTGACAAAGACAGTCCAACCTTGCAAATTTTTGATAGCTTAAATATACACTTGCATTGGGGCAACTTAGTGTGAAATAAAAAATGTTTTGTCTTTGAATCATGAAAATATATATCGTTTTTTATCATGGGTTTAAAAACTAAAGTATTGCTTTTGAAGAAGAGAT